>NW_026294424.1:22363472-22383472 GCF_007827085.1 Peromyscus californicus insignis
CACGGTCCTGTTGTGGGCAACAAGGAAAACTGATCCCACCAACAACACAGAATGGCAAGTTGCTGTAAGCATGGAAATGCTAAGGCCTCCTGGACCACATGTGTCAGGGACACAAAGGAGTTGGAGGAGCAAGACCAGTCCAGGAGGCCAGAACTGAGAGGCCAAACTCAGGTACTAAAGCCCATGCTGAAACTTTTGTCCATGAGGGAAGGGAGGCTTCATCTCTCCGCAGACACAGCCCACGCCTGCGCCCACGGTGTGGTGGGCAGAATGCCACCAGGTTTCAGGCTGTCTATCACTCTCAGCTAGGCACTTCTGTGTGGCAGAGTGCTACTGCCAGCCCCGAGCCACCCTGGCCAGATCTGTGCCATGGCCTTGCCCCCTGCTGAAGGGAGAGCATAGGTTCTCTATCTGTTCCCAGCAGGCTTGTGAACAAATCTGAAGGCACTTTGCGGATGAGTTTTAATAACTCTAGAAAACAGTGAGTAAGAACTCTACTACTGCAGAGCACCGTGGGAGGAAAGCTGCTTCTCTCCCGGTGGAAATAAGACCTCCTTTCTTGGGTTCAGTTTCCTCATCAGAGAACCAAATCCCCTGTACCTTCTGGAGGCGGAGAAGCAGCACTCCTGGCACCCAGTGGGCCGCATGTTGTAAGCCCTGATTATAGACTTACTGCTGTGTGGTTTTTCCATATGGTTTTCTCAAACAAGAATCCTGAACATCCGATCTCCGTTCTCCCTGCATGCATGCTGAACAGCAGGGGTATAAGAAGTTGGCTTTAATGGTATTTAATCTAAGATTCCCGATAGTCCTCTAAATCTGCCTCACCAGCCGGCACCCAAGTACAAAACGCATGGCCTCAATTAGCACCAGAACCTTCCACTCCCCCCCACCCAGCAAGCCTCCTGTTCAGCCAAAAAAAAAAAAAAAAAAGACAAAAAAACAATTCTTCCACAGAGGAGAGGAGAGGACCAGAACCTTGTCAAATCTTTGTAGGTGGGTGGAATCTTGCGAGTCACCCAGTTAAGAAAGTAAGGAGGAAGGGAAGGTATTCAATTCTTTCAGGGTAAGGGAAAGACAGCTATGGTAACCAGTGGGATTCTGGAACACCCAATGGAGAATTCAAGAACATTTCTGTCCCCAGCAAAGTGGGGGGTGGGGAGGGGCATAACCAGTGGGAAAAACCTTGTAATTCAAAAATAATGAGAAAGTAAATGTCACACAAGGAAAAGCAACAGCCTTTAGATTCTCCTCCAAGCTGAAGTGGTCGCCGAGGGAAGCCAATGAGACATGTCTACTAGAGGACGTCTAGAGCCATACCCCATTACAGCCGACATACACACGTAGGCTCCCAGGAGAGAGGAGGGTGTCGCCTCGCTCTACAGGCTGTCCATGGAGGCCCAGGTGTCTGTGTAGGGCAGCGAGGAGAGATGCTCCAGCTGGGCACTCTGGTGTGTCTCCCCACTACATAAACCAGCAGCAGCAGGAATGTAAGTGAAGGAAGCAAGTTTTCCAGGTGGAGAGAAGAGGAAGCCGGCACACGGTGCCGAGCCCTGAGACTGTGCTGCCTACCACTACCCCTGGAACGAGGTTGCCCTGATGCTCATCACCCTCGGGGGCACATCACATCAGAGCCGCTGCCCTGATTAAGATCAAAGTGGGTACAAGAGAGAAGCTAAGCCAGGTTAAGATGGGATTGTATTCTCTGATGTGTCTGGACATCTTCTCTGGTGGAAGATGGACTTGAAGCAGGAAGTACGGTCTGTAATTTACAGTCAGAAGATTCACCTAGAAATGTCTTGCTGTTTTATCTTTTAATATAAGCAAAATCATGACTTTGCAGAGTTACGGTGAAGCGGACTGGAGAATAAAAATGTCTGTGCATGGCGACATATCTGCTGATGAAGCAGATGATGACCAATAATTACGTCCTGTTTTCCCTCCCTTCTTCCCTTCCGTCCTTCTGAGGAAAATATTTTTGGCTACCTCTCCTCTCTAAGAACATAAAACCGTTCTTTATCTTCTTCTGCTAGACACAAAAAAAATGTCCAGTTTTCCTCAAATAGTAACATTTGGGTACAGATCTTATAGGATACAAATTCTGATGCCTTAGCTGAGAAAAGCTAAAGAGATTGGAAGGATGGGCATCATTTCCATAAATCCCAGTACCATCCTGCCAGGGCACCTCCACAAAGCCTGAGGGAAAGAGAAAAACGCCTATTCTAAGAGGGCCAGACCATGAGAGAGGTGACCCTGGACACTCTAGCTAGGTCCTGTCATGGAACAGAGTGGGAATCCTGGAGAAGAACCCATGACTGGAAAACGAGGTGGCAGAGCTCACTCCCAGCCACATGTAGAACCTCTCCATGGCCAGCTCTGCTCCCTCCACATGCCTGAGGGAAGCAGAGCAATTCCTGACTTTCCTTCCTCACAAGCCTTCCCTGCACCCTAGTCCCACCAGAAGTAGTGTGAGCTCTCTCCACCGCATCTTCACCCATCTTCAATGCCCTCACCGCCCAGGCAAGCGCTCCTCCCTTGAATCATGCAGCTAGAAAAGCATGCCTTTTGCCACCATTTACATCCTTCAGGACATTTTCTTCTTAACCTATAGAAGCTGCCCCTAATCAGATGAGATCACCCAATCCTTGGGATTCCCACAGGAGAGGAGCTCTCGTGCCACTTGGAAACAATTATAGGAGAAATGTTTGTGTCCTTGCCTTTTACTGCCCCAAACAAGTCATGCACATCACCCTTTCCCGCCCCACCCCACACAACCATTAACCCTTCCAGGACAGAGATCATCTCTTCTCTTGCTCCCAGTAATGATTCAAGAAAGATTCAATTTAACTCAAGTAAAAAAAAACTACCCTCAAAAGCATCACCCCATTCCTACCAGCATTTGGTATGCAGATCACTAACAACCAGTGTTTACAGAGGATCAGTTCCACAACAGCAACTGGAATGTAGTCATAACAATGACCGCCTACTACCTCAACGGTATTCATCTGGAGCACTTGACAGGAAGAGCCCTAAATTCCAAATTTAATTACCCTATTTAACCCTCACCCCAAATGTGGTAACTATTTTTATGGGTGCCTCATTACAGATAGGGAAAGCCATAGAAGCTTATGCTGTATGGACTCTTGGGAAAGCATCTGATTGATGAGCGGCTGCTGCTTAAGAACATATCTAAATAAAATACCTAAGAGTTCTCCAGAGCCATAGGCAGAGGGAAGATCAGGGGCTAAAGTGTTAGGGGCCCATCCCTGTGCAAAGCGCACAACCTGTGCAGAGCAGACGAAGACCCAGATAGGATTTAAACTTATTTTGTTCAGATGAGGCAGAAATCTGCCCTGGCCTAGGTCACTGCCTGCTCTGAATTTTTCCCTTTGACGATAATAGATCTGGTCAAATTAAAGGGGGGCACAGGTGAGGTAAGAAACCAATAAGCCCCTGAAACTTTGGCTGCCTAACTAAGCGGTGAATTATGTGCTCATCAATGGATCCTAGACATGAGAGATGTGACGGCCCCCGGGTCACATGGTCACCCCCCCACCCCCACCCCCGCAGAGGAGAGTTTTCTCTGCAGCATCTTCTGTGTTTCTCGAGTCTAATTAGAAATGACCAAGCAATAGGGTTCCCACCACTGCCTCTTGGGGAACTATCTGCCGTCTAAGAGACCTAATTATTAGGGAATTGATCATTATATTTATACTAAATTCTTCTGCACACAGTTGTATCACATCGCTTCTTAATTGTTCTCCTTTTGACCCTGACTTCTCCTCCCCCAAACAATTCCTCTTAAGCACTTCAATTACTTTTTCCCTCTGCTGACTTGCAGCTGGCCCACCTGGGAATGAAGCTAAGAAAAAAGAGAGATGAACTATGAAAAGGAAAGGAACAGAGACGCGGCACCCTGGGAGGATAGCTCAGTCCACTGAAGGCCTGCACGCCCCTGGCTGTTTTTGTCCTACTTGCCAGAACCCTGCCCAGGCAGCAGGCCACAGAGTACTGTGTCCCTCACAGCAGATGGACAGCTGAGCAAAAGCCACAGCCCAATATCACCACAGCCATGGCTGGGTCCCAGTAAGTCCAACACAGTGCATGAAAGAATCATAGAAAATTACTAGATACTGTTTCCAGTACCAATATCCTTCCTTCTAGCACAAGAATGCTAGCCCAGAACCAAAACCTCGAATCTCAATTTCAGAAATAGGAAAGAGAAAACCAAGAAAAATTGAAGCTCACAAGGCCCCCTGTATGAATTGATCAGCTCTACACCATGGTGTCATCAGTATTGTGGAGACCAGCCTCTGCTCCATGCTCTATATAGCACATCTGAGCTATACACCCATGCTCTCTGAAAGTCTTCTTGAGGGCTAAGGAGAAAATCTGGGAGCAGTGTGTCTCCATAGGACAATGGATCTTTTGCTTTGCACAGACTTGGGTTGGACAGTGGCCAGTGGAGCCTGAAATTGAGCTGCCATTATTCAAACCAAAGGCAAAATTTTTGTAACTTACAAAAGGAGCATATTTGTCAGCAGATGCTCTGGCTGAGGAGGCTGCCTGTCTACCCTGGTTTTTCTCATCTAAGGTATCACAAAACACGCAAGCATCATTATAATCCCAATCTTGTGTATCTGTGCTTTCAATTGGCATGACCACACGCTTGCTGAAGGTGGTAGTCAGTGGTCTACACAGCCTATGGAACAAACCCAGCAGCATGAGCATGTGACAGTGAGATTCTGAAGGCTGGGGTTTGGCAGGAACTGCCTCCCCATCCTACCCTTTGTCCCTTCCTTAGTGAGTCTTCACTGTGGCATCCTTGCTTGCTTTACCTTTTCCTTGTTTTCCCAGAGGACTTTCATACTTCTTATAGAAGCCCCACCTAGACATCCCATAGCTAACTCTTAGGCGCCACAAAGCAAGAAATGTAGTGGACTTCGGAACCCTCTGAAGACTCTTTGAGACCCACTCTTCTTCTACAGGAAAACTGAGGCCAAACATCATCAGATTTCATCCCAGTAGGCACCGCTCTTTCAAGATACATGTCTGAAGATGTACCCCATGAAAATCTCTGCGGTGGCTGCAAGGGTTAAAACAGCTAAGACTCAACTCGTGGTGTCAGGAAAGCTCCAGCCTTGTGGAACAGACTAAGATTATATAGAACAGTCTCCAGTAGAATGATACACGCTTTAATAGAAAGTTGGATGAAGTGATGGTCAAGTTAGGGAAAGAAATCAAAAGACAAGAACCTCTTAAAGGGGGGGTATTGAAGCACACACTGGGGGGATGAATAGGAATTGGCTAGAAAAAGGTTACAAAGAGATATTCTAGGAGATGAAATTGTATTCAAAAAGTAGTTAGTGAGCAGTTGGGTATGTTTGTTGGGGGGGGGGGGGGTGCCAGGTTAAAAGAAAAAAGGAAAAAATGAGCCTGGATAGGCAGATTGTAGAAAGGTCACAACCACACTAAGGAATTTGGATCTGGGATCTGACTTTCATGTATTCTGTGGAAGTCAACAGAGGACTTTGTTCAGGAGAATTTTGTTATTAAACCTGTCATTTTATAAGTGGAATAGACTACAGAAAAGGCCAGGGTCAGATAGGCCTTCCTGAATTCATCCAAACAAAATTGAATATCAAATTGAACTAAGATGTCAAATGAAGGGATCGGTGTAAAGTGGGTCATTCAGTTTTTAGGAAACATTTCCAAGATTGACTCTATTGATTGTACGTGAAAGAGATAAAGAAGAAAATTTAAAAAATGATTGAAATTTCTAATTGATTAGCTAGGTAAATATTCTTAATAGAGATGAGAGAATCCCAAGAAAAGCTTTAGGAAATGATAATTGGATCTTGGGAATACTGAACTTGAAGAACTGGATATATAGTTCCTCCAGAAAGCATACAGACAATGACGTGGCCTCTTGAGGGAATGTGCAGATGGCAGCTGAGTCCACAGGAGTGGTTTTTACTCAGTGAGAGAGTGTGGTGTGAAAGGAGGAGATGGGGTGAAACTTGGAACATTGGGACATAGGAGCCAGGCAAGAGAGAGACGCCAGGTCGGGAAGAGATTGAAGAAAATATACTGAGGAGATGAGTGGGGGAACAGACATGACCTTGACCCCAGAAGGGACAGAGACACACACAAGACTAAAACAGGAACCCAAACAAGGCAGAATTGGGGGGAGGGTCTTTCATAAAGGAAACTATTTATATTCATAAGGTGTCAGTCCAAGAGAAAAAGAGAGTAGTTGATGGGTGAGGACTCTAGAGGGTTTGTGAAGTGAAGTGGCCAATAAGAGCAAAGAGGGAACAGCATAAAACACGACATAAATCACAGAACAACATCAGCAGCCTTAGAGAGATTGCGAATCACAGATTCTTAATGGTGTAGTTTGTTCTCACTTCTTCTGTGGTCCTTAAAATACCCAGGACCAGACATAGACAAAAAGAGAGAGAGGAAGAAAAGGAGGGAGGGAGGGAGAGAGGAGAGTTAGTCCATTAGCTACATATCAGGAAAACACATAAAACAAGAAGTGAATGGAGTGAGGAGGGAGTGCTTTGAGAGTGTAGTTGAAATGGATGCTCCAACAAGGCAGAAGAGGAGCGAAGCGAGGAGGAAGTGGCATACTGCTAACACAAGGAAAGGTCAAGAGACAGGGAGTCCCAACGAGACCAAAGGATGTGTTTCAAGGGCATGAAAGGCTGAGGACTGACAGAAAGATCAGAGGTTGTGGTCAGAAAGGAGAATTTCAGAGTTCAGGATTTCAAAAACAGAGCAACTCCAGTTGGTGACAAGGTCTAGTCGTTGCTGTTGGAGCAGCTACTAAAGAACAGTTGAGGTGGAGGTAGCTAGAGAAATACTCTCAGGAGCCATGCGGCGATTGCATCAGACAGGGGCCTCTGTGGGACCTGCCTGCAGTAGTTGAAGGGGAAAATCACTCTTCCGTCCAAAGAAGTTTAATGTGACTCAAGGGGATAAAGACAATTCTTTACAAACAATCACCCGGTCTTCTTGGTCAAGTCAAAGCCATACCCAGGAAGCTGGGCATTGTCTCCCTAGCAGGAAGTGCAGGAGACTCCTGGTTCTACCTTGCAGCTTTCTGGATCGGTACATCACTGTCATTCCTGAGACAAATGGCAACCCAAAGTGTACACGGATCCAGGCGTTGGGTCAGGTCCCACTAAGCACTGCAATAGCATCACTTAGAAGAGTTTTCTTCTGTCCTCCTCAGCTGAAGTTCCCTTCCAGTGCTACAGAAAAGCTTGTATGTTAAAAAGAACGTTCTTGATGTGCTGCATTTCCACTCTAGTGCATAAAAGGTTTTTATTTTTTCTCTCCTCAGACTTATTTCCTATCAATGCTTCAATTTATACTGAGCTGCTTAATAAAGAGAGAAAACAACTGAGGTAGCAGGATTTAACTTTTAAGAAGATACCTTGTCAGGCCAAAATAACAAAAATAAAGCACAGCATTTAAAGACTTGAAAATACTGGGTCTGAAGTAAGCACACTTGACCTGAGGGGTAGGATGAAAGGTCAGCTGCACATGATGATGACCCAACCGAGGCTAATGAACACTTTCATGAGACTGTAGCCAGTAAAGAGCCTGTGCCGATACTGATCTTATTCACTTTGGCCTCCTTGTTCCAGGGCAAAATTTGAGAATGTCTCAAAAATCAATTTCTGTAGACTCTCTGGGGCTCTTAACATAAAAGAAAAGTAAGTGTTAAAAAGGACTGCTCGGCACCATTGGAAGCCCTGAGCATCGAGCTGCCACCATGGGCACCGAACGTATCATTTGCCCCAAGCTGGACTATTGAAGTATTCAGCAGACATTTAATAATTAAGACCATAATTGTTCAGAAAGACATACTTTATGAAAACTCGATGAACTTGCTCTCCCTTAATACAGAAAATATTACAGATGTTTCAACTAAATGTGGACATTTTGAAGCCTATCTTTGTAATGCTGGAGAAATGTATCATAGGTTTGACAAGAACAGTAGATCTCAGGTCATCCAAGAACAATGATGCTTAATAAGTGCTCTAGGACCTTGCTACAGTTTGAATGCTTGTCCTCTTCAAATGCATGTGAAAATTTAATTGTCATAGTAACATTAGGAACAGGAAAGGCTTTGGGGAAGTAATTAATCCGTGAAGGCTCCACCTCATAGATGAGAGCCATGCCATCATGAAAGAATTTGTCTGCTTTCTCTTCTCTCTCTCTCTCTCTCTCTCTCTCTCTCTCTCTCTCTCTCTCTCTCTCTCTCTCTCTTTCTTGTATGAAATGAAACAGCAAGAAGGCCTTGACCACCATGAACTCATACCTTCATCTGAACTTCCCATCCTCCAGAACCATGAACCATGAGTTTCTAGTCACTATGAATGACTTCATCTGTGGCATCATGTCCTACAGTATAGCACATAGGAAAGCAGACCTCATCTTTGCCAGAAATAAGGAAATAATTAGCAAACAAAATGACGGAGCTGCATCAGAGACACCAAAGTCAATATCAAAGAGTTCCCAATGGCCAAAATCGGAATAATTTGAAGACTATAATGAAGAACATGCTGTCCAATTATAATCCAATATATTATATTAATGTCCACAAAGCCTTGCTGATGTAAATAAGTGATTGAATAAGTAGATGAGGAAAGAAGTCTCCCACACAAATACATTCCAAATAATTTATGTATACAAGTCCCATGGAGAGGTGAAATCTAACTGCTCTAACCTCTCCTTCTAGCTGAGAACCCAGGCCTGAGGACAGCCATGGCAGCCACAGGCAAGGCCTCTCAAGGCTTCACGAACAGAGTTGAACAAAACTTTTCACTGGCTTTGGGGGCTAATAAGAGTACCTTCTTATTTTGTTTATTAACTTTTATTTTGGAGTTAAAATAGAACCTTGTTCTACAGAACCTCGTTTCTACTCTTGGGGGGCAAGTCATTAAAGGCATCTCACACTCAAGGGGGTAAGAGGAGTTGGGAGGAAGTGTGAAATGAACTTACAGTAAAGAAATCTCAAGGACTCACAGTGAAGAATCTGGAAACAGTACCTTGCCAAGTGATCAAGATCTTATCATCAAAAGGAGGCATCTCTCTGATAGAGTGCAACCTTTGTATGAAACTTCATCTCCTCTACCGTCTTTCTGAAACACGTGGCACCACCTAACCTTATGAGAAGACTATCAGACCCAAACAAACAGACATCCTACAAAACACCAGACAGTTATCCTCAAAACCATTAAGGTCAAGAAATGTGAGGAAATCTGAGAAACTGTCACAGACCTGAGGAAATTAAGGAGATGAGATAAAGCTAGTATCTTGGATTGGATCCCCAAACAGAAAAATGATGATATGGAACCTAATGAAGTCTAAACAGAGTGTAGACTTCACTGGCTAGTGATATGCCAATCTTGGTTCTTTAGTTGTAAAGAGTGAGCTAAAGAACACAAGATGTGAGCTGCAGAGAGATTGAGCAAGGGGCATTTAGGAAGACTGCTCTCTGCATCTATTTGCAAGTCTGAAACTATGTTAAAATAATTTAAGGTAAAAGAATGAGAAAATGATCAGTACAGAATATTCGAACTACAGATGATGTAAGAGACACTGAAGCAAACTCTTTGTCCCATGCAGAAACTGGGCCCAGATGACTTGACAGGACAAGGTCACGTGATGAGAAGACGAGGACAAAGCCGGCATCTCCTCAGTTCCACCATTCTGTCTTCCTCACTGCACAATGCTGAGGATAGCTAGCTGAGAATTCTCTAGAAGGAAAATGGCTCAGAGGCTCAGAGCACTGGCTGCTCTTCCAGAGGACTCAGGTTCAATCCCCAGCACCCACATGGCAGCTCACAACTGTCTGTAACTCCAGTTCCAGGGGACCCAACACCCTCTCACAGACACACAGGCAGAAGAGATACCAATGCACATAAAATAAAAATAAATCTTAAATAAATATTTTTTTAAAAGGAAGAAAATGGCTATTGACTTGGGAAAGACAGGAATGGTACAGTGTACAGAGGAGTGTCCCATGTTCCCAGGGGAGTGAGGGCAGCAGAGGCAGAGCCTCCTGAGGCTACTTGGACAATTGATCTGAGGTTTTCCTTGGCTTTATAGGCCAAGAGCATCTTCTTATTCTGTTTATTATCCTTTTTTTTTTTCTTCTGGAGGCAAAAATAGAACCTTGGTTCAAGAATTAGTTGGGAGCCAGCAAAAATGAATAGTGATGAGACGGTTTCTATCAAAATAGCTTCATTACCATTCTGGTGTCTGATAAAACCAAATGTTCAATTCTCTCTAGCAAGAAAGGTGCTAAAGGCAACGTCCTTCTACCTTTTGTGAAGAAAGAATCTATAGCTGAGGTATTTTAAAGCTGTCCCCATTCACACATACACATTTCTGATTGAACTAAATTGGGATACACAGTCTTTTGGAACTTCTTAAATAATCTAAGGCAATAACAAAATACCACTAGTCTGTGGCTTTTTTTGATACTTGATTTTATTTTAAAAAATAAAGGCACACATACCTGTGAGTGCTATAGTAATTTATCCTCATTCTAATGGGGAAATTTTTTTTATTTAGACCACTAATGCTTGGCTGTAGATCAGGCTTCAGTAATTGAAATGTGATTAAAATTCTCCTCGTCTCCCATCCACAGACGAATAGAGACCGTCTGCTAAGCGTAGCAGCTGATGAATTGGTCAGCTGAACTTCTTCACTATACTGACTAGTCTGGCTCTATCTGCCATGAGGAAAGGCAGCCAGATTTCTAGAACCCACACACCGAGAGCTAGAAGTCACGATATCCAGGCAGAGTCCCCGTCAGAAGACCTGAGTTCAGTACACAGAGCAATACCTGTAAAACTCCTCTGCAGCAGCCATCATGACCTGTCCTGAAGGAAGAACAGAAGGACAAAAGTATCCAAATGGGAATGCATGTACATTCAAACTTTAGGAAACAAACTCCAAACCTAAGTCCCTCGAGGAAGCATTAAAATTTTGGCAGGATATTATTTATTCCCTCCCAGAAAGAAATGAATGGGCCAACATCCAGATGGATCCATCGTGAATCATTCATCCCCTATTTCCACCTGCCCCTTCCTCTGGCAAAAGAGTCCCAAAAGTTTCTCCTCCCTCAGCCCTGAGTCAGAGCCGCCCATCTGTCAGCCTGGTCAATCCAGGAAGAGTTAACCTCAATGATTATTTTCCACTCAGTAGTAAAACCTTTCCCTCCACACAGCTGGAGAGCTCTGACTCTTTACTTCTACTCTGCCAGCCATTTAAGCCAGAAACTCCAGGCAGGCCGAGTGGAGCACGTCATTTGTAAGTTGTGCTTGCAGAGGCAGGAGGTCTGGAGGGGGCCCTCTGAGCCACTGCGATAGAGTCTTTTAACACCGAACAGTGCAAATTGTCCACCAGGGATGACTTGAAATGTCTCTTCAATGCACAGCGCCCGGTGCCTCTAGCCTGGCTCCAGCTGAGTTTCACCACTTACGAGGGACTCCTACAGAACAGTCTTGTGCAAGTTCTCTGGCTACAGCAAGAGGCAGCTACAAATAAACTAGGGAAATTTAAAGTGAGACAAAAGAATAAAAGAATGTGAGTACTCACCCCTGAGCAAGATATCATCTTCACACACACACACACACACACACACACACACACACACACACACACACACACACGGTTACTGAAAGCAAAGCAAACCCACTTGTTAATGTTCAACTTTCATATCTGGCTACGGAATGGACCAGCAATAAAGGGCCGATGGGTTCTTTAAGGCAGACACACCACTGATAAATCAGAAACAATAAAGCTGGAGACAGGCTTGCTGGGCCCCAGCTGGTATTGCTTATATCTGTCCTAAGCAATCAGGAATCATGAAGAGACTTCTTTTTGGAACTCCTAACCACAAGGCTTCACAGTGACCGCCTCAATCCCACATGCCCATGTGCTGAAGGGGGGTGCAGGAGAGAGGATACCTTTATTCTTTTTGACAAGATCAATCAGACTCTCTGGAATCTCCTCATGGCCCACTTCTCCCTCGCCAGCTCCCATCCTCCATCCCACTCCCTCCCATATCCAAGAAAGACTGAAAACAGTGAAGCATTGCCCCCCCACCCCAACTTCTCTTTGTCAGACACCAGACAAACCTTGGCCCTCTTTGGTCCAGAGAAACTCTCCAGGAAGTAGTCAGTCGCCCTCAGTAGCATAAGTAAGACACCACAGCTGAGTTGCAGAGGTGTCAAAATCACCCAGAGTACACCAAGTTTTCAAACAGCAGGGTCTTGTACTCCTACTGTCCCAACTACCTGGGTTTTTAACGAGAATCTCTGCAGCATCAAACTGAATCTTACAGAAGGCTTGATGATATAAGGTCAGAGTCACCCTCTACTCCACCCCCTGTAGCCCAGGCAGGGGCAGTGGCTCTTCAGGCAAAGGTAGCCCCCCTCCCCGACCATATCATCCCTCTCATACCTGTTCCCAGCAGAGTCTTGCATCCATTTGGTCCCATTGTAGAAACACACATTGGGCACATCACAGCCTTTGCAAATAGACTGCATCTTCTCCATGCCTTCATTGTGGAAGCCACAATGGCATCTAATTTTTATTAATTACTATGACTTCTATCTTTTGTCAGTCATCAGAGTTTGCCACATGGTTACCATCAGGTGCACTCAAGTCTCTATTATGTGGTACTCCTGGATACCCTAAGTAGATATCGCAGAATCTGCTTGTGTTTTTTCAGGGCTACTTATATGTCAAAGATGATCTTGCAGCTTCAAGAGATTGTTGGAAGGGTCTTTCTGCTCAGTGCTGGGCTGTGCTGTAGATCCCAGTCCCACTGCTGTGCAATGGGAGAGTCCTGTAGGCTACCACCTTTGAGGAAAGGAGTTGAAGGAGTGTTTTCCTAGCATTGAAGCCAGATGAGCATGCCGGAAGGTGCTGGCAGGATTTCTGACAGGGCATATCAATTTTTAGTCTAGGTTCTAAGAGAAGAAGAACAACATAGAAGGCCATGAAGAAACTGTATTCATAAACCAGTGTGTTTAGGCAACTGTGAAGAAATCTTTTTATGTCTCACATTGCCCGAAATGCAAGTGTTTCCCATCTTTGTGCTTTCTGGGGCACTAAAAGAGAAGATTTCATGAGAAACCTACAAACCATAAAAGGGACTCATGGAATCGTACAGTTCATTTTGCCCCAATAATATGATCAGCCATCTAGACCTCGAGCCTCTCCAACTTTTCCCAGCACCATGGTATAACATGGGAGGATCCCACTCTAGATCCTGACAGTCTGAAGAAGGTATAGTCACACATCCTGAATGTTCTCAACCATGCATTAAATCCTAAAATTAGCTTGCCATCTGAGTAGGAATAATCCCCCATGTCTCTCTTTGTCTAGCTGCAGAGGGTTTTGAGTTATTGGCCATATTTCTAGTGGCCACATACAGACTACAGACTAAATTGATGCCAAACTTCATAATTTTGTAATAGCTTTCCCATCAGTGGTACATCTCTGCAAAGTTGCTCTAATGTATAATTTTGTCAATTGGGAAATATAGATATATGTATTTAAATAGCCATGCTGTACTTGGCTTATAGATATAAATACTTCCTGTTTCTGGAATCAACTTGAAATCACATTTTTCAGGACCTGGAAGCCCTGGAAAGCAAACCACTAATTCTGCCCATAGTTTCAGTTGTGTGTATATACATCCAGGCACACATAGCCACATACATAGATGGATAATGATTAGGAAAATAGACATATGAGAAAGTGTAATACCCTGGCTTAAATTCTATAGTCAGTGCAGCTTAAAGACTCTTACTCTCTTGCTCAACACAGTTCCAAGTTATTTTTTAGTTGTCAAAGGTTTTCAGATATTCCCAGTAACTTCCCAAGACAGACAAAATTCTGTCTCATGACCTGCCATCAGCAGACTATAAGGCATCCTCTCTTTTCCCATAGGCATCCCTTCATTGAAGGAATCCTTGTGACTTGGGAATGCTGCATTTGCTTGCTTCCTTTGCACACTAGCTTGAGGGCAGCAATGAATGGCCACACCTCTGACAGGCAAACATCCCATGTTCTCTGTCATTCCTCAGCCTCTTGGTAGTGGGCACCTACACAGGTGACGGTGCTAGCCTAGCTGCTCACTATGGTCTCACAACCATCTCATAAGCAGATACTGACCCCATTCAACAACACACACACACACACACACACACACACACACACACACACACACACACTCAAAAAATGTCACAGACCAAAAGTGCAGGCCACTAACCAGGGCTCAAGGTCACATTTCTACAAACACCTGCTTGTTCCCTGATAACACCTGCTAAGAATCGCAAACAAAAAGGGCTGTATTGATAAAGTCCTCTGCTCTAGGCTGTGAAGGGAGGTGCCGCCCTTTTGGTATGCTTAAGGCAGGATAATAGGTGGGCAAACTCCCAGGGTGCCCCAGAGGACCAACTTTCTCTCTGCATAAGCCCCATTGTGGGGAATTTTTGACATGGGTGACTTTGAAGTGCCCACACTGCCTGTGCTGAGACATGTCTACAGAATGACCAGAGCACTAACCAAAAATGCTAATCACATCAACTGATAGAATGAATCCCAGTGGGAAATGTCTGAAGGGTTTTGCCACAAAACATATAGTAGTCTCTTTTTGTTTCCTGGTAGTCTTATACTCCAAATAGCAATTCTTGAAGCTTTCAAATTCAGACTATAACTCCAAAAGTTATCCATAACAATGATGGGCTAGAGGAAGAGAGCAAGTAAGGAGTCCTTACACCTCCTGTTTTCCACACTAAGTTCTGCTTTACACACTTATAATCATATTCTTACACGTGTGTCATAGGTTAGAGATGACCATAAATCTTTCCTCTCCTCTATTGAGAGATACAAATCTAATTTCCTACCTGGCAATTTGGTCTGTGACTTGGAGTATCTGGTACACTGTGGCAGTAGTAATATTGTGCCAATTTTCTAGTCCCTGGTATTAAGAAATCGAAATCTTCCATTCCATGTCTCATAGAACATTCGGTTCTTTGGATTTGAGTCATGTTTTAACCAGAGCCTTGCCTGCTGCCCTGCATGTTGCCAACCCAATGTGGGCTTCTCAGAGCCAAGACCCTTAAAAACACAACTATGATAAAGCGGGTGTCTATGTAGAACGCTCCTTGATGCTTTCAGGACAGAAATATGTTGACATTTCGCTGACTATAAGACATGACACCTCTCGTCTTGGCAGCTGGCCTTCGTTGTTCTGGGACTGATTTCCATACGGTTGCTGAGATGAGACAAATGGGACCAGACTGAGGAACTGTGTTGAGAGAGACAGACCATTAGAAAGAAAGATGCAGTCCACGGTTGGTGGTGTGGATCTTGACTAAGAAGGGTGAGAGGATAATAATATCAATAAAGACATGCTGCTCAGAGTAGATGTGGTCCTTTTTATCCTGTTCTCCTTTCCTGATAGTGTCGAGTGAATCCAGCACAGGACAAGTTAGATAATGAGAACACAGGAATGTGGTAAATCTGGAATCAGAACTTGAGTTAGAACTGACCCTTACTTAATAGAAAAGTAAGTCTAAAATTCTGGCCCTAATTAAACATAAGACCAAGTCTTCAGCTAGTCCAGCAGGTGGCCTACTAAACGGAAGCAGCAGCCTTGAGTCTGTCCTGGGAATTGCCTTCAACAAGGCAATTTGAAGGTGATTCCTGTGCAGTCGGTGAAGTTGGTCAAGAAAGAGAATGGGAGCAGGGATTCTTGGCATCCTCCTTTTCTATGCACATCTAGAATCTTCCCTTCACAGTTCTGCCCTTTAGAGATCGTATCCACCCATTTACAGCTTCATTCTTACAACTCCTGGTATCCACTCTGCATGTGCATATATGTGTGCGCATGCTAGAAACTGATCCTAAGACTTCAAACATGGTAGCCACATGCTCTACTACTGAGCTATAGTCACATCCCATGTCTTTTAAATCTCTGCTGGCCCTCCCTCCAGATCTATTCTGGAGCTGAGCTTCTTTTGCTAGAAGATTTGTGGTAGTATCTGTGCTATTCTTCACAATTTTTACTCTGATTCATTGTCTCTGGGCTCATGGAGATGGGATGGGGCCATCAGCCTGTCCAGGTGACAGGGAATGACCTCCAAATGACTCTTCTAGGTGTTATAGCAAAATACTTTTGTCCATATTTTCTGGCTGACATCAACTATAGTCTTCAGCCATAATCATGTTTAGAAGTTAATGCCTCCCCCAGTCATCATTCAATGATAAACAGCCAAGGTTGGCTCACTCTCAGAGAGGAGGGAGGGACTTCCTCGTGTGCTCTTCCCCAGTGGCCATCTCCGCTCTCCCAGTCTTTCATCAGGTTAGAGGGTGGTTCTCTGCACTAATCTGCTCAGAAAGCTGGTGGAGAGGTGCCTGGCCATGACTGCGTTTCGTCTTTAACCTTCCCCACAGCCCTGGTGCCACAGGAAGAGAGCACAGCAGCTGTTCTTTCCCATTTGCTTCATCTACTGAGGTTCTGAAACCTATCTGAAGATCTCCTTAGCTTAAAATTTGTAAACCACTTCTCTGAACCATAAAGCCCTTGTGTTGCTTCTAATAGTTTCAGTTACTTCTGTCTTACTTCCTTATGCCCTAAGGAAGTATCTTGCCTGTGTCTTCCCTGCCCCAGACCTTGGCCCTCACACTGTCTTACATACACCGATGCTCAGGGCTGAGTCCATGGACGGTTGTTCCGCTCACTACTCAGGTTCTACCCCAACTACTTGCTTTATGAATCTCAACAGGGTCTTGCTAACAGCATATTGGAAATGCAGCTTTCCTGGCCCACATGGACAGGTTTTTGGTCTATTTTCGTCTTTTCCCTGCTCTGTTTAAATATGGTGTCTGTGACTGAGTTTTGTGTTCCGGAGGCACGCGGTCCAGAGAGAAGGAGCCAGAGTTGCTTCTCTGCCTTGGCGCTTAGGAAAGAGCAAATGGGGCTGCCACCTGCCCGGTCTGGGGATGATTCCAGAATGGCTCAGGTTATTCACAGCACAGATCCACCCGGGGGTAAAAATACCATCCCAGAAGGACTCTCCTCCTAGCCATAAAAATACCTATGTGGTATAGAGACATGCTCAAAGACAACATGAGGTCTGGGAACAATCTCCTTAGAAAACAACTGAAGGTACTCGTTGACCTTACAAAGGAAAGATAAGAAGATCCAGGAGAAGAGGCTGAAGGCAACTCAAGGTGGTCAGAAACGTCAGCTATAACTAGAGAAACAGATCTTAGGCTGTAGGAAAGGCTTCCTGATCAGGGAACATCAGGAGACTTTTGCAAGGTGTCTTCTGAGAGATGTAAAGACACAATAAATCCTTTCTGTGAAGGATCAAAGTAGGACTTCTCCAAGTTACCATCCTCCTGGAGCATCCATGGGAGGGTCTTTCCTTTCCAAGGGTTTTGCTCATCGTCTCCTTTTGAGCTTTATAACTCCACTACAAACTCATTTACTCAATCACTGTACCACACACTTGAGTCAGGGATGGGTGAAGTGGAGAGGGGGACTCCCATCCCCTCTTGGATGGTCCACTTTCGAAGGTCCATTTCTTCTCAGTTTCTGGAATTCTTTTCCTAAACCAGGTTCTCACAAATATTCTGCCCTTTTTGTTGTTATTTTGTTTATTGCTTCTCAAATCCCTCTGTTAGCTTTGTCTACCTGGTCTGGGGTCCCTACTCCCTACTGGTTTCATTCTAGCTTTTACATGCTGAAAGAAGTGTCTCCACAGTTCACAGACCAACTTTACATATGACATGCCAAGGAAGATCTTACAATAACTCGAACTTACTGACGTGATAGATACACATCCAGAGAATCTCCCTTTAGGAACCAAGAGAAAGTCACCATCAATATGGCTCTATTATTAAACTGCTAACTTATTCTTTGGGGTACTGTCCTTTTGGATATTATAGATCCTGCATCTGTTATCAGCAGTATAGGTTCCTCAGCCATTCAAAAGCATTTTCAATCTCCATTAACTCAGAGATATCCAAATTCTCTAAAAGGTGTTGGAGAATAGCCAATGTACTAAAAATCCAGAAACAAATTATTGTACCATAGGGTACGTAAATGAGCTAAAGCCCTTCCTTTGCGTATCAGGCTGGGTGTCAGAGTTATGGCTCTCTCCCTCTGGACTAAATTCCTCACAGACCTCAGACATGATCCAGAAACCATATTTAAGCAGAGTAGTAGACACATCTCTGCAGTAGAGGAAAGGAGCGTGGCATGGAGCTCATGGAGCACGCTTTCCTCATCAGCCAGAAGGGTCTCAGCCATGCATTCCATGCATCCACTTCTTAGGTGGGAGTTTTCTGATATTTCCATTCCTTTTTAATATAAAGTTGTCCTTTCATTAGGGTTGCACAATGTTCAAATGCTGAGGACAGAGAAAGAGAGAAGGACAGAGAGGAGGAAGAAAGAGAACTAAACCCACACCTGTGTGTGTGTGTGTGTGTGTGCGTGTGTGTGTGTGTGCATGTGTGTGCGTGCATGGGTATGTGTACATGTGTGTGTGCATGAGAATGTGTGTATGTGCATGTGTGTGCATGAATATATGTGTGCATGAGTATGATTGTGCACATGTTCATGTGTAGTGTGTGTGTGTGTGTGTGTGTGTGTGTGTGTGTGTGTGTGTGTGTGTGTTTCAGTCAGCAAGTCCTCTTGTACTGAAAGACAACTCAAGAACATAGTCTTTCAACAGGTGATTTGGAGCTGCCACTTGAGATGACACAATGTCCAAACAGGGGGTGTGAGGAGAGAGAGCTCTGGCTCCTCAGGATCAGTCAGTAAAAGGGAGGCACATGGAGAAATGGTTTGGATTCCACTACTGCAGAAGCTCTGGGGTTCTTCCTTTTTTGGTTCCTCTGAAGAATTAAGTTGTGAATAAAGTATTACAAGTCTCAGACTAGCTAGAAGCAACTGTTCCTGCTTCCTCTGCTTTGGTAGCCCCATCACCACCACCAAATTCCTGTGCCAAGTCAACACAAGGTGGCTGTGTAGCCACGCCTCAGGGTGATTCTCACGGATGTTGATAAATGAAAACAGTTATGACAATAAACACAGCGAGCGTAAGTGCTGCGGTGTTCTCATGTACCTGAGGCCACTCCAGCACCAGGTCCTCCTCCTCCTCAGTGACCTGGGTGGTGTCCTCACTGCATCACTCAGGTATCAAGATGGACTGAAGGAAGCTGTGAGTTCTCAGAGAAAGAACACATCTCTTCCCACCTTTTGTGACAGCAGTAACAGCAACAATACCTAGCCTGTATCAAACATTAACTGTGCCAGATACTATACCAAAAAACTTTATCGCAACCAATCTTCGTAATAAATATAAGCTAGGAATTACCACATCCCACTTTACCTATTAGGCAGTTGGAGAGTAGGGATTAGAAACCAGCCCCAAATAGGAGAACTTGGACATGGCAAAGTTTGGATATAACTCCGATCTGTCCTGTTCTGTTGCTTTAGCTCCAAAGTCCTGTGATATTCTCTCCACTGTGTATTTCCCTTCTCTGAAGCTCATGCAATTGCAACCAAAACCCCGACTCTTGGGTTATTTTCATCAAGTTGAAAAGCCCTTCCTGAGATTAGAGACAGCCAAGCGAATTGCTCCCAGAGAGCCTACTGGCAATGTTGCCGTCCGTTGGCCTCAGCCACAGCTGTGGTCTCCAAAGGAAATAACTCATGCGGCCGTTGGCTGCACCTGTCACTCACTGGAACCAGTCCTTGTGTCGGAACACCAGGGCCCCACAGGGATGAGGACAGCAGCTAGAGCAAAGTGATGGGCATCCAAACAGGTCCCTATGGTTCTGGGATGCTGCTCCTCTCAATCTAAGATGAGCCCCTCCTGATCCACCCTCCTGCTTTAGAAGGTCAGAGAAACTGGCCCTTGGCCATGCACATTATGCCTCTG
>NW_026294424.1:22385972-22768472 GCF_007827085.1 Peromyscus californicus insignis
GTGACACACACAGCTTGTCTCATGGGCTCTACTGCACACCTTCTGCTGTCCTGGGGGATCACCCCACTGTCCTGACATCTGTGACATGCTGGGGTTTCCACTGCAACTAAGGACGCACCTTCACCCACAGCCTCTTCAGGGACTCTGATTTTGTCACCTGGTGCTGAACCTCAGCTTTTCTCCATAACCCCTTTAATCCTGGAGTTTCCATCCCAACTGAGGAAGCACCACCACCAATGACTTCTCCTGTCCTAAAGTTCTCCTTGATATGTTCTGAAGCTACCTGAGGACAATAATACACTCCTGACTGGAAATTCCAATGTGTTGGCCTTTGCCTATGACACTCTTTGGGCATCTGATCCTGTCTTCAATGGTACAGTATAGTAGTTTTATTGCCTAGGAAGAATGTCAGATCCTCCTAGGCAACTCATCCTCAAGGACTTATGTGTCTTTTGTACCATGTTCAGTGTCTGGCACCTTGCCAATTCCTGAAAAAACGTGGAAGAATCAAGCACAACAGCAATGTCAGACAAAAAACCATCATAGCAGACCTGAAGGTGACATATGCATTTGAGGAAGGTCTTGGATCAGGAACTAGGTATCAGGCTGGAAGTTTTACTAATTTTTAGTTGTTTCCCTGAAAGTCCTTCCTCATTGAAAGCACACTCTTCAGACTCATCAAGATAGCTAAAATGTCCTAAAATATAGCAAGCTCATGGTAGACTGGGATTGACCTCTTGTTTCTCCAGAGCAGAGCGCTATTCGATGCTGTAGGGACTCAATGATGCTTAATGAACAACAACAAAGGAAATTTCTCTTCAGTTTTTCAGAGACATTCCAAAGAAAGAACTTTGAGTTTAAGTGTAGGCAGACTTCAACTGGATAGCCTTTTCTGTGGGTTAGAGTCATAGTGAACACGCCTGATACATACAGCCTTTTACCAAGCACTGTGAGGCACAGCCACAAACTCCCAGGATCAAGCCAGACCTGAGTACACACGCAGAGCCAACTGCAGCTCAGCTTCGCACCCACTTTCCCTGTTCTCAGATCTGGGCATTCTTTATAAGAAGCCTGGTCTCAAAGAGCAACTGGGACAGTGAATCCTTGGGGTCTCTGTAGGGTACTCAGCCCAGAGAATCTTCATCTGAAGGCATAGGCACTTTTTGAAGTTTTTAATGCATGGTTGTTTGTTTATTTGTCTGTTTTGGTAGAAAGGCCACAGGTTGTATGCACTTCTCAAGGGGATCCAGAATTTACATACAAGACAAGAAAATAATGACTAAATGGGTTAGATATTTTATGTTTGGTCAAATCATTTGCTGGACAACAGGCTTGAAAATGTTACACATTAGAAAAATGGTATGAAGTGCTAAGGGAGCACAGACTTGAAAGTCAGATTCATTTGCTGTTAACTTTTACCATTTAGCAGCACCCTGGGCAAAGTATTTAAATTAGCTATCTTCCTGCATAACAGAAACAGTACTAGCCACCTTTCCAAGTTGCTGGAAATATTAAATTCGGTAACGTATGCCTATTACAGAGAAAGCACTATATAAATGCTAATTCTTTACTCTCTTCAACAGCTTTCTCCATAGATGATAGATAGATAGATAGATAGATAGATAGATAGATAGATAGATAGATAGACACAGACAGATAGATGATAGATAAACAAATAGAAGATTGATAGATGATAGATAGACAGACAGATGATAGATAGATAGATAGATAGATAGATAGATAGATAGATAGATAGACTGATAGATGATAAATAGATAGATAGAGAGAGAGATAAATAGACGGATAGATGATTGATAAACAGATAGATAAATAGATAGATGATAGATAGACAGATAGAAGATAGATACATACATATATACATACAAACATACATAGTTAGAAGATAGATACATAGATAGAAGATAGATGATAAGCAGATAGATAGATACATAGATTCATAGATGATAGATAGACAGACAGACAGATAGATAGGTGGACAGAGAGCTTCCCTTCTTTTCCCCTCTATTTCTTGCAACAGCAAACACAAATATTTTCAATAAATAATCCCTTTCATGGAGTACAAACCTGTCTTCTGATATGAATAACAAGTTACATACTGTGGTATAGACTAACCATGTTTTACTAAAACATATGGGACACAATCATAGACTTTTGTTCCAAAGCAATATTGAACAATGTCGATTCTTTATTTTATTTGTCATTTGTCAATATTTTATATTAGCCAACCCCAACCACCTACATAATATATGTAGGAGATTTTAATTGCTAGTGGCCAACAGTGGTAAGTGACCTAAGATGTCAGGAGTGAGAGGAACCTTATGGAAATGTTTGAAAATGTGAGCACCTTGTTTCCTCAAAGAAAGATACTGTTTGATCCGATCTAATAACATTGTGAAGCACTTTCCAGGGCTCTGGCCCATGATGGCCTTTATAGCACACTTTTGCATAATAGAATTTTCATAACAGAACCACATCTGATAGTTTGTTTGATGTTCTTGTTTTTGTTGTTTTGGTTTTTTGTCGTTTTTTGGTTTTTGAGGGTGGTGGATTTAACACCATTGAAGCTTCAAAGCTGCACTACATGAATCATTAGAACTCTTCTCTGTCCCCTCCATCTTTGGAAGAGGAAAGAACAGAACAGGGTTAAGCAAGGGTGAGAGGTGGGAGGGGGTGATAGGGAGATTTCATCGCTTGCCAAAGATTGTACGGTAGTCCAAAGGTTGATGCTTTTCACATTCAGTTTTTACCCATGTGGAGAATTCCCCATTTTCTCTCCTTAGTCCTTTCTCTCAGAGGAAATGAAGTTTTGTTGGACTCCAACAAATGTGTCTTCCTTCCCTAATTTCCATGTGCTGGATTCAATGCTAATTTACATCCACACTTGTGCCGGAGATCTTAGAAATCTGCTGTTTCCTTCCTAGGCTGTAAGGTGGGGGTTGGGAGTGGGGGCGGAGGAGTGGAGTTGAGGACAACCAAAAGGAGAGAAGGAATGAGGCCTAGAAAGTGAGGAGGAAGAAGAAAGGAACACTTCAGCCAGTAAGCATTTTCCATACTTAATAATTTGATTTTGAAGGCTAGCCATATCAAAGAGCAAAATATTCAATATTGTTAATTCAGTTTTGCAAAATATATTCTTAATTTAAAAATGATTTTGCTCCGGGTGGTAGTGCAGTAATAAAGCAGTTATTGACCAGATCTTATTGATTGCAGAGTCTGCGGGCAAAGAGCACTGACCTCGCTCACACTCTTATTGCTTCCTCCTCCCTGGCCTTCTTCATCTATGCTCGCTCGATAATATATTATTAATATATATTTTTAGCAAAAACCGTATGTTACAAGGTTAAGGGCTTCTTAGTGATTTTTTTCAAGCTACTCTCTCCCTTTGGGGTGTTAGGGAAGAATAAAGTCGGTCACCAAGTGTCTGTATAAACGACTTTCTGTGGAAATACGTCACCCACCAGGAGACGTGCTTTGTCACCATCCACATTTTCTGTCCCTAAGGCGAAGGCTGTTACAGGGTGGACAATGGCAGCTGGGAAGAGGGCATTGCACCCTGGCTATGAAGATCAAATTCAGCCTCTGTGTCCTTTATCATGAAGTAGCTTCGAGCTTCAAAGAAGAGAAAACTGTGGTCACATCAACTTCGGCCACCAGTGTTAGCCCTGTGGTCCCATCAACTTCGGCCACCAGTGTTAGCCCTGTGGTCACATCAACTTCAGCCACCAGTGTTAGCCCTGTGGTCACATCAACTTCGGCCACCAATGTTAGCCCTGTGTTCACATCAACTTCAGCCACCAATGTTAGCCCTGTGGTCACATCAACTTCAGCCACCAGTGTTAGCCCTGTGGTCACATCAACTTCAGCCACCAATGTTAGCCCTGTGGTCACATCAACTTCGGCCACCAGTGTTAGCCCTGTGGTCACATCAACTTCAGCCACCAGTGTTAGCCAAGTCCTTCCTTCCAAAAGTCTCTCATGAGGCTTTCCCAGCACTGTCACGACAATCCTCCTCATGCCACACTGTATATGATCCTCAGCAACATATCATTTGGCCTTTGCACATAAGGTATCTTCCTGTCTTTCTAGTATTTCCCCCTCAGACTTGTCATGCTTCCCTCACAAATGGGGAAGTTTTCCAAAGACAAGCACTATGCTTGAGCTCCTTCAGTGACCTTCTGCAGTCCGTCACATGTTGGGTTCACACTAAGCATGCAGTAAATAATCGCCAGTTACACAATGTGCACAGTTTGTAGTAAACTCTTTTAGAAGAGAGAAAGACAGACAGACAGACAGACAGATATCAGAGTCCTCTTTACTTCTGCCCTTCACCCCGGCAACCCCTTGAACACGAGATATGCTTGTCTCCACCTGTGTGCCAGGTAAGAGAAAGAAGATCTAGGGACTGTTGAATAAACACATGTTGTTGAGGCTGACTTCTGTTGTCATATCATGAAGAGAGGGTTTCAGTGTTTTGCTTTCATGCCGTGTGTGTGTGTGTGTGTGTGTGTGTGTGTGTGTGTGTGTGTGTGTGTGTAAAAAGAGCAAAGAAGGCTGTTTGTGTCTCCCAAACACTGAATTCAGAGAGGCTAAGCAAATCCTAGTTACAGGAGAGACTTGGGTTGAAAGTGAGTCAGCATGATGGCTGGTTGCAACCTCTCCTACTGACTTTGTCCTGTCTCCTGTTATTGTGCTCAGGCATTTCCTCTGTGGCAGAACAGACATGTTCAAAACAAAACAACCACCATGCCTTTCACACAGTTTGTGCTCATACTTGGGTTCTTGCCTCCGCAAAGATAAGTCAGTCTTGATCGCTAATACATATTCATAAGGACTGGGGCCTATGGACAAGGTCCAGATCTCTTCTTGGCTGGTGGTTTCATAGCCTGCTGAGAGGGGATTAAAAAGGAGGACATCATCACCCAGTAGGAGTAACCCAAGTGAGTGTAGAGGAATGCTGGACTCTGCTGTGTGGTCACTGGCAAGTTATTCACAGCAGCTGAGGTCTCAGTAGGCAACAGTTGGTCTCTCTAAGAACTTAATAGAAGAGGATAAACATAGAAAGCACTTTTTACAGAGACACTCCATTAACACTCATAGGTCTGAAAATGGTGATGGATAGAGGTATGGAAAATCAGCCTCCACTAGCGATACGGCCACAGAAAGATGAAAGCATTACCAACACCACACAGGTGGCCACCAAATTCCAACCTCTTCGAATCTCATATCAAAGCACCTTTGGCTTCTAGATGCCAGAAGGCAAGGAGTACCCATGAAGGGTCCTCCGAAGTCAACCCGCTAGGGCAAAGACTCAGGCAAATCACCTTGGGGAGTGGACCGTGGACCTGGAAGAGCAAAACAATCAACTGCCCCACCCTTTTGCTTCCTTATACTCTGAGCACAGGAGCAATTATGTGACCCTACCTACTCCTCGCAGTCCTCTCAAGGATCGTGTCATCAGAGCTGTTAACGTACTTTGTTGAAGATTCCAGCTGGCCACAGATGCTGCCTTAGTAAGGAGCCCCTGTGCTCTCCAGGAAGGTCCCCACTGGTGCCCACACCCAGTCATGGGAGGCTCCCCAACCCCCAACCAGAGCCAGAATGGAGTGAACGGAGCAGCACAGGGCTCTGCAGGTGGCAGAGAGAGGGGGGAGCTGCACAGGCAAGGAAATAATAGAGACTGGATTGTTTATGCTTGTGGGAAAGGGCGCATGAATATGGATAAAACCCTGTGCGCATTTTGCTAATTACCCAGCATCAATGTTAAAGGAGAAAAGAGCTCACTGCAGATTTTCAAGCCAATTCCATCCCTTCAAACCCACACACAAATCACCACTGCCACCACCGCCATCTTCTCTCCTCTCATAAAAATAGCTGACAGTGTCCCTCTGAATATGGACCATGTGGACCCATTAGAGTTAAATACAAATCAGAAAAGGGGTCTTGTCTTGTATCATGCCAGAGAGCTCAAGGAAGAAAGTCACATCTATGACCACAGTTAGCAGGAGCCTCTTTCCCATAAATCCTTCACAGTCAAAGCAACCCCGTAACCTAACAGGCACAGGGTGAGTCTAGGCAGAGACTGCTGTAGAGACAAAGAATGGCACGTTAAGAGGAGGCCATCTTTACCGGGAGCCAAAATGATAGAACAAAAGACAAGAATAATTCCTAGCCTTTGGTTTCCAGTCCTAATTGAGGCTTCTTTCCCGTCCCTGCCCACCAGAAACTGGCGGACCAAACACTGGCCGGATATTTAGAGTCAAACAGAACCAGCTCAGAGGGAATAAAAGATGATGAATTACAGCCTTTGTTTCCTGGAAACTTCTGGCTGTGTCCCAGTCAATCCCCAGGTAGATATGTGTGACATCCTCAAAAATCATCAAGGATTAGGGTAGCAAGCTTAATCCAGATGGAGACTCAGAGGGAAGAGCTCCAACCTGCTGCCTGTGGTCCACGGGCTGCCAGGAGACATGCCCCATCATCTCCCAGAACAGCTCACCTAAAGGGCAGTGCCTACCTATCTTGAGCTACATGCTGCAGGGCTACAGCAAAGGCAGAGCCTTTGGGTAGCATTGCTCACATTTGTTCTCTACAGAGAAGCCAAAAGCTGGCCAGCTGATCGACTGCACAAGACAGACAGTCCTGGGGAGCTGGGGACCATGAGTCACCTAGCTCTGTCCCACTATGCTATGTGATTATAAGAAGGGCATTTGGTCCTTCTGGACCTCAGTCCTTAGCCTCTTCATTCATAAAATTCTTAACATTAAGAATCCTCATAGTCCTTAATCTCACTATCCTGAGAACAACAATGCCAACAGATTACATAGAATCAGCTCTTCCGAAGAGCCAGCCACTTTTGCCTCCACCCTTGTTGAACAACCTCATACAACAGACAAGAAAACCAAGGGCTGGAGAAGCGACTTCCCAAGTTGCTCAGCATTACAGTAGAGTGGAGATTTGAACCCAAGACAGCACGTTGATTATACTATGTAGCGTTTCCATTGAAAACATAGAGTTTTCCTCTCCTAAGATTTTTATTATAATAGAATATATAGAAGCATAAAATTTACTGCCATGCCCATGTGTAAACTTTCAGCTCAGTGGCATTAATTACAATTGCACTGCTATACAAACATCACCAACACTCATTTCCATACTCCTTTCGTCTTGTAAAACTAAAACTCTACCTATTAAACAATAATGGCTTCTTTCTTTATCCCAGCCCCTGGCAATCAATCTACTGCTTTATCGGTCTATCATTTTGACTATTCCTGGTATCTCATGTAAATAACATCATACAGAATTGTCTTGGGGTTTCTATTGCTGTGAAGAGACACCATGACCAGGACAACTCTTATAAAGGGAACTGTTTAATTGAGGTGGCTGGCTTGCAGTTCAGAGGTTCAGTCCATCATCATCATGGTGGGAAGCAAGCCAGCATGCAGGCAAACATGGTGCTGGAGATCTTCCTTGATCCAAAGGCAACAGGAAGTGGACTGAGACACTGCAAGCATAGGAAACCTCAAAGTCCACCCCCACAATGACATACTTCTTCCAACAAAGCCACACCTCTTAGTAGTGCCACTACTTTGGGGGGCCATTTCCTTTCAAATCACTACAAGTATTTTTCTTTTTATGATTGGTTTATTTTACTTGGCACATTGTCCTTAAAGTTAGTTCACATTGTAGCACATACCAGAACTTTCTACTTTAAGTGTCAGTAATGAAGGGGCTAGAGAGATGACTAGCAGGAAAGAGCACTGGCTGATCTTCCAGAGGACCTGGGTTCAATTCTTGGCACCCACAGAGCAGCTCACAACTGTCTGTAACTCTAGTTCTAGGGGATCTGATGCCCTCTTCTGGACTCCATGGGCACCAGGCACACATGGATACACAGCCACACAAACAGTCAAAACATCTACACACAGAAAATTAATTAAAAAATAAAAAATAACAGGTTTTAGTAACATTTCAGTGTACACATGTGCCACGTTTTGCTTACCCGTTCACTATTCAGTGGTGATGTAGTGTTGCAGTTTTGTAGCTTTCATGTTGTAGTTTTGTGGTTGATGTTGCTATGGATATGGGTAAAAAATATCTCAAGATCCTGCTTTTAGTTCTTTGGGCTATTTACTCAGAAGTGGAATAAATTGCTGGAATCTGTATTATACAGCAAATGTGTCTTTAATTCTTTGAGAACCTGCCATTGTTCTCTGGAATGGCTGTATCTTTTTACCTCCCTGTCAACAACTCATGAAGGTTCCCATTTTTTCACACCCTTACTAATACTTCGTGGGGGGGGGGGGGTTGCGCATGTGCACATGCACATGTGTGCACATGCACAGACTTCCTTGCTTGCTTGCTTATAGGAGCTGTGCTAATGGGTAGGAGTACTTCATTATATATCTTACATATAATTTTGGTTGGCATTTTACTAATTAGCAATATCAATCATCATTCCATGTCCATATATATTTTTTTGAAGAAATGTCTATTCAAGTATTCAAGTTCTTAGCCCATTTTTTAGTTTTAGTTGTTGTGTTTTAGGACTTTATTTACTATGGATTATACAGATATTACTGTGAATATCAAGATCTACTGTGAATATCAGAAATACATTTTATATGTTTTCTCTCATTTTATGGGTTGCTTTATTATGCCACTGACAGTTTCTTTTCATTAGCATTTTTTAATTTTACAAAGTACAACATGTTCCTTTGTGTCTCTGTGCTTATGATATCATATCCAAGATATCATTGCCAAATCTAGTATAAATTACCTTTTTACTCTATACTTTCTTCTACACATTTTATAGTTTTAGGTCATGAATTCAGTTTCATTCATTTCTGTATATGGTGTTAGATACTGGACTGACTTCATTTTTTTTGTATGTGAATATCCATCTTTCCCAGAAGCATTTGTTTAAAAGCCTATGGCTTCCTGGTTGAATATATTCATGCCTTACCAAACACTGTTCTGTACCATTGGTCTATGTTTTGATTAGTAACAAATAATTACTAATAATTATTATTATTAGTTTTGTAATAAATCTTAAAATCAGTGCAAATCTTGCAGTTTTCACTGGGATTTTGAACTTAGTGTCTTAGCAATGGGATGATTTCTAGTGCATGTGGGATGACCTCCCATTTACTTGTTTTCTCCAATTTTAAGACTGTAGACTGTTCTTCATATTTCACTGAATCTTGACTCAAGACTGTAATTTAGTGTCTTTTCTACTGCACCAAACATCATCTTTTCAGTTTTCTGGAGGAACTGTGTATAACTTTCTCAGCCTCAGGAAAACAGAAAAGCACATCTATGAAGCCCAGAATTCCCCCAAACAAGGTCCAGTGGGAGTTTCATCCTTAGTGATCTGTTTGGAGCAAAATGAAATGTGTAAAACCTGGATTCAAGTTCTGGCAGGTAAGATTCTACATGGTGAATTTTAAGTCTGTATAGCATATCTATAGACTATATATAGCAATACTCAAGAAAGGCTCACCATAGAGCCCAGCAGACCAATAGGTACATGATTAAACCCTGGCCCTGAGCTAGGAACTTCATCAGAAATTGTCAGTTGAAGTCAATGGAAGCATCACCAAATAGCATCAAGAAAGCAAAGTTAAATAATAAAAGCAAACGTACAAAGGCAGTGTATGATCTATGTTGGTGACTTAAACCCAGGTCACTCTTCTACCCCTGTTGCCCATCAAAGCCACACTGCCTCCATGTGCCAAGGAGGAAAATTACCTTCAAAGAGCAAGGCTTCCCTGGACCCAGATTTGTTACTATGTTTATGCCTTGGACTTTGCATCTAACTTTTCAGCAGCAGAGGCTGGAGCTGATTGGATTATAGGAATACAAATGGATTAATTTGGGATGGATTAGATACATCGCAAAACATAAGTTTGACTTGCATTAACATAAAAATGTCATAAAAATGTAGATGCTGAGGCAGAGCTTATTTGTGATGCTGCTAATGCATTGTTACTCCAGCGAAAGATGCACACAATATTTACGCTGCATCTGACCACATAAAACACATCGTACACACATGCAATGCTTTTATGGAAAGGGAAAAGAGCCAGAGGGGCCCTTTAGAATTCCAATTCTTCAGCCTCTGATTTTCTCTTCTCTTTACAATTTTTTCTTTATTTTCAAGAAACAAATACAGTTTTAAACCATCATTACTGTATTTTGAACAGTTAATATTTCATATCGTGACATCTCTACTCAGAGGTAACAGGTTTAGTTGATTACTATTTGTTTATAGAGCCAGAGAAACCTGCAATCACAGGGAACATAGAAGGATTGCAATTAGATCTATTGGCTGAGAGCTGCACCTTGCTGACCCGCGGTTAAGTGGTTAGCGCTATCCGAGAGAAAATGCCTACTGGCAGCTGGCACATCTGCACATAATAACACAGGCACGTCTGACACGGGCACGGAAGGCTGTTGCTCTCCTCTCTACCCAGGAGCTGAAAACAGATCATGCTTTTTAATAGTGCACCAACACGCTTCTTCTGAATTAGCATAATCATGTGAGTTTGGGAGGAAATGGCGATCTTGGCTAAGCTGCTGTGAATTCTTCAAAGTATTCAAATAAAGAGGGGTCCTCCCCTCCCACATGAACCTGAATCTATATCCAGCTTATAGTTTCTTTTGAAAAGAGAAGAGAGAAAGAGAGCAACAGGGGAAAAAAAACACAGTTAACCTAAGTGCTTTAATAAAACAAGGAATGTCTTGCACGGGATGAGCATGAACATACGCTTGAGCTAGGGGAGAGGTGATTAGCACAAATTCATCATGAAATTCCATCAGTAAGGTGAGGGTGAGGAAGAGGAGAGCGATTGGAATTTAAAAGAGCTCATGTGCATGTTACTACACAAACACTTTACAGACTCGTTCTATACTCGTTTCTAAAGCCAGGCATCCTCAGCGCTCTCTCTCTCTCTCTCTCTCTCTCTCTCTCTCTCTCTCTCTCTCTCTCTCTCTCTCTCTCTCTCTCTTTCTCTCTCTCTCTCTCTCCATCCCCCTCCTTCCTTCCTTCCTCCCCCCTTCACTCTCCCCCTCTCACTCTCCTTTTCCTTCTCTCTCTTGCATCATTTTCTCTCTTCTGCTCCCCCCACCTCTCTGTCATATGAGAAACTGATCTGTAGATAGTAAGCCAAACAGATTTCAATGCTATTCTGGGACAAGAATGTACCCTGGGTCCTAGTGACCCTCCTATTCCCCGATGGAGGTACACGGAGCACCTCAGATGTTTAACCAGTTGCCCTATGACTCTGGCTCCCCTCAGACCCAATGTTACCACAGTTCTAGGGTTAAGCCTCCACCTTAGGACTGGCAACTGCAGTCCTTTGGTCTCCTCCCTATAGGGCTTTAACTGACTGGAGCCAACTGATCAGTGCATCACATGCATTCTCTCACAGAGACCAAGTTGTACATTGTCTTGGATAAAATTATACAATAGACCACAGAACTGAGAAGGTGGCATTGAAAATCCCTTCTGATTATTCTGCTGTACATTCTAGCCTATAGGTAAAAAATAAAAATGAAAGAAATAAACACCTGGCACCTAGAAAAATCAGTACAACTTTTTGATACCTCTTACAATTGAATCAGTTAAATTACCAATATAAAATGGATCCCAGCTTATCTGTAGGTAGAAATATGCTATAAGATATCTAGATTTGAGGGAAAGTCCTCAGCTTGCTCAAGACACGTTTTGTGCTGGATCAAGCTGTCACATACACACTTCAAAGAACAGCTTGAGATCATCAAGCACATGTGTGTAGGGGGCTCCACTGAGAGTGGAGAACCAGGTCACCAAACAGGCCACTATGTCCTCTGGACATGGAGCTAGACGTAGAGGACAAGAAAAACGACATCCTTATTGCTTGCAGTTTTCACAAATCACAATTCTGAACAAATCAGTAAATGAGATAAGAGTTGAAAACAACTTCAATGTCAGGTATTTTAAATCCACAAAGTCTTAAAGCAAACCTTAACAAATCTCAAAGACTTTCAAAGGCCTCTCATCACAGTGAGATCAAATCGTCTTTTAGTGGTAAAAAAGAAAAAGGAAACCTCTTCCTAGCTGTCCCACACCAGCTAGAGGCCTGGTAGGGATCAAAAGGTGATATAGTCAAGGCCACATGTGAAAATAATAAGCAAGAGAACTCACTAATAATAGTGAATCAGACACAAAACAAACAAACAAAAAACATAGCCTAGGCTAAATACAATATATTAAGAAAATATCCTGCACCAAAGACAAGGAGCAGATCTTTATAGCAGAGAGAACAAAAACCATGCTTTCAAAGACATGCCCTTTAGACTGACAGCTGGATGCCCAGAAACAGTGACTTCCTAAATCAATGGAGAAAGTTCTTTAGTGCTGAGAGAACAGCCGTGCTAATCTAGATTATATGACTGAGAAAGTAGCTTTCTAATGTCAGGGAATGATAAATACATTTTGAAATAGAAGCCACGAACTACCAAAAACATTTCCCAAAGGAAACCATACCAGACACACTTCAAACAGAAGATAAATAATTTTAGATTAAAAGTTTAAATGCAAGAAAGATTATTTATAACAGATTCCCTTTCCTGGGTGGTTCTGGTTAAGATAGGTCACAAAGACTTTTGGGAGACTGGGGACAGTTGGGTAGGGTGTCATGTTTGTTTGTTCTGGAGCCCTGGATAACATGGAACTCGATAAGCATACCATCTACCTTTCCACCTTTGCCTCTGAGTGCTGGGATCCTCAGATGTTCAAGGACGCCATAGACTGTAACTGGCGCACGTGAATGATGCAGAGCGGCCTGGGATATTTTCTTCGCCAGCTTCAGCTCCTCTGACTCCTGATCAGGGATGCATGTTTAGATTCATGAATAACTGCCTTAGTCTCTGCAAAAATTTCACACTGCAAAAACAAGAAATCACTATGGTTTCAGACTGTCCTCACAAGCCTCTAGCTGGTTCTAGCTGGTTCTAGCTAGCTCTCTCTTTGGATTCACCTCCCTCGCCTGACCACTCAGCCTCCAGCCCCAGACAGGAGGGCCACGCTCTCACTCAGACTGTCAAGCCAGGTTCCGTATTTGATTAAAGCCAATTCCTGCTCACAAACCCTGTGTATACATATATGCAACATGTAATAACAAATGTTACATATGTATAATTTTCTTCTTTCTGTTCTTTAGGATTTTCCTTATTATTTCATAAGCTTTTAGACTGGATGCCTAAATTAATTTTGTCTTCATTTTGCTATAAACATTTGAAACTAAGCATCATTTTTGTAAATATGAGAATAAATGTGAATGAATATTGATTCAGAAAAAAGCTGCAATAATTGTGTTATGAAGATTTTAAAAGTGGACAGAAGTTAGGACAAAGACAAAAATGATGTATTAGTTAAGAAAGTATTACAAAGTAACCTAAAGTTAATAGATCAGTAAAAATATAAAAATATTGTTTAACTATTTCTCTTAAAAATGTCTGGAGTAAAAAAATGGAGAGAGCTAGCAAGAACCAGCTAGAACCAGCTAGAGGCTTGTGAGGACAGTCTGAAACCACAGTGATTTCTTGTTTTTTGCAATGTGAAAATTTTTACAGAGACTAAGGCAGTTATTCATCAGAATGGAAAAATTTACAACAGTCAAAATACAAAAGGCCAGCAAGGCAGCTCAGTGCGCAGAGTGCTTTTCCAGGATGCAGAAACCTTGGGCTCAATTCCCAGTACCCACATGAAACCAGGAGTCTTAACACACTCCTGTAATCTCAGCACTAGGGAGGCAGAGGCAGGAGGATCTGAAGCTCGAGGTCATCCTTGGCTACACAGCAAATTTGAGGCCAGACTAGATTATATGAGACACTATGTCAAAAAAGAAGAATTGAGAGAGAAAGATAGATGATAGAAGAGGAAGAAATTGAGAAACAACCAACTAGAAAAAACAGGAAGTATGAATCATGATAGTAGACTTTAGTGAATATTAGTCAATAACTATGTAAGACAGATCCAAAGGCCTGAAGAACAGAATGATATTGAATAGCAGCTTCATTAACTGCACAGAGTTAATGTTACAGCCAAGCAGGAAAGCACAGACTTTTTTTCAGTCTGTATTCAGCAGGCAATCACAGAGAAACTGAGTCACAAAACTGAGAAAGATGGATGAAGGAACTGTTGGAGATCACCCTGCTCCCAGGAACCACGACTTCTCTTCCTGGGGCCAACATCCATGAGATGGGTCCCTTCAGCATACCCAGCACTTACCTGAGAATTAAAAGAACACTCAGTCTCAGTAGATCAGTTAGAACATGGTAGCTCAACTAGAGTAAACATAGCATGAATAGAGTCAAAATCTGAGATAAGAATTGGGAAAACATAATTTTTAATTAATTTTGCTGACTTATTTTGTATGTATAAGTGTTTTATATATATATATATATATATATATATATATGTGTGTGTGTGTGTGTGTGTGTGTGTGTGTGTGTGTGTGTGTGTATGTCCATGTACTATGTGTGTGCATGGAGCCCACAGAGGTCAGAAGAAGGTGTCAGATCCCCCAGGGACTAAGTTATAAGGCATCTGGGAGTTGCTATGTGGGTACTGGGAATTTAAACAGCATCTTTGGGAAGAGCAACCAGTGTCCCTAAGCTCCGAGCCATTACTCCATCCTTAGGGGGAAAAAGTCTTTTAAAAATATTGAACCCCGTGTATTTGTGTATGTGTGTATGAACTAGGAACTATAAAAGAACCTATAAATATACCTAAAGAACATCCAAAATTGATGGAAAGAATAAAAAATCATTAAGAGTAAACAAAATTATGAATAATTTCTCAAAATACATGAAAATAGTGTTTAAATATATGATAAGATGTTCAATTTTATTCCAGAGAAATGATAACTAACACACAATGAGATGACACCAAGTTGAGAAAATAAATCAAAACCATGACAGTTCACTCTATGACAAGGCTACAAGGAGCCTCTTTCATACTGGAGTGGATAACAATGATGTACTACTGGCAGTATGAAAGGAATTTGGTCAATTTTTTTTTAATTTATTTTAATTTATTTTGCAATACAATTCAGTTCTACATATCAGCCACAGATTCCCTTGTTCTCCCCCCTCCCGTCCCCCTCACCTTCCCCCCAACCCCCCCCCCAAATTTGGTAAATTTTTCTTACTTGCCTGCATGAAGGTGTACTTGCTCACAAAGTACATGTGGAGGTAGCAGTTAACATCAAGGTGTTTTTCCTCACTCATCTTATTGAGGCAAGGTCTCTCATTGAGCCTGAAGCTCAGCACAGCAGCCAGAGTGGCTGGCCAGTGAGACCCTGAGATCTCCTGGTCTCCACCACCCAGGGCTAGAGTTATTGGCTTTAATGTGGACTTGGGGGATTCAAACTCAGGTCTTCATGCTTAGACAGACAGCAGATCCTTTTCTTACTGAGTCACCCTTCTAACTTTGGCAGTTTCTGACAAAATTGCGTACATAGTTTAGTCTTCTGTCTGTTAATCCCACCTTTAGAAATTTACATCTGCAACAATGCCTTCAAAAGCTCATAAACTTAGTCAATGTGGAATTATTAGTAATTGGCAAAATACCGGAAACCACCTTTCTAGTTTCATTTCTGTTGCTGTGGTAAAATATCCTAACAAAAAGCAACTTCAGGGAGAGAGCAGTTCCGGGCTACCATCCACTACTGCAGGAAAGTCAGGGCAAGGAGCAAAAGCAGCACACCCTGGCGAGCACAAAGAGAGATGAAACGCATGGACCTTTGTTTGTGTGCTCTTGGCTAGCTTTTTCCTCTCTTATACAGTTGAGGATCTCCTACCCGGGGAATGGTGCTGCCCACAGTGGGCTAGATCGTCTTAAATTAACTAACAATGAAAACAATCCCCCACAGACTGGCCCACAAGCCAACTGGTCTAGATAATTTTTCATTAAGACTCTCCTCCGGTGATTCTAGACCTGTCGAGTTGACTATAAAAACTATCACACTATCTAAATGTCCTAGCATAAGAAATGGGTTGAATAAAGTGTACCATACAAAGCAATAAGGTACTAGGTAACTATTTCACAACTAGAAAACACAGGAGAATCTTTGTAAATAGAATGATTTCTATCAGGAACTATGGAAGAGAATGCTCTGGATACTATCTTTTAAGCAACACGTAGAAAGGAGAATGAACTGTAAACTACAGACAAATCTTTGTATTTGTTTTTTTCTGAAAAGAAATACAGAGACAGTAAATTAGAAAAAAAAAACTGGTTAACTTTGGAGGGTAGTGGGGTAAGATGGAAAAGAGAAGAGAAAACAAACCACCTCTGAGAATGCCTCTCAAGTAACTCTGATTTTCAGATGCACATTAATAGTCTAAATACTCAAAGATAAAAGTCCATTAACAAGAGTGGGTAAAATAGAGTTTATAGCTGTTAAATAGGAATAGAGTTTCTACTGCTCTAGCACAGAGCATAAAAAATAAATGAAAATGGAAAGAAATAAATTCAACTGAAGTAGAACTAAATAATGGAAACATCCTGAAGGCCATTGAAACAAAGGATTAATACAGATAGTCGTGAGCAGAGTGTTCTGTATATCTTAAGTCGGAGGAAAAACAAAATCACAAAAACAAACCTTGACCTCTTCTCAACAAGTTTATTTTGTACATGCACAGGAGCAGAATCTTTGAGACTATTTTATGTATATTACAGGACTAAGTAAATGAGTAAATTTGTTTATGTTTTGAGGATCCTGGGCTCTCAATATGGGGAAAAAAAAGATGTTAGTTATGGTGGCACACACCTTTAACACTAGCTCTTGGGAGGCAAAGACAGGTGGATTGCTACGACTTTGAGGCCAGCCTGGTCTACATTAGCAAGTTCGAGGACAGCCATGGTTCCATAGTGAGACCGTCTAAGTGGTGGGGGAGAGGGTAGGAGAGGAAGAAAACGAAAACAAAAAAAGAGGCGTCAGAAAAGACCTGCAGGTGTCAATAGAAATCTACAGGCAACCTGTAACACTAATGTCTGTACATTTCATTTTCTAATTTCATTTGCTGGAAAAAAAATGAAATATAGTGTCATGCTAGAAGCAAGCACATCTAGTACTCCGGTCTCGGCCTCTAAACATCATTGTCCACTAAATAGAACCAGAGGGCTCCCTGAAGAAGGGGCTGCTTACAGATCTGGGACAGAGAAGATATATGATGAGCCCAGGAAACCCTCTTATTCCAGAAAGTAAGGAAATACTTCCAGAGGATGATGGAGGCATGGGAGGAAAGGGAGGAAAACGGGGGTGGGAGGAAAGGAAGATGCGGAAGGAAGAGAAGGAGGAGGGGGAGGAGAGGGTGACAATGAAAAGAGAAAAGAGGCTCCCCACTCAACGTCCAATTCTCTGGGCATCCAATTAACAGATATAAACTCCTGCATAAAAGGTGTGACTCTGCAGCCATGGTGATTATTACCAAATGCACAACTGAAGAGAAAAGCCTCTTCTTTGCAACAGGATGCTGATGGGTTTGGAGACAGTGCTAGATGTGGAAGAATATCACCACATTAAACTATCTGAGTAGGAGTTGTCAATGGATATTAAATCTTGGGTTCAAATCCAGTGAGTAACAAGATGAGCAATGAAAATTGATCAAAAAGTGTGTCTCTGCATAGTGTTTATTAGTTACAATCTTACAAAAAAAGCCTTACAAGAGTAAAACCAGTTATACCTTAGTAAGTTTATAAAAATGTAGATTAATAATTATCAAGCAGACCTCATGTGTCCCTGGGTGTGTGCACCCAACACCATCTATGCAGATCAATGCAGAATTCTGGTCAAGAACACATATCCTGAGTCCTATCATGGGGAACCATTACATAAAGCCCAAATTAAAATTTTTCTGTTAATTAACTAGTATTTTGTTTCAATATAGTGAAAGATGAAAATTAAAACGCTTTTCTCAAGTTAAAGGAAAAAGAAACATGATAACTCAATATAATGTATGAGGCTGGGGTAGATCCTGTACTCAAGGATAAAATAACTCTATAAAGGACATTATTGGTATAGTTGACAAGTTTAGAATATGAATTAATAATAAAAAGCATCATCTATCATTCCTATTACTTAGTAACTGTGTTCTCATGACATGAGACAATATTCTGGTTCTTAAATAATCTATACTGACATATTAAGGAACAGAATATATAACATCTTCTCTCAAGTGATTTAGAAAATAATGCAAAAGATATAAAATTAATATTCCAAGTTTAAAAAAACTGGAGAATCTGGGTAAAAAATGTACAAATAATCTCTGAAATATTCTTATAATTTTTTCTGTTTGTAATTATTTCAAAATAAGATGTTTCAAAAATAAAGTCAGAGGGCAGGTAAAATGACTCAATGGATAATGATTTCAACCCCCCAAACTCATAAGGATATGGGAAGAGGGAAGTAACTCTGCAGAGCTGTCCTCTGGTCTCCACACATGGGCTGTGGCATGTCCACACCCACACACAATCATGCATACCTACAATAACAATAAATAAATTATGTTTTAAAGATAAAATATGAAGGTGGCAAAAATGGTGCCCTCTTTAGTCCCCAGGCCAATGTTAGCACTATTGAGTTCCAGTACCACACCCTCTGTAGCCTAGAGTCCCTGCCCAGAGCAAATGAACCATTACATGTAGATGCCTTGGGGAGAGGCACCTCCATCCTTCCAGGAAGATGCTACTGAAGCATCCCTGAGCATTTCTGCCACGTGTGACACAGTAATCCTGACCACTGAACCTTCCACCCACAGAGGAGGCAGCAGTGTGCCAGATCAGGTTTACTTCAGGGCCTCTGTGGTGGTTTGAACAGTTATGGCTCCCATAGACTCATGTGTTTGAATGCTTGGCCCATAGGGAGTGACTATGAGGAGGTGTGGCCTTGTTAAAGTAGGTGTGACCTTTTTTGAGGAAGTGTGTCACTGCAGGTGTGGTCTTTGAGGTCTCATATGCTCAAGCTATACCCAGTGTGACAGTTCACTTCCTGTTGCCTGCAGATCACAATGTAGAACTCTCAGTTCCTTCTCCAGCACCATATCTGCCTGCATGCTGCCATGTTCTCACCATGATGATAGTGGACTAAACCTCTGAAATGTAAGCCAGCCCCAATTATATGTTTTCCTTACAAGAGTTGCCATGGTCAAGATGTCTCTTCACAGCAAGAGAAACTCTAAGACAGCCCCTATCTCCTCTCATAATTCTTCAAGGATGCAATCATGGCTTCTCTGTCCTTGCACATGGAAGGGACTCCACAGTGCTTTCAGTTTTGAGAGGACTTGGCAGGTGCTGACTGTAGGTACTCGGGTCATCACAGTGTCAGGTAGGCAAAGAGCAGTTCAGCTGGAGCCTTGATGAGTCTCGTTTGCTCCAAGCTTGTGTCAGGCAAATGCTGGAGCAGATCCTCAGATCTATACTGTTGTTGGCATCAAACAGGAATAGTTGCTGTGCCTCAAGTCTGAGATGTGGCTTTGGTGGATTGCTGTGCTTTAAATTAAGTTTGGGGGTAAAGAGAAGCTTTAAACACTTTTACAAATGTTTACAAGAACTTGAGTGGCAAGTTCATCTACTAAAAGAGTTAAAATTTCTGGAAGATACAGTGGATAAGCACTCTCTCCCAAGAGTGACAGAAAGAGGAAGGTTCCAGACCATCAGACAACCAGCAATTCCCTGTCTCCAACTCAAAGCATTCTTTAGATTCTCACACCAAGCAGGTCTGAACTCTAGTCCAGGTAAGAGCCTGAACTCAGAAATGGCATGCCTTCAGAAGCTCTCCTTTTAGGAGCCTGGTTGCTCAAAGTAGAGAAACCCAAAAACTAGACCTCGGAAGTGGGCTTCTTCAGTCTATTTGAGACTTCCCTGCCATTCCTTCTGAGGGCCATCCCCTGGAATTATTCAGGAATTATGAAAACAATAAACTACATAAAACAGTCTTACAGTCTACTATCATGGCAACTGCATGAGACAGTCCTACAGTCTATCAGCATGGTAACTGCATTAGACAATCCTATAGTTTACCATCATGGTAACTGCATGAGACAGTCTTACAATCTACCATCATGATAACTCATTGCATGAGACAGTCTTACAGTCAACCATCATAGTAATTGCATGAGACAGTCCTACAGTCTATCAGCCTGGTAACTGCATGAGACAGTCTTACAGTCTATCATCATGATAACTCATTGCATGAGACAGTCCTACAATCTATCATCATGGTAACTGCATGAGACAGTCCTACAGTCTATCATCATGGTAACTGCATGAGACAGTCCTACAGTCTATCATCATGGTAACTGCATGAGACAGTCCTACAGTCTATCATCATGGTAACTGCATGAGACAGTCCTACAGTCTATCAGCATGGTAACTGCATGAGACAGTCCTACAGTCTATCATCATGGTAACTGCATGAGACAGTCCTACAGTCTATCATCATGGTAACTGCATGAGACAGTCCTACAGTCTATCATCATGGCAACTGCATGAGACAGTCCTACAGTCTATCAGCATGGTAACTGCATGAGACAGTCCTACAGTCTATCATCATGGTAACTGCATGAGACAGTCCTACAGTCTATCATCATGGTAACTGCATGAGACAGTCCTACAGTCTATCATCATGGCAACTGCATGAGACAGTCCTACAGTCTATCATCATGGTAACTGCATGAGACAGTCCTACAGTCTATCAGCCTGTTAAGTGGACATTGTCTTCTAAAGCCTAGAACCCAAGCAGTGAACCCAATGCAAAGGGCATTATGGGTCTCCTGGAAACCTTAGGCTATTTGGGGTACTCTGGCAAAACACCTAGATCCTATTGGGAAAGTTTAAGGGGAGATTCTTAATTGAATGAGGGAGAAGATAGGTCCATGGAGCCTTTAATAGACTAAAAGCTCCTTGGAATACCTCTGGCTTATCACCTGAGGGGGGAGACTCAACAGAATAATGAGGAGATTCTAACAGTGATTTGGTGAAAAGCTAATTAGGAAAATAACAAGGAGATTATTAATTCCTGCCAGAATCAAAATTACAGACCTCACCATGTTAGAAACATGAGCTCTAGAAAAGAACAACTCTCGGACTGTGCTATAAAAACTGTCACTATAAAGAGAGAGACAGCAAGGAGCCAGGGACACTGGCAATGGGGGGGGGGTGCTCAGGGAGAATTCAGAGATTTGCAGTGGTCAAAAGAGTAGGAGCCTGAATGTAGTTCCCTGACAGAGCAGAGGACAGCACAGACCTGATTGCGACCTTGGACAGCTTCTGAAGCCAGACAGGTGTTGAGAAGAAATGCCACATTTGGGACTGAGAGAGATGCTGGTTCCAAGCTTGAGGATGCCCTAATTTCAATCCCTAGGACCCACTTGGTGGAAGGAAAGAACCAATCAGGCAAGCTGTCTTCTGACCTCCACGGGTGTGTTATTATTTAGGAGGCAGACAGACAGAGGAAGCCAGCACTGAGCGGCTGCAGACTCCTTTTTCTTTTTCTGTTTGAAATGGGGTCTCACTGTGGAGCCCTGGCTGTCCTGGAACTCACGATGGAGATCTGACTGGCCTCAGACTCACAGAGATCTGCATGCATCTGCCTGTCCCCTCCTGCCTAGAGTTCTGGGATTAAAGATGTGCTCTCTCTCTCAAATTGTCCCATAACATTTTACCTTCAAATTTTTATTTTATTCCCCTCCATCAAGCTATCAAGAATAAAATATTCCAAATTTTGCAATATTTTGAAATTAGAACACAAATTGATACATGAGGCTTGCATTAATTTTCCTATGCAATCATTTCTGGATATCCAGGAACCTCAGGGAATATCAAAGTCTACAGATGCTCATCATTTACATAAACAGTATAGTGTTTGTGTATAAACTATGCACATTATCCCATAGTCTTTAAATCTTTTCACTCTTTGCAATACCCAGTACTATGTAAATGCTATGTAAGTAGCCATTACGCGAGAAAAAATGTCTGCATATGTCCTGACAGATGGAATTGTGGGGGGATATTTCTGATCAACAGTTGGTTGCTTCCTTAGATGGGAAAGTCACAGATAGATAGAACTGAGAGTTCTGCCTCCAGAATTTCTTCTGAAATGGCTGTAGGAAGCCCATGGACCCTCATCCCCTTGTCATGAAGGAGGTCTCCTTTAACATGTCTCTCGGGTCACTGTACCCTGGACCAGAACATGTGAGGGCAAAGGAGCTCACAAGAGACCTCACAAGAAGAGAGCTCTTGCTAATACCATTAAGTTCCGTAAATCTCCTGAAATTATAGTGACAATGGGCAATCTAACCAGATTTCATGGAGACCGCTGTGAAATGGCAATTAAGTCTAGCTGAATAGATAAAGCAAATCATGGAGAAATAGAAAATGAGATATATGCATGGAAGGTCCCTTATTTTGCCATTCGGTATAATGAATAAGAGCTTTGGGAGTTTCACTAATAATTAAAATGGCACACTCCTTGGCCTGTTGTTAGAAGGCCTGGCTGCCTCAGACCAACTGAACCAGTGTGGAGGCCATGTCTTGTGTTTCTCCTGAACGGGAAAAGGGAGAGAGCATGCATAGAATCATTGCAGCCATCTCCACTTTTCACAGCTTTGTCAGGGAAATAGATTGTATTCTTTTACAGAAGACTCCCTTTTGTCTCTAGAACCCCCTTTGTTCACAATACCCAACGTCACAGAGAAGGCTACTGGGGTGGGGGGGGAGGGGCTTGGAGAGATGGCTCAGCAGTTCAGAACACTTGTTGCTCTTCCAAAGGGCAGGGGTTTGATTCCCAGCACCCATTTGTGGTGGCTCAACCATCTGTTACACCAGTTCCCAGGGATCCAACACCCTCTACTGACCTCTTGAGGCATCAGGCACACACATAGTTCACTGACACATGCAGGCAAAACATTCATACAGATAAAATAAAAATAGATAAAAAGTGCTACAGGGCTTCTCAAAATTGATAAGATCTGTGGGAAATAACTCCGAGATAAATGTTTCTTCCTAAAGAGCAACATACAATCAGCTCATGAAGATTCCTTTTGAGCATTTTCTGACTCATAAAATGTATGAGATCATGAAAGCAAACCAGCTCAGAAAGATGCAAAAATTGATGGCCATCGATTGCAAAGAGAAAGCATCAACATGTCGTGATCCCACACACTGTGGGATTTCTTCCTGTGGTGGCTAACATATGGGTCACTTGTCATTCTGATGTATCATACTGTATCATACTAGATACAGTACACAGATTACAAAGAATGTGGGTTTTGCATGGAAGCAGGCTGGAATCTTGGCCCTGCTCTTCCTGATCACTTTGGGCATTCTCCCTCTGTCTCTCTCTGTGTGTGTGTGTGTGTGTGTGTGTGTGTGTGTGTGTGTGTGTGTGTGTGTGTTTCTATCTCTGCAAATAGCACATAAGCCACAAAGTTTTAGGGATTAAGTGGATCTATGTACTCACAGGTGCTCAGTACACACCCCCCTTTGGCATTGATTGAGCAGTGTTCATTCTTAGGAGAAACATAAGCTGCTACAAGCTTCTGAAGATGACGGCCAGGCAGATACTTTTCATTCAGCATTAAGCTGACAGAGAAAAGACAGCAAACATCATCACAAAGTAGAAATGGAGGTTCAAGTGGGGCAGTGGTGGAGCAGGCCTTTAATCTCAGCACTAGGGAGGCAGAGGCAGGCGGATCTTTGTGAGTTCGAGGCCAGCCTGGTCTACAGAGTGAGATCCAGGAAAGGAGCAAAGCTACACAGAGAAACCCTGTCTCTAAAAACAAAAAAAAAAAAAAAAAAAGGAAAAGAAAAAAGAAAAGAAATGGAGGCTCAAGCTGTGGAATTGAGGCCCAGACACTGAATTGCAACCACGGGATTGCATGCACTAGCTCAGCCAGTCTCTGAGCCCTAAGCTTGAGACTGGGCAGGGTGGGAATGACCCAAGACTGACTCTTTCTCTCCTTTCACTTCCCTCCAGCCTTAGTTAGGGTTTCTATTGCTGTGAAGAGACACCATGATCATGGCAACTGTTATGAAATAAAGCATTTAACTGGGGTTTGCTTACAGTTTCAGAGTTTGGTCCATTACCCTATGGCGAGGAGCATGATGGCACACAAGTAGACACGTTGCTGGAGAAGGAACTGAGAGTTCTACATCCTGATGCCCAGGCAGCAGGAAGAAAGAGACTCTGGCCTTGAAATGGGCTTTTTGAAACCACAAATCCCACCCCCAGTGACAGACTTCCTCCAATAAGGTCACTCCTACTCCAACAAAGCCACACCTCCTAAGCCTTTCAAGTCTTCAAATCTGTGAACTTATGGGGGCCATTCTCATTCAAACTACCACAGCTCCCCTCCTTCCCTTTTTTCTTTCCTTCCTTTCTGTCTTCCTTCTTTCATTTCCCTCAGTTTTTATTATTATTATTATTATTATTATTATTATTATTATTATTATTATTATTCCTCTTCTTTCTCCTCCTCTTCCTCTTCCTCCTCCTCCTCTTCTTCCTTTCCTTGTGCTCTTCCTCTTCTTCCTCTTCCTCTTCTTCCTCTTCCTCTTCTTCTTGAGACAGGATTTCTCTCTGTAGCCCTAGCTGTTTGGCAATTCACTCTGTAGACCTGGCCGGTCTCAGACTCAGAGATCTGTCTGCCTCCAACTCCTGAATGCTAAAATTAAAGGCATGCACCACCACTGCCTGGCTTCTTTTAATTTTTTCCTATGGCAAAACTGTAATGAAAAGTTACACAATCTTGTATGTAAAGTAGTTCACTTACACAGAACACTAGAGCAGTGCCATAATTGCCTCTCTTGCAGCAATCTGGTAATTTGCACACAAGAAGGCAACTTGTGTGGTTGTTTCAAACACGGTCTTATGGTTTTCAGAGTGTGTTTAGTGGAAACATGGTGTTCTGCAAGGAAGGAGAGAAAGTGACAGAAATCCAGGCCCCATCTCCACCCCAACCTGAGCAGCTCTTAAAGCTGGGGATCACCAAACAAGGCCATCCATGGTAACTGACCATGTCCTTGGCAAAGTATTTAATCAATCTCAGGCACTGAATAGTGAGGGGGTGCACTGCGGTCTGTCAGTTCCCCTTAGCCCAAGTATCTTCTAGTCATGGATTTTTTTTAAAGTAATCATTCCTATCATAGGTTAAACTGATTAAAATTAATCCAAGAAAAGAAAATGTATCTATCCAAGGGCATTTGAATCATTTTAGTCTAGCTTTCCTCGTCTGTGTAAATGATGACTACTGTGTGAACCAGCAGGGGGCCAGGTTCTCTGGCGATAACTCTCATCTCTTCCGAGTCCTGGAGGGAGAGAGGAAGGCAATCAACATGTGTGGGGGCCGTGGGGGCTGTGCACTTGCCTGCTCATGTGTCTATGGCTCATGAAGGCTGCCCTATGTTCCCCAGGACCTACAGAGATTGGAGAGGTCAAGAATGAAGCCAGACCACACCTCAAAAGCAGAGCAAGCTGACTTCAAGTTCATGTCTTTGCTGTCCTGCCGGCACTGAGTCAGAATCCACCATGAATGTGACTGAAACCCCAGAAGCTTGAGCACAAACATTCCTTCTAGAGAGCCTCAACATTCTCACAATAAAAACTTCAGGTTTTTAAACTTCATCATTCTCCAAGCCTAAAATGTAATGATTCCTTGGTCAACTCAACAACCACTGAAAGAAATTAAGTATATGGAAGAGTGTTTTATCTCTGTTTCTAGTTGACTTTGATTGATTTCTAAGTTTTTATCATCCCCAAGTTCTTCTCCTTGTTCAGCACACACACACACACTCGCACAGCCCAGAGAATCTCCATGGAACAATTCAGGCTCATGAAATGGTTCCTGTACAGTACTATACCTCCCCATAAGGAAAGGGGGACAACCCGATCAGTAGTCTCAAAACTCCATGATTTCCTGTTTCTCTTCCTCCAGCTAACCAATCTCGGCTCAAGGGACAGTTATTTGATGATCTCTGAGTATAGGATGGTGTACTGTAAGATGGTATCTTTCAATACAGACATCCGTTGAAAGACACGAGAAGTTATGGTATTTCTGAACTTTTTTCTTTCTTTTTCCTCTTCTTCTTCTTCTTCTTCTTCTTCTTCTTTTTTTTTTTTTTTTTTTTTTTTTTTTTGTGCAGGAAGATCTCCAGTGGAATGATGAACAGGAAGCCCAGATGCTTCCGTCAGTAATCTGGTCCGTGTGTTCCCTGCTACTGAGCATTTTCAGAAGGCCTGACTGTCTGGGTTAATTGTTTAATGCTTTTAGTTAGAATTAAACTTTGCACCTGCTCTGACAGTGATAAATTAAATGTGCTCCTTTTCCAATACTGTTGCCCTCTTTAAGTAGAGACCAAGAAGTGTATCTCCCTTCTTCCCCTGCGTTTGAGGAATCTCTGCTACGCTGGAGTGTAAACCAGCATAATTTGTCACTACGGCTAGCGCCAATTAAATTGATTGCATTGGACTGAACTCTGGGACCCCTAATGCAAGCACTAAGGGAAAAATGGGCTCTTTTCTGCCCATTCCCCCATGTGGCACTTAGGCACCGCTCAACAGTGGAAGGCTTTCAAGGTTCAAAAGGGTTTTATTTTCAAAAGAAATGGGCATTGATCAGCTGCATTTAAAGGCAAAGATAATTCCAGAGCTTGAAGGCTGGATTTGTGTTTAAGGTCTAAATCTCTTTCTTTAACCTTGGGGGGCCAGTATAACATAAAAGCAACAAAGAGATTAAGATTACAAAGGGTTTGCAAGTGTAAATGATGTGGTGGTGTTCTCCAAACATAACACAGTTCCCATTCACAAGCCCAGGCACAGGCCAGCATTTGATCTGTTGGTTTTACACCTGTAAAAACAACTGCTGTTTACTTGTCGCTCAGCAAAGCATTTCAGGCGAGAGTGGGGGAAACGAAAGTGGAGGAGGAGTGAACTCGCTCATACTGCAGAGTCCAAACACGCCTTTCCCAAACCGAAAAGTAAACATTCTCACGTCAGCGTGAGGGAGACAAGCAGAAAATCCCACTCTTTGTCGGAGCAGCACACACTCTATGCAACAGAAGGAGTGGGACACCATTCTGGCCCTGGGTCATTTCCCTCATTATCCCAGCCTCTCATGCTTGGGTTTGTTGTGCCACAAGCTCAAGGCTAATACCAGCAGCCCTTTCTTCTGCATGGGCTACCAATTCTTTCCTTCCATCTTGTCTGAAAGTTCAAGTTCCCACATCCGTCTACAGGGTTACCCCATTTGAATAATCTCGGGTGTAAATCACATCAACAAAGTCAGAGGCTCAGGCTTCAGATGAGTTGACTCTGTCACAACGCTTGCTGAGCCAGGGCCAGTGTGCCCATGCTCTCAAGTTCAGGTCTCAGACTTCCGGTCTCTTCCTGGAAGGATATTCCACTCAGCAAGGTAGACCTCCTCAGAATGACTCACAGCACACCCTGGCTCTTTTCACATGCTGATGCCTTCTCAGGAACACCAGGCCTTCCTTCTAAACCAGGTGGTAACAAGCATCCTTCCAAATCAAAGAAAGCAGGAAGGAGCTGGTGCCTGGTCCTCATGTGACTTCCAAGACCAGATCAAACAGCTCTGGGCCCTGAACAGGTTAATAATTTGGCATGATCTCAAATGGCTTAGGATTCGATGCTCCTTTAAACTCAGTCTTTAAAGACAGTAAACAAACAAATAAAGAGTCCAGCCTCTATTTGGGTGGGAAACCAGGAGGTAAATAGAAAGTTGAAAATGGCTCTGTCTCTTCAATAATTCAACTCTGCCTGGAACGCCATACTCCACAAAGAAAGTAAAGCCTTCTAATGGGGTACTATTGAGGAATTATTGACCATGACCTTCGAGGAATATGAGTCCTTTCCGATAATTTGGCTGGATTTCTTCTAACCCTATAAACCATAATCTCCCAATAAGAATTCTAGTTTTTACAAAATCCTACCTTGTTTATTTCTAAGGATGTTTTATCAAGGCAATGATATATCAAATCTTCCATTAGTTTTCTTTACTGTGTAAAACATTTAAACACCCATGATCTTTGATGAGGCCCCAGGGTTTCAACAAGCATGATCTTGAGGAAGGCCCAGTATCTCAGGTTCTGCACTCCAAAGGCCTGGTACAGAACAGCCAAGTTCTGTACTTGGGCTCTTAGGAGTCTGCATTTGCGGTGTTAGTGAGGCTGTGATGTCATATGAGGTTTGTGGTCCTCTCTTGAGCTCACTAGGTAGTGGCAGAAATCACTGACCTGCCACCACCTTTTCCTCCCGGACAGTGTCGTCTCTATACGGCCTCTCCACCCGGTCGTTGCTTACCTCTTGAGGCCAGTAAGGGAATCACTTTGACTTTCGCTGTTTAAGTTGAAGTCACCCACAACAATCTCCTCATTAGCTCTCCTTTAACTGATTAAGAACCTTAATTACTTCTGCAAAACATCCTGAACTTTGTGATTTTACTGAACCTCAAGTCACCTTTTATAGTCACAGGTAGCACCTAATCAAGAGGAAAGAGCTGTATGTGAGTGACATTAATGCCAGGAGAGAGGCATCTCTGTGCTGTCTTTGAACTGCACCTGCCACAGATGCCCCTTAGAGTGACACACCCACCCGTGCTAGCTCTTATCAGTCTAAATGCCTCAGGTCTTCTCTGCTAAATTCATAAACAAGAGTAACTGTTTCACAGTCCCAGTCCTCACCGGTGCATGAATTCCAAAGGACCGCCAGCACTGCGGAGTGTCCTGAATTCGAGCAGCAGCTCAGAGTCCCCAGGTGCTCAGTGACTGTTTCCAGGAGGCATCACAAGAAGCTTGCTTCTCACAGGCACTAGCAAGTGAAAACATGCGAAAGGCCGCTTTTGGATGCCTATGAACAAACAGAAAGTGTCACTTTCCCCAAGAAACCATACTAGCAGCCCTTTCATGGAAGAGAGGAAAGAGGGAAGGGAGGGATAAAGAAAAGGAGGGAGGGAGGGAAGGGGAGAGGAAGGGAGGACAGATGAGGAAGACAGAGTTGTGTTGCTCTAGTCTACTGTTCACACAGGGCCGCTGGGGGAAATATTTGATAAACTCATCACAAGGAAAACGAAAACCATCTCCGAGAGAAAGTTGGTCCAAATTATCCGTATTGGATCTTCCTTCCAAAAGCATTACTTTCAGCAAGCCACCTTTCTAGTCAAGGACGGCGGTTGTTCCCCATGGCCTCCCACATCCAGCCAAATCACCACACCGTGAACTTTGTGCCAGACTGACACCTGAAGCCTTCCATACACTGGCCCTGACAAAGCAGAAGTTCTCGGACCTGCTCAGGCAGTTCCTGTAACTATTTGCTGTTCCACAAACAAGTCCCTCTCCTCCTTCAGCACAGTTACCCTCTCATGCTCTCCCTGCTCTCCCTTCCCGCTAACACTGTTCCACTGAACTATCATATTTTCTTCACTCTCACAGCGCACAAGAGGCATAAGGTACAGATTCGTCCTCACCTTCTCCAGGAAAATGTCCAGGTCACTTGGAACTCTCAACTCCCCCTAAATCAGCAGTTTTAGCATAGGAACTAAATTGAGACGCCATTTGATGGCTTTAAATCTTTCATTATGTATATGAGTGTGTGCCTATGTGTGGTAGTGTACATGAGTGCAGTGCCCACACAAGCCAGAAGAGGATTCTGGATCCCTTAGAGCTGGAGTGACAGGCAGTTGTGAGCTACCCTGTGAGGTGCTGGGAACTGAACTCCAGTCGTCCGTAAGAGCAGTACATGCTCTCAACCACTAAGCCGTCCCTCCAGCCCCTGAGACCCACCCTAGCTCCCGGTTCGACATGCCTTGTTTCCTGAGATGTTTCTTCTCAAACCCCAGAGCAGAGCTGTTCTTTGGCTCTTTGGTTGTTTGGTTGTTTGGTTGTTTGGTTGTTTGTTTGGTTGGTTGGTTGGTTGGTTGTTTGGTTGGTTTTATTATTTTTAATCTGTCCCTTCAGTAAGATTTCAAATCAGTCTAATAGATCCCAACCAGATTTTATTTTAATTGGAATGTCTGGCTGGCTAGAAAAGGGAAGAGGGAAAGGAGGGGGGAAGGGAAGTGATGGGGGAGTACACCTGAGATAGTAAAGACACTCGGCTCTGTGAATTTTGTATGTGTAATGTGTTCATGTGTTCCAACCAGCATGTGTTGGCAGTGACCGGCAGTATGAACCCATTGCTGACTGTACTGTCATTACAAGACAGTTTTTAAAGCACTAGGATGCATTCACTATGGGGAAAAGCATAACACACACAGCTAAAACCAAAAACCTGTTTTGTAAAACCTGTTTTGTAAAAACCAAAACAGGTCAGAAGGACAACCAAACGTGATGGAGAAGCAGACAAGTAACTAGCAGCCCTGAAGGGCATGGAGTGAAAGGCCCAGGCAGTCACCGCAGAACTCAGATCCTCCTAGGCTGCCGCCCCAGAGAACAAGGAACGTGCTCATTTCAGTCTTATGCCTTCAGATGTTCCATAAGGTAAGATGAGGGGGATTTCTTCCTTTTAGAAAAGCGAGGCTCAGCCTGGTGAGGTGGTTCAGTGGGTAAAGCTGATTGTCACCAAGCTTGATGACCTGTGTCTGATCACAGGGACCAACAGGACAAAAGAGACCCCCTCCAGCTGTTCTTTGACCTATGTGCCACAGGTGCCATGGCATGTGCATGCCCAAATTCCCAAATATACCAAGCTGGCTTTTTAGATGTGTAAAACTTAAAACCTTCCTCTTTAAAAAAAAAAAAAAGAAAGAAAGAAAAAAGAAAAAGGGAAGTGTTGTGGGATGGTCTGTATGTCAAATTGCTCTGATTGGTCAATAGATAAAACACTGATTGGCCAATGGCTAGGCAAAAAGTATAGGCAGGACTAACAGAGAGGAGAAAAGAAAGAACAGGAAGGCAGAAGGAGTCACTGCCAGCCACCGCCATGACAAGTAGCATGTGAAGATGCTGGTAAGCCACAAGCCACGTGGCAAGGTATAGATTTATGGAAATGGATTAATTTAAGCTATAAGAACAGTTAGCAAGAAGCCTGCCATGGCCATACAGTTTGTAAGCAATATAAGTCTCTGTGTTTACTTGGTTGGGTCTGAGCGGCTGTGGGACTGGCAGGTGAGAGAGATTTGTCCTGACTGTGGGCCAGGCAGGAAAACTCTAGCTACAAATGGCGCCCAACGTGGGGCAAGAGTTTCCACCTAAAAACTGAAAAAAAAAAAGATTCTAAAATGGAGCTAAAAACAGCTTCCTACTTGTCTCTCTCAAATGAGTGGCAGCTGCCGGTTTGAGCTACTAGCAGGTTCCTTGAGTGCGTGCTCGATCTGCAGTATGGCAGGAATGAGGCCTCTACAAGTGACACATTAAGCTGCATGGTGGATTTAGCCTTTGCTAGTACAAAACACAATAAGAGGTTTCTGGGCTACACGCTGCTTGGATAAAAACATAGACCCACGATAGCTCCCAGAGCTGGCGGTAAACGTACCACTGCCATGGTGGGAAGCTGAGGTGGGCGGAGCCAGCAGCCATAGTGTTCAGTCTTACAAATGCTGCAGTTTAAAGCAATAGATTCACAATAAGACAGATTCAGATATAATAGCCTGCAATGTATATAAAATATACGTAGGCTTAAAAGAGACAAAAAAGGTGATATATACAGTGATATAAACAAATACATAGTTTTAAAAAATAAAGTCTTTAAAGAGACAATAAAATTAATATAAAAAATAAGCCACACACACACACATGCATGAACACACACACGCACACACGCTAAATAAAAAATATAATTTTAAAGTTTTTCAAATGAGGCTTGAGGATTTAGGTGACTTGCCCATGGCAAAATTACATGTCAGTGTTAGAAATAAACTCAGGTCTTCTGAACAAATCCTGAACAAATCCCATGTTTTGTTTCTTTCTTTCTTTCTTTTTTTTTTTTTTTTTTTTTTTTTGCTTAGAGAATTGTAGACTGGGTCATCCTGCCTCCCCCATACAGCCTCTCAGTCCACCCCATGCCTGAACTCCAACTTCTACCACTGTCCAAATGGGTTTCTGAGCTGTGCTTTATCTCTGGCGACCACACACCCCAAAAGGATGAAGCTAGAAGAGCTCCCCTACTAGATTCTGTGTGTGCAGCCTTGTGTAGGTAGTGTTGGGACAAGTTCATAAACGTAGTGGGCAACCAGGGGTGTGTCAAAGCAGTGGGTAAGAGTGGAGCCTTTTATTTCATGCCGTCAAGTGTTTATTGGATGACTTTGCCAGGAAAGCACAGTAAAAAGCGCCGTGGAGGTTACAGCTGAGGGAGCAGACCGGCGGGTAATCAACATGCGGAAGGGAAGGAACCAGCTCTAACTTGAACTGGGAGACAGAGACTGTGGGGCCAGGAGTGGCGACTGGGGTGAGAGAGAGGTCCTTGTAAAGGCAGCCAAGGGGCCAAGCCTTGAAAGCCCTCAAGGATGTCACAAGCAGAAGCTCTCAACACTTGTCATTAGATCCATTTGCAAGACTCATCTCTGATCCCCTGGGCCATGGGGATCAAGAGCAACGGAGATTAAAGGGCTTGCTTGGCTTCCAGGCCTCTGCTAATGTCTAGGTTGGAAAGAGACCAAGCTGCTAGGAGGCAGAGGCTTGCCCCAAGGCCTGCAGCGTGACCATGCAATGCTCAGCTCAGAGGTGCAGAAAAAGCGCTGCAGGCCACGCAGTGCTCAGCTCCCAGGGGCAGTAAAGAAGTCTTGCCCCTCCCTGGCTTGAGGGAGTGAGGCAGGCTACTTCAATTCAGAATGGAGACTGTATGGAGCAGAAACCCTAACCTGTTGGTGTATGGAATAGGAAGGAACAGCTTAACCTTGCAAACTCCCAGATCAGTCATAATCACATGACCAATGCTCAGAGCTGGTGGGCAGCGTGGGCAGGAGGGTTGTGCTTGGCACCACTGGGTTGGCAGGAGGGTGATTTCTGCTGCCACTCCCCTCGAGTTGGCAGTTTTCCTAGTTGCAAGACATTTCCCGCACTTCCCCAAGTGACTCCTTGGGGTGGAGCTGAGCGGCAAGGAGAAGAATCCATCCACTGGGTTTTGATTGACACAGGCCAGTCCACTGGGTGGGGCTTCTGCACATCCTCCTCCAAGAAACGCCAACATCACAACAGAAACGATTTGTCCTGGGAGGAACTCCAGAGGTGAAGTCTTGGCTGTGGGAGACCTCCGACGCCCCCGAGTCCCCTGATGAGTTTGTGAAAGGCAAACAAAACCTGCTCAAGTAAAGACTGTTCTCTGAAAGCTGCCAGGCACCAGCTGAGAGGGTTGCCATGCCTCACTTCAGGCTGCCAGGGGCCCGCTGAGTACCAAGATCCAGTCACATCTTCACTTGCTTTATTAAGAAATTCTCTACTCACTCCACATACTATCCACAGCCCTCCTCCTGCCTCCTCCCACCCCCCTCTTTCCCAAGCCACCCTGCATCCCCACATCTCCCAAATCGAGGTCTCCCATGGGGAGTCAGCAGAGCCCAGCACATTGAGCCTAGGCAGGTCCAAGCCCCTTCCCACTGCACCAAGGCTGTGCAAGGCGCCACACCACAGGCACCAGATTCCCAGAAGCCTGCCAATGCACCAGGGACAGATCCCAATCCCCCTGCCTGGGTGCACCCCAAACAGTTCGAGCCAAACAGCACCTCTATGCATCCCTCCAGCCATTACCACAGACTCACTTTGGTTCTTAGGATGAAAAATGTAAGATTTCTGGAGAGCTCCTGGGTCAACAGACGCTCTGGCCTTAGCTTCCTCTCTCCCCAGAGGAGATGGGTAGCTTATTCCTACATGAGAGGTAGGAAGACTACTGAAGACAGAGAAGGATCAAACGTTTGGGTCCAAGCCAATAAAGGCATCAAACTGAGTTGACCTTCCATGTCCTTTAATCTGAGCTCCTGTTTCTAAAAACCTGTCTTACAAGGCCCCTGAGTCTTCAGTTACACTGTAGGAAACACTTCCAAGGGGCTCTGGAGAGGGCGTGTATAAATATCCCCAATATAGAATCATCTTTCCAAACAAAATTTTCACTGAAAAAAGAGAGAGAAATGTAAAAGAAAATAATAATCAGGCTCACAACCCAATACCCAAGTTAATAGTTGTTAATGTTTACTATTAATCAAAAATTTTGGTATGCGTAAAATTTTTTCCTAACTAAAGTCACACCTCTGTAATTCAAGCATCCTGCCTCCTTCTGTAAAGTGTTCTTTTACACATCCCTGCATGGTATACCCATCCCTTCTTTCATGGCACTGGTGCCCAGATGAGGTTTGGTATCTCCACCATGGCCTTCTGTGAGCATGATGTATGGTCAGCATAGCAAGCCAATACAGGTGGCCTCGGAAATGAGGAGACACTGGGCTGAGACCAACTTCCCTCCCGGCTCGTGTATTTCGCTGTGTGTTTTTGAGCAAGCCACTTTCCCTCTCTGACCATCGTCTGCTCATCACTGAAATATGGGCTTTGAGGTAGATGCTAGATAGCTTTGATATTCCTCCCAGCCTTAGCACATTCAATGACCCTGCAATGTTGCTGGGTAACAACAGTGAAACCCAGATCTGCAAACACATAGGAAGCATCATCTACTGCCCAGGGTGGATCGTGTGGGTCTCGGTTTAGGTTGGGAATTAACTCTGTTCCGGTATGATATGACATGTGTCACAGCAAATTGTTTATCATGGCATTGTGATCTGAGCATAAATTATTTTGTTTTAATAATCAGGAAGAAAGTCAAGATTGCCATCCTGAGGAAGCTGCTATTGCTTCCACCCAACCTGCTCCTTCAAGTGAGAAGGGAATGGATTTATTTCCAGAAAGCCATAGAGCTTTGCAAGTGTGCCACTGAATGGAGTCCTTGACATGGAGTCTCTGTGGTTTCCAAACTTCCGTAGGAGGACACGATGACTCCTCACGTTCCCTTCTCCCTGGCCTTCCTGGGAAATCGGACTGGTTGCATTCATTTGCGAGAAGGGTGCTCACTCTGAAAACAGCAATGGAGGAGGGTCCTGGGTCTGTGGCCACTAGTCCAGCATTAGCCACATGTTGTCTTTCTCAGGGGCCGATGCTGGGAATGCCTCCCACATCTAGGCGTTTGGTGTAACACCTACTGGACAACACAGCCAGTGCAATCAACAAAGAAGGGGGATTCTCAGCCAGGTCAGGACCCAGAGAAAGCAGGATGCTGCTGGACCAAAGGGAGGGAAGGGAAAGGAAGCGCCCCACAGGCTGACAGCAATCTCTGCAGCCTCAGTGCCCTACTATGACCTTTCCCCAGGGCCAGCCCGGCTGCTTGGCACAGCAGGGGGCCCAAGGATGCATTGGCTCTAACTCAGTTCTTGGGCAGCCAGAGTCCAAGTGGCCACTTGGCTTACATCCAAGCTTATCTTCGCTTGGGCTTCCTCAGCCACCAAGTGAATAAGAGCATACCTGTGTCCTGTAGGGAAAGGAGCCATCTTCAAAATCTCTCAAGAGACTGAGTGCACAAGGAGGGAAACCCTGCCTTTGAAACGTGTAGGATCTGCCAAGGCAGACACAGAACTGACCTTATTCCCACGTCAGGAAATGATTCCTGGAGGGCTCAGCCTCTAGTGAGTAATTTTCCCCAAGAAAGTGAATTGTATTTTATCTCTAGCTGAAAATACGTTACAGACCAAACTAAGGAGATCTGGCATGAAGAAGCAAGAATGAGAAAAAATCTTCAAGTACAAGATGATATGGACTGACCCGAACACTCCCAGGTTAGAGAAGGACCATGTTCCCAAAGGGGACACTCAGCTTAGGAGGAAGATGGGGCAACCTAAGAGGGGCAGCAGAGTGATTTTTCTGCCCAGCCATTGTCCCTATTTGAAGACCAGCTCAGGTTAGGGGTTTAAGGAAGCTGAGAATCAACTATACTATATCTCTTCTCCTCCTCCTCTTCCTCCTCCTCCTCCAAGGCTATATACCCTCAGAAGCAGAATATCCCCAAATCTAGGAAACTGGTGGCTGAATGGTCCCAGAAAACCTCCTGATCCTTTCTAGAGGTCCTGGGTACTCAAGGAAGGATTAAAGATGGTAGGCCAATCAAAAAAGTGAGGAACTTGAGGTGACCATAGGAGATGTAAGGTGGGTCCAGAATGCTCATGTTGCTGGTCCAGAATTTTGGGGAGACGGGATGTGGTGGGAATACAGAGGGCTGAGCTCTTGTTTCCTGGGAGAAGCACCTGGAACTGTGAGTCATCTTGGCATTCAGCAGTCACAGTCTCTTGTCTTTCCTCCTGGGGATGGTGACATGCATGGTCCCCCTTACCAGTCCCACTGAACTGCCTACTTCCAGGCCAGGCAGCAGCAAGGGGCCCTCCATGGTGTATTTCTGAGAGTACGGACACCTGGCCACACAGTACAGCAGAGCCTTGTTGGAGCCATCAGATTACAGAATAAGTCTCCTATTCCAGATACGGACAAGGAAAAAAGAAAAGAAGAAAAAAGGAAAGATCACGAACAGATACAAGGAACAAGCACGTACGGGGGTCAGGTTTCATCCTGGGGAAGTTGACAAGATTCTCCCAAGACTAAGACCTGAGCTGACAGTGGATAGGACATGGAAGGGCATTACAGAAGAGGGAGCAGCATCTACTCATCACATGTGTAACATCTATCAAACCCTCTGGAGAACACAAATCCCTTTCCCCAACAGGGTTCCCCCCAGTCTACAGAACATCACACTCTCAAACACTCTAACATATTTTGCATCTTAGCTTTCCAAATTCCTGGAACTAAGAGATTCTCTCCTCACCCTACAGATAAGAAAATGTGAGCCTTTAACCTCAGCATCTGTGGAGGTCACCCACACAGAAGGCAGTGTGGCACAATGGTCCACAGCAAAGGTCACCCACACAGAAGGCAGTGTGGTAAAACAGTCAACAGCTCATTCTCCAGCCACAGTGTCTCACTCCCCGGTCTTGACTGGGGCAGTTACCAACCTCCTGGAGCCTCCACTGTACAAAATGAGTACACAAATATGTCTGGCCTCCTTAGCTTGTTCTGAATATTATACGAGACAGAAAGACACCGCATGGACTAAATTAAAATATAAAGTACCACCTGGTCTCCAGCCCACAGTAAAGCATTGCGCGGTGGCACTGGTGACACCGCACTGTAATCAAGTGTGAGACCGTCTAGGTGTGTGACTGCCTTGCAAACTTTGTCTCCTGGTGCCTCAGTCCCCTGTTTGTAAGACAGCCTGTTTGGATCAGGTCACATTAAATTTTCTTTCAGCTCTAACCTTCTGTGATTCTAACCATATCAAAGCATCTCAAGCATCACCCTTCAACAAAATCTTTTGAACACCCTTGACTTGACAAACAGCATCCTAGAAACAGAAATTTCCTGTAAGACTGCAGAGCTAGGAAAGTGCGCGAGCAAGCCGAGGATACCCAGCCGAATGAGATGGGGAGCATCTGTGGAGTCACACCAATCAGAGCTCTCCCCACACTTCAGTGGTTCATAAAATGGAGGATTTGACTTTACCTGGAGCTATTTAAAGAAGCAAGTAATGGACCACCTCAATCTGGATCTTGCTGAGTCAGAAGCTCTGAGAGTGGGGGACACCCAGAACCCTGAGTCTAACACCTGCTAAGTGACTTGAACCCAGGCTGAAGTCGGAGAGCTGGCACTGAGACAGAACCTCCCTCTGACTGGGAATCATCCCCATCGTCTCTTAGCTGCCTACATCTCCCATCTGAGCTGAGACACCCACGGTGCTCTCTCACAGTTCCCTGTATCCTGCCCTGCCCTTTGGTGTCAGACTGACAACTGGACAGTTGGAGATGAACTGCAGCCTGGTCCAGCCCAAGGAAATGAACTTGCTGCACGCCCATCCCCATTCCTTCACAGGATGGTTCCCCATGGCCGTGAAGAGCCAGGTCCAGAGAATACTCAACAGAAGCCCCACAGGGAGCCTGAAAACCAGAACTCCTGTGGTTCTGAAATGTGGGGGCGCCCTGGGGTCCCAGTGGGAGGGGAAGTGTTTGTGAAGAGTCAACAACAGACGCTGTACCCCCAGTTTCAGGGATTTGGGGTCTCCCGACCTCTCTCACCTCATTCATACCCAGTCCCTACAACCTACAGCCCTGTGCTTCTAATTGGTCCCTCCACCTCCCTCATCCCAGCTGCCTTTTGTGTGTGACTAAGTGGGGAGACACAGGTCAAAGGATGTGTTTGCTCTTGTTTTGTGAGATTTGACATTTTTCTCTAGCATAGGAGGGTCTTTCCTACATGTGGATAAATTTCCAGAAGGTGGTGTGTCCTGTTGGAATAGAGCAGTGCAAGGATCCCAGAAGCAGAGAAGGCCCTACAGAGGCCAGGCAGCCCAGTGCTCTAGAGATCTTCACAGCAAAATGCCTGCCTCCATCACAGCCTTCCTTCAGTGCCACTGCTTCATTGCCCCTTCTGTCTCAGGGCCAGGGATGATGGCCGAGAAGTCAATGTTGAAATCTTGGCCAGCACACGGGGCCTCCAGCTGATGGCCCCATGCAGTGGGTTCAGAGTCTTTCTCGGCAAGGGAGGTGACTCCCACCCTGTCAGTACAGCCTGAGCTCCAGGCACTTGTAAACACAGTGACTTAGAAACCCAGGGGCCCAGCTGCTCTTGTCTACCCTCACCTTCCCTTCCACTCTCTGACAATCCAGAGGGAGGTGGGAGGTGACAGAAGGGTTAATCTTGAGGTGACAATGTGATAGAACACATAAGAAAGAAAGGAGACACCTGAGTCCCGGGAACATGGGGCAAGACCTGGGAAGAAAGGACGCTTCCTCTGCCATGGTAGAGGGCATAGTCACCACATTAGCCATCGTGTGTCCTTTCTGTGATGCTGATCGTCTGTCTTGGAATTTGGAGACAAGTTAATGGTTAATACAAAAAGGACGTTGGTATTTTCCCCAGCAGCTGTTGGAAGTCCCCCTTTAACCATGCTCCTTTCCCCTGTCCCTGGTCAGCTGCCCTAGGAATGGACCTCAGCTTCTGGAGTAGAGAGCAGGCAAAGACTTAATCCATGGCTAAATGAGCATCTGTGACACTAACAACTGTGCAGGCCACTACTGTGTCACTCCTCATCCAACCCTACTTTAGTCCCCTCAGATCTGTAGAGAGGCTCGAACCAAAATGAAGACGATCGTTTGGCCCGTTTCTCATCAAGGACAAAGTCTCCACCATCAGTTGGGGGAGTGAACCACGGTTTACTAACACTATGCTCTCAGGTGAGTGGTTTATTCCAGGAGTCTTGAACTCAGAAAGGCAAGTGGCTAGCAAGGTCTGGCAGCTGGCTCAGCCTCATCGCACGCGACCATCTTTCTTAGCACTTTACTCTTTCAAGAGAAAGATTTGTCCTTGGGTTTCTTTCTCTTTCTCCCGTTCTGCCTCCCTCCCTCTCTCCTTTCACCCTTTCAGCATTCCTTATTTATATATTTATATTCCTTCTTTCCCTTTTTCTCCAAAAGTAGACAGCATTGGCTAGGAGGAATGCGGTCACAGATTCAAGTATCTTTGGCTTTTATGCATCCTTTCCTCGTAAAACAGAAAATGGCATTCTTGGGTGAGGAAAGCTAATAAAGTCCTGGATCTTTGACGGCAGTGATACAGCAGCACAAACAAATTATAGTGTTCAGAAAGTTTGAAAGGCTGAAAAACATGCACAATGTCGAACACTAAATTTGCCTGTCAAGGTTTTTTTTTATTATTATTACTGCTTGTTTCATTTTATTTTACTCTTAAAGCTGTTGTTTGTGGTGATTTGCCTCACTATAGGAGATTCCAGACCTGAGACATTGATTTACAACTTCAGTCATCAGCTGACACACGTGGCCCTTGCAAAGTGAAAACAGGTCTATAACAGGTATTTCAAATTTTCATAAGTCACAACATATCAACCTGAAAGTGAAGAGTTTCATTCACAGGAAACAATTTATCTGAAATCAGCAAGTTGTTTTTATAAGGAAAAAAAAAAGAATAAAGGGAAACTTTAAACATGAATATAAGAACCTCTAGGCTGAACTATGGTGAGCTCTCTGGCTTTGATTTTTTTTTTTTTTATACCTCTCGCCCATAGGCCAGATTAACTCTTGTCTTCCACTGTGCAGGGAGTTTCTTGGTAATGATAGAGATGAAGTGCCAGGTGCTGGGGGACGTCTTTCTGTGTGCTGTGAATATGTGTTGTTCCCATTGGCTGATTATGGACTGCTTTGGCCTATGGCAAGGCAGCTTATAGGCAGGTGGGAAATCCAGGACAGAAATAGGAAAGGGAGAGGCACGGGCAGAGAAGAGAGGACAGTGCTGCCAGGAGAAGCAAGATGTGAAAGTACAGGTAAGCCACGGCCACACAGCAACTTGTAGATTAATAGAAATGGGTTAAGTTATAGGAGCTAGCTGGCAAGAAGCCTGAGTCATTAGGCCATACAGTTTGTAAGTAATATAAGCCTCTGTGTGTCTACTTGTCCGCGTGGCAGGACACAGGAAAACTTCTGACTACAACCAGCCTTAACAGAATGCACAGGGTGAACCCATAAGCACACAGCTCTGCCAGGGTCTGTTGCCTGCTTATTGTCACTGAGCAGTATTTGCGCACTGTAATGTCCCTCAAGTTTTCATAGAACAAGAGAACACTGCAGCATTCAGATCTAAAGGGGATAATGACTTCAGATTCAATATGGAAGAACCAGGATTAGGAATGCCACCCTCTTCTACTTGGTTTTCTTTTGGGGTGATAAAATACCGACCAAAACCAACTTGGGGAGAAAAATGAATTTGTTGTTGTTGTGTTGTGTTTGGGCCACAGGTCCATCATGGAGGGAAGCCAAGGCAGAAACCAAGGCAGAGTTCATGGAGGACATTGCGTCCTGCTTTGCTCTCAGGCTCACAGTCAACAAGCTTTCTTATACAGACCAGACCCACATGCCCAGGGATGATGCCACCCACAGTGAGCAGGGCCCTCATACATCAGTTAGCAATCAAGGAAATACACCACAGATATACCCATAGGCCAAGATTATGAAGAAAATTCTTCAACCGAGGATCCATTTTCCCAGGTATGTCAAGCTGACACCAAAATCTGCTGTCACACATGCTCTTTCAACAAAAGTTCTACTGAATTCTTTCTACTTCTATTAACCCGAAAAAAAAGTCTGAAATTTTGAATTAAAAATACAGCTCAAAAATGATTCCCAGGCCGGGCGGTGGTGGCGCACGCCTTTAATCCCAGCACTCGGGAGGCAGAGCCAGGCGGATCTCTGTGAGTTCGAGGCCAGCGTGGGCTACCAAGTGAGTTCCAGGACAGGCGCAAAGCTACACAGAGAAACCCTGTCTCGAAAAACCAAAAAAAAAAAAAAAAGATTCCCAGATGGGCGGTGGTGGCATATGCCTTTAATCCCTGAACTTGGGAGGCAGAGGCAGGCAAATCTCTGTGAGTTCGAGGCCAGCCTGTTCTACAGAGTGAGATCCAGGATAGGCACCAAAACTACACAGAGAAACCCTGTCTTGAAAAAAAAAATTATTCCCAAGTTATTCATTTTGAATAAATTTAAAATATACTCTTGTTGAAAAGTTGAAAGTATACTGTGAAAGTAAAGCCTTGGCATTACTAGAATCAGTCATTACTTTCTTCAGTTAAACTCAAGCAATGAACTTGAAAGAGTCTCAGGCAAAGACGATGGCTTCTGACTCGTTTAGAAAAGGAAACATTTCCTCAAATGAGTAATTATTTAAAAAAAAAAAAATGCGGGGGGAAAAAAAAAACAAAGACAGGTTATTTCTGCATCCTGAAAGTGGGAGGTGGGGCAAAGCCCCGCACTCAACACCATGTGTTAAGGAGCAATACCTAAAGGTAGGATCAGGAATTGCAGGCTAGCACTGCCTGGGAGGGAGGAAGCCTAAGAAGGGCAAGTGCTTTGGATTTAGGAAAAAGGACGCTCTCCAAAGAGAAATGTGTGCTTTCAATGTGCAGTAGAAAAGATAAAGGAAACAATAAAAGAAAACTGTGGCCAAGTGTCATAATGGTTCAAAAGAATTGCAAAAGAAAAAAAATGCTATTCTGTATCTCAAGAAGCCCACATAGCTGGCTACCAAATAAACAACATTTTCATATAACATTTTCAACTTATTATGTGGTGACTTATGGATAGCCAAGTAACATTTTGTACAGTCAGTTGGAGAAAAATGAGATTTGATATAAAGCCAATTTTACTAAGTGACCCTGATTTCATAAAGTAAAAGATACTGATATAATCAATTACTCATGAAAACAGGGAGACAGAACAAGGACAGTGCAAAATCCCACACAAGCTGCTTTATTTCAATCTGGCTGAGGAATAATACAAAGACTCAATTTTATGACACAAAGGAGCTGTCAAACCCACAAAAATTAGTAATAAAATTTAGTGTAATCATTTAGACTCCTAAAAATTAGTGACTGCCTTTATATTTTTTAGGAGGCTTTGTCAACCCTTACTAACACACGCAGTCATACAAATAAAACATCGCAAGTGAAAAGCAAGCTTAGAGGGTAGCATTTTGTTACTTACCTACTGTGGATTGGTGAGACAAAACTTAAGTACCAATATGTCAGGAAAATGATTCTGAACCGTGTGTGGATATAAACAGACATGCTCTCACTCCAACACCATGCTCAGCATCTCTTTTGCATTTGTTGTCAACCGGGGGGGGGGGGGGGGGTCAGAAGTAAAGAGAAAAGAGCCCTGACTTCCATGAGGACGCTATGAAGAAGCATGGACATTACAAGGGGCTGTGCTATAGCTCTTCGCAGGCTACAGAACACAGCTTGAAACCTTCTCATTTTCAGATAGCTTTGCCTTCTCCTAAATTATGATCCTGGAGTTACAGTAATACAAGCCTGACGTACTATGCTATTTTGTGCATAACCAAAAGAAAGAAATACAACTAGATGGCCATGGTAAACAGATTCATTTAAATGTAATTTAACTAAGTATTGCCGGTTGTTACTAAGTAGCAAAATATAGCATCAGGTTTTAATAGTCTTTACTCCTCATTTCACTATCCGTAAGGATGGAGAATCTGGATGGGGCTTAGCTGGGTTCTCTATTAGGGTCTCGTGAGGATATTGTCTGGACAGAGTCTCATGTGAAACTCATCTGGGGAATTCATTTACAAACTCACCACGTCCACAGTGTGAAGACTGCACGCCACTCTCCGGTCCTTACCTCCTGGCCCTGTCCAAGGGCAGTTCCCAATGACCCTAAAGGTCATCAGGAGAAAATGCTGCAAGGCAGGGATTGCAGGCTTGTTGGGGAGTTAGAGGCATGAGGTCACACACTTCCCATCACCTTTGCCACATTCCATCGGTAGACTCGAATCCAAGAGCACCAGCACACTCAAGGGGAGAGGGCCACCCAGCATATGAACAGTGGAAGTGAGGACCATGGTTGCAGCCTTGAAAACTGTCCACTATGGGCTACTGGAAAACTGACTCCAACTTAAAGGCAGCAGCTAACTGGAGCCCCAAGATTCTAAGCCTCATCTCAGTCTCATTCAGCATCTCCTTACAAAAGAGGGAACACTTGGATAAACAGAAGGGGTAAGGTGGTATATGCAGTAGAGAATGAAACAGAGCTAGCTCACGGAGTGTACGCTCAGCTAGACAGAGCTAGACGACAAACGCTCATACAGTCTCGGAGAGCTCGGAAAGGGTTATGACGGAGCACTATACATTTGCACGGAAGAAATTTTGAAATCCATTCACTCTGTGCCCTCATCACATAAGCTGCTAGGGCTTGAATCTGAAACGCACCCCACTTCCTCATGTTTTAAGCATGTACTTCCTAGTTTGTGATGCTATCCTGAAGGCCACAAAGCCGTTAGGAGGTGGGGCCTGCCTCCTGGAAATCAGTGCCATGTCTCTGGCCTGCACACACTACTTCCTGCTCTACCACAATATCACCATGCTTCTGGCCTCATGTTCCTGCCACCAACCAAGCCACTCTGCTCTGTTCTCCCTACTACGACGTACTGAATCCCCTGAAACAGAGTCAGAATAAATCCCTCAAATTTGCCTTTGCCAGGTGTCTCCAACACTGAAATTAAGTTACAGAAGTAAGTAAAACTGTCACTGATGGCTGTGACACATGAGTCAGTTCACCAAGGATTTTACAGCAGTCCAGTGGGGAAAGGGCTGGAATAAGTAAACTCCATTCTCTTCTGTTGAAAAAAACAGCCAATGGATTAAATGTTATTAAAGAACCTAACTTAAAAAAATAACTATATCCTTCATATTAAAAACATCATAGGACAACCCACAACAAAGGAGCAAGCATTTCCCTTGTATCTCCTGTCTCTTCTCAGGCAAGCTAATTTACTTTCTGCACCAGCTGGGTTTAGCTAGTTCATATTACAAGTTGCTACAAGCTAGAGGCATCAGAGAGGAAAGAACCTCAATTGAGAAATTACCTCCATAAGACCCAGCTGTTCTTAATTAGTGATTGTTGGGGGAGGGCCCAGTACATTGTGGGCAGGGCCATCCCTAGGCTGATGGCTCTGAGTTCTATAAGAAAACAGGCTGAGCAGGACATGAGGAGCAAGCCAGTAAGCAGCATCCTCCATGGCCTCTGCATCAGCTCCTGCCTCCAGGATCCTGTCCTGTTTGAGTCCCTGTCCTGGCTTTCTTCAATGATGAACAAAGATGTGGAATCATAAGCAAAACAAATGCTTTTCTCCCCATGTTGTTTTTGGTCATGGTGTTTCATCACAGCAATAGTAACCCTAAATAAAACACTCTTCTTCAGCCAACAGCAAATAAGTTTCCATTTATTAAGGGGAAGTTCCTGTCTTTCACATATTGTCCTTTGTAATGGTCGTAATTTTGAACCCTCTTAATTTTTCCAAACTCTTGCTTTTCATATTCAAAACTTCAGTCAATGACTGGGAGATAAATGCTGCGGGCAAAGGTGTATACTGCTTGCTCATCGGCTACACAAGCTAGCATCCCTTCTGTGGATTCTTCTGCTTTCAGACCATACACAAGAAGTACTTACACCAAAAGAAAACACCACCACCAACTCACAGAGAATGCACACATGTAAATAAGCACCTATACCACCTAGACTGAATAGAATTCATCGCACATTCCCACCCTCCCCAAACTATCACAGCACAGAAAACTATAAAGTCTTAGAGTATTCTGATCAGGTTGTCTGTGTGATCAGAACTACAGTACTAGCCTACCTGTCCTTAGAGCAGTCATCTAGCAATCATTGCTCTATCATCTCCCATCTGCGATCTATATCCCACCATACCAACAAGAGTCCATTAATCCACTCATTTTGCACGCAAGAAATGATATGGAACCATCTCAGAGAAATAATAATAGTGTCCAAAATCAGAAAACATTGTATCTTCTGGTTGCCTAAAGATATCTAATAGAAATCTCTCAAACCTCCAACATAATTGGAATACAATTTCATTTTTTTAATCCCTTGATACTTTTCTCCAGGTTTTTTTTCAGACTTAGATTATTGGCTTGGTTGATTTACTGAGAAAAAATAAACATTATTCTATTTACCTACATGTTCTGAAAATCAGATCTTTCATTCATTGTTTAGATGAAATTTTTCTTTGTACATTTTCTTTGTTTTCATTAAATATCTGTCAGTTTTTTAAGCTTCATAACTCAGCAGGGATGAACATTTCAGAACGTGTTACATTGGGCCAGCACTAACACCCAAGTGAGTTTTAGGCAGTCTAGCAATGCAAAGCTCAGTGGGGATCAGACTCTTCATTGCAAAATAATAAAACGTATCCCAAAAACATATCAATTTTTTCATGTGTAAAAAGCTTCATGAGAAACTAAAGCCACAGATGTTTTGATATGATCATTTGTTTATTTAAAAAAACTTTTGATATAAGTTAGCTCTGGCCTAGGACAGGAGTATGGTATTAAAGACGCCTGAAGTATAGTATGATTATTTCCCATACATATGTTTTTTTTTTCTAGTGTATGTTTCTATTAGCTAGTAAATGTCTCTACAACTGATATTAAAAATCCTTGACAAATTAAATAACTTTGAGTGGTCCATTTAAATCATCATCCTATGGTAGTATAAAGAGTACTTCCAACTTGGTATTTAAATCTTTATGTCTTGAGTTTCCTCAAAACTATTTAGTCAATCATACGATATGATAATTGGAAGAAACATATGATTCCAGGAGTTAGGATCTCAGACAAGTGATCATTAATCTCAATTTTTTCATCTGTAAAACGGGTATATCTTACACACTTGACAGGAAGAAGACATGGAAGCAGTATATGTGGTGATGAATCCTTAGTATACAATCCCTGTTTCCTGGAAGAATGTGAGTCACACTGAATCAAGACCTATCTGTGTGATCAATAGAACACAGTAACTTCCAAGACTTACCACAGTGGGCAATGTGCCTCCACCGTGTTCTGTTACACCACTCACTCTGGTTGAAGCCACCATATTATGTAGTTGGGTATTTTGTTTTGTTTTGTTTTGTTTGTTTTTGTTTTTACTTTTTACTCTTTTAGGGGCCTGCCACCCAACTCCCAAATAAATACAAGGATACTTATTCTTACTTTTGAATGCCCAGTCTTAGCTTGGCTTGTTTCTAGCCAGCTTTTCTAACTTAAATTATCCCGTTTCTCTTTAACTACATTTTGCCTCTGGGCTTTTTACCTTTCTTTATTCTATATATCTTTCTTTCCTTCTTACTCCATGCTTGCTGTGTGGCTGTGTGGCTGTGTGGCTGTGTGGCTGTGTGGCTGTGTGGCTGTGTGGCTGTGTGGCTGTGTGGCTGTGAGGCTGGGTGGCTGGGTGGCTGTGAGGCTGGGTGGCTGGGTGGCTGGGTGGCTGTGAGGCTGGGTGGCTGGGTGGCTGTGTGGCTGTGAGGCTGGGTGGCTGTGAGGCTGGGTGGCTGTGAGGCTGGGTGGCTGGGTGGCTGGGTGGCTGTGAGGCTGGGTGGCTGTGAGGCTGGGTGGCTGGGTGGCTGTGTGGCTGTGAGGCTGGGTGGCTGGGTGGCTGTGAGGCTGGGTGGCTGTGTGGCTGGGTGGCTGTGTGGCTGGGTGGCTGTGTGGCTGTGAGGCTGGGTGGCTGTGAGGCTGTGAGGCTGGGTGGCTGTGAGGCTGGGTGGCTGGGTGGCTGTGTGGCTGTGTGGCTGTGTGGCTGGGTGGCTGTGTGGCTGGGTGGCTGGGTGGCTGTGAGGCTGGGTGGCTGGGTGGCTGTGAGGCTGGGTGGCTGGGTGACTGTGAGGCTGGGTGGCTGGGTGGCTGTGAGGCTGGGTAGCTGGGTGGCTGGGTGGCTGGGTGGCTGTGTGGCTGTGAGGCTGGGTGGCTGGGTGGCTGGGTGGCTGTGAGGCTGGGTGGCTGGGTGGCTTTGAGGCTGGGTGGCTGGGTGGCTGGGTGGCTGGGTGGCTGGATGGCTGTGTGGCTGTGTGGCTGGGTGGCTGGGTGGCTGTGTGGCTGTGAGGCTGGGTGGCTGGGTGGCTGTGTGGCTGTGTGGCTGGGTGGCTGTGTGGCTGTGAGGCTGTGTGGCTGGGTGGCTGGGTGACTGTGAGGCTGGGTGGCTGGGTGGCTGGGTGGCTGTGAGGCTGGGTGGCTGGGTGTCTGGGTGTCTGGGTGGCTGGGTGGCTGTGTGGCTGTGTGGCTGTGTGGCTGGGTGGCTGTGAGGCTGGGTGGCTGTGTGGCTGGGTGGCTGGCTGGGTGGCTGGGTGGCTGTGTGGCTGGGTGGCTGTGTGGCTGTGTGGCTGTGTGGCTGGGTGGCTGTGTGGCTGTGAGGCTGGGTGGCTGGGTGGCTGTGTGGCTGTGAGGCTGGGTGGCTGGGTGGCTGTGTGGCTGGGTGTCTGGGTGTCTGGGTGGCTGTGAGGCTGGGTGGCTGTGTGGCTGTGAGGCTGGGTGGCTGGGTGGCTGTGTGGCTGTGAGGCTGGGTGGCTGGGTGGCTGGGTGGCTGGGTGGCTGGGTGGCTGGCCCCTAGTGTCCTCCTTCTCCTTTTCTCACCCCTTGCTCCTCTCTTCCCTAGATTTCTCCTCCTATTTACTCTCTCTGCCTGCCAGCCCTGCTTATCCTTTCACCTGCCTCACTATTGGCTGTTCAGTTCTTTATTAGACCAGTGTTTTAGGCAGGCAAAGTAACACAGCTTTGCAGAGTTAAACAAATGCAATATAAGGGAATGCAGCACATCTTTGCATCATTAAATAAATATTCCACAGCATAAACAAATGTAACATATCTTAAACTAATATTCCACAATATTTCCCCATTTTTGGTCTAAGCAAAAATGAAAGGTTTTAACTTTAACACAGTGAAACTGTATATAACAAAAATTATTATCAAATAAGAATTACATTTACAATTTAATCTATTTTTACTTAGCAAATTCAGGGAAAATATTCCATTATCTATCTTATCTTAGTGATTCCAAAATTTTATTCCTAATTTACTTTCTATCATAACTAAAGAAAACTGTAACTCTAACTATTTAGTCTTTAATTCCATTAAAGACCCCAGAAGGATGTAATATTAGCTAACAACAGAGACATCTGGCTGCATGGACAGTCACCCAAAGTTCTTCTGCAGTGTTGTGGTATCCATCTTTGGCCTACAGGCCTAGAACATCTGGAAGACTTTTCTATGAATCAGGAATCTTGAAGGACTGACCTGCCTTGTATTGGCAAAGTTCAACAGTCTTTTTCCTGTGTCCCACTTGTCCAGTCTGTACAGGATACTGTCAGCAGTCAAGGCAAGAGCAGTTTCTTGCCCAAATGGCTAGCCTTGCCATATTGAAAGTAAGCTCCATATGGAGTTTCTTCAATGCCCATCTTCCTTTTATAAAATAAATTGATGCTGCCAGGAGCAGATGTTTCTTATTGTATTAAAAATCTTAGGTTATTAAACATCTTAAATGCCATATTCTGTAAGTCTTTGAAGTGTTTGAAAATCATCTGTCTAAAATACACCTGTTTAACCTTGAAAACATGCCTAATATGACAACAAGTTTGATTATTATAGATTAACTACTAACCTTCTTTTTTAATTATACATTGCATTTTTAAATGAGCTGCATAAACACAGTACCCCCAAACAAGAGCAGAGACATATATACAGAATTACAAAAGTAACTTTAAATTTGTATCAATATACCAAAATCCACACCAGTGAAAGTATCTGAGATTAATAGTTGTATTTTTACCCTATATTTCTATATTCCCCTAAATGATAACAAATATCCATAACTCACCAAATAACCAACAACCACCCACACACCACCTCTTGGGAATGTGGGCATCATCTTCTCTAGACTGCTTCCTGTTGTCTGTGGGCAAAGGCATCTTTAGGGGGTTCCAGAGAAAACTGAGATAATAGCCAAGTCCTAGGAAGACCAGCTGTAACTTTTGTTGATACTTATCACCTATAAAGATTCAGGAGGTCTCTCCAATCAAACCTGATCCATATTAATACTTTAGGAATCCACTGTCTCATGTTTCCTAAGGAAACAAAAGAAAAACCTCTTCCCCAAAGCATTTTTGACTTCCATTGACAAATGCATTTTTAACTTCCATATTAAAGTTAAGGCATTCCTAAAGTATATAGGCTGGGTTATTTCATCAGTTCCTCTTTCAATACATGTCTCTTAGCAGCTGTTATTTACTTTTCAGTGATCAAAAAATTCAAAATCAACACAATACTATATAGGATCCAGACTCACTGTACATTTTCAATTGTTACATGGTATTTTTCTTTTATATTTTACTCTCTCTTTAAAGACCTCACTTCATCATTTTTAAACTATGTTTTTCTTTCTATGACTGTCTATATCCTTCTTCTTTTCTTTCTTAAGCCTACACCCATTTTCAAACACACTGGAATCTGTTTAGAGGGGTATTTTTTCCATCTGGAACTCTTTTACTGTATATCTCTAGTCTTTTGTGACCACATTTAAACTGGTAAGCAGCATGGCTAGGACCTCCCCCATAGCTTTGGTGGCTGGCTCCACCACCTTCTCGGGTCTTTGAGAGCCAAACCTAAAGCTCACAGGCCAGTCAGTGATAGGTGACCAAGAACTGCATTCAATCCCCTGCTCTGGAATGCCAGTGCCCTGTACTGTGGCAGGTGTTTGTTTTTCACTTAGTTTTTTGTTTCTACTCAGTGTGAAAAGGGCTGTTTAAATGCTCTGCTATATAGCAGAGCTTCTTCAAGGAACCGTTTCTGGGTTGTTTTGGTTTTTTTTTCTTACCATTCTCAGGTCCTACGTGGAAATTCAGGCCCCACGTTGGGTGCCATATTGTAGTTGGTTTTTGTTTTTGTTTTGCTTTTTACTCTTTTGGAGGCCTGCCACCCAGCTCCCAAATAAATACAGAGAGACTTATGAATGCCCAGCCTTAGCTTGGTTTGTTTCTAGCCAGGTTTTCTAACTTAAATTATCCCATTTCTCTTTAACTACATTTTGCCTCTGCTGTGGGATAGTCTGTATGTCAAGTGTGTTGCTGATTGGTCAATAAATAAATCACTGATTGGCCAGTGGCCAGGCAGGAAGTATAGGCGGGACAAGGAGGAGAATAAAGCTGGGAAGTGGAAGGCTGAGTCAGAGAGACACTGCCAGCCGCCATGATGACAAACAGCATGTGAAGATGCCGGTAAGCCACGAGCCACGTGGCAAGGTATAGATTTATAGAAATGGATTAATTTAAGCTGTAAGAATAGTTAGCAAGAAGCCTGCCACGGCCATACAGTTTGTAACCAATATAAGTCTCTGTGTTTACTTGGTCGGGTTTGAGCAGCTGTGGGGCTGGCAGGTGAGAGAGGTTTGTCCTGACTGTGGGCCAGGCAGGAAAACTCTAGCTACATGCCTTTGGGATTTTTACCTTTTTTTATTCTACATAACGTTCTTTCCTTCTTACTCTGTGGCTTCCTGTGTGACTGGGTGACTAGACCCTGGCATCCTCCTCTTCTCCTTTTCTCACCCCTTGCTCCTCTCTTCCCTAGATTTCTCCTCCTATATTTATTCTCTCTGCCTGCCAGCCCTGCTTATCCTTTCACCTGCCTCACTATTGGCTGTTCAGTTCTTTATTAGACCAGTGTTTTAGGCAGGCAAAATAACACAGCTTTGCAGAGTTAAACAAATGCAACATAAAAGGATGCAACACATCTTTGCATCATTAAACAAATAATTCACAGCATAAATAAATGTAACACACATAACACATCTTAAACTAATATTCCACAACAATATTATCAAGACACTCAAGCAGTCCTATGGAGAGGCTCATGCAAAAAGTGGCATAGACTTACCAATAGCAGTCACATAAATATACCATCTTGGAAGAGTCTCCTCCAGCCTCAGTCAAGCTTTCAAATGACTGCAGCCCCTGATAACATCTAACTCCTACCCCTGAACCAGATCACCCAGAAACTGTAAACTGAAAACACATCTGCTATTGTTTTCAGTAGATGTCTTTTGTTTGTTTGTTTATAATTTGTTAGCCAGCAAGAGCGACCTACTACAGGCAGAATAGGAAGGTTCTTTGTAAATAACAAATAGAAAGGTAAGTCGGAAAACATACTCTTGATTATTCTTTCAACTACTACACACAAATAGATCTCTTTATGTCCAATTCAGTGCTATATCTGTAGTTACAGTGGCAAGTAAAACAGAGCTTAGAGAACATAGAAGAATATCCAGGAAGACCGACAACTGAGCAAACAAGTACAATATAGTATGATAATTGCCATGTCATGGGACTTCTGGTTCTTTCAGATCCTGTATCAAGAGTAACTCATGTATTCTGAGGTCAAAGACAGCAAGTGAGAGGAAATCCTTTCAAAGCTAACAGACAGTTGAGATCAGCAGAACAGAGACAAAAGAGTGCTTTTGTTACTCAGCAAATTTGGAGTAAATAAGGTTGGCATTGGTACCAATGGATTCATTCATTCATTTTGCCAAAGTTTAGTCGGTCTACCTTATATGCCAGGAACTGTTGTCCCAGATTCTGGAGAGTCATATTGAACAAGAGACTCCAAAATCAATTTCTCTCCTTCCTTCCCTCTCTCTTCCTTCCTTCTTATTGTTGTTTTGTTTTGTGACAGGGTCTCCCTATGTAGCCCAGGCTGTCCTCAAACTGGACTTGCTCCTGCCTCCACTTCTCAACTACTAGCATAATATTCAAGCTCACCCATCTGGCTTATTTTTTTTCTAAATGTAGATTTATTTTTGTGTTTGAGGGTTTTCCATGCATGTATGTCTGTGTACCACATGATTGCAGTGCCTGGGGAGGTGAGAAGAGGGCATCAGATTCCCTGAAACAAGAGTCAGGAGTGGTTGTGAGCCACTAGCCGGGTGCTGGGAACCAAACTCAGGTTCTCTGCAAAAGCAACACGTACTCTTAACTGCTGAGCCATCTCTAGAGCCCCACCTGGCTTATTCTTAAAAGAAGTAGGACCCACACTAACCAAAGCAATAGACTAATAATGGTTTGGAGAATAGATTTTAAGTCAGAATAAAAGATCAAATTCACACTCTTGATTATACTGGCTTTGTGACTTAGGATAGGATTTTAACCTCTCTGTTCCTGTGTCCTAAACTGTAACAACAGTTCATATCTCCTGAGTGACTGCAAGAACGTAAATGAGATGGTGCCATGAAGCACTTAGACCCTGGTATGCTGAGAGAGCTGGGTGTACTTTAGCTGGTCCTGGGTTCCTTGTGAGCATGCCTAAGCTCTGGACTTCATGTGGATTCACCTTCTCCTGTTCCCACTTGAAGAAAAGGCACAAGTTTAAATTTCAAAGACAAGTGATCCTCAGAAAGTAGGTCATTTCTCTCTCAGCAGAAGGTTGACATTTTGGGGAAAGTACTGCCTGAATAATTCTGAAGTGTATGTTGCAGACACACAAGTGTTCTAACCATGCTGCCAATGAAGCCAGTGCTCTCATTTCAGACACCCCTCAAGCTGATTTTTCTACACAATACCAGAACAACCTGTTGAGGAAAACGATGCTTAGTGCCCTAGCTTGCTGTCTATGACTGGGATGAACCCCACAATGTCCTAGCTTGCTGTCTACAGTAGGGATAAACACCATGACCAAAGCAACTTGGGGAAGAAAGGGTTGACTTCATCACAAAATTTACAGTGCATCATGAACAGAAGTCAAAACAGGAACCCAACATACGAACCTGGAGACAGAAACTGAGGTAAAGACTGTGGAGGAGTACTGTCTATCTGCTTGCTCTCCATGGCTTGCTTTGACTATTTTCTTATACAACCCAGGACCACCTGCCCAAAGGTATCACCCCCACAGTGAGCTAAGCTTTCCCAAACATTAATCAAGGAAATGCCCCCACAGACTTGCCCACAGGCAATCTGATTGGAGACACTTTCTCAGATTTTCCTACAGGCAATATGATGAACACATTTTCCAAATTGAAATTTCCTCTTCTGACATGACCCTAGGTTGTGCCAAAATTACAAAAACCAAACCAATGCAACATGAATTGATAAACAGTCTTATTAATTAAAAATAAATGGAGCCAGATATTAGGGTGAAAGCTAAAAGATCAGAGAAACAGAACAAGCCAGCACATTCTTACCTCTATGAAATCCTCAGCCTCAAGAGCATGAGTTCCTGTTTCCTCACGTCTTATATACCTTTTTTTGTCCTGCCATCTTTCTTCCTATGATTAAAGGTGTGTGTGCTTCCCAAGCAAAGGAATGAGATTTCAAGTATTGTGATTAAAGGCATGTGTCACCATTGCACAGATTTCCAGTGTGGCCTTGTACTCACAGAGATCCAGATAGATCTCTGCCTCCCAAGTGATAGGATTAAGGGTATGTGCCACCACTGTCTGGTCTCTATGTCAAATCTAGTGGCTAGCTCTGTCCTCTGATCCTCAGATAAGTTTATTAGGATACACAATATATCACCACAAACCAACACATTTAGTATAGTAAAATCCCCAGGGGGGAAATAATGTGTGCTTAAATACAACCTGAAGAATAATTTTCATTGAATCAAATATTTTGAATGAACAATACAAATAATCATGACAGCTTTGAGACACTGAACTCATTTCTTCCTTATTTCTTTGATCCTAGTCACTTCTCCAGCCATTTTGAAGCAAAGAGGGAAAAAAGACTAGGATTGGATGATTCCTCAAACATATTTGACCACTGCTGATCTTCTGACCGATTATTTTATGTTTCATACCCCAGAGAGCAGCCGCAGCTGGAGTGCTGCAGAAAGAAGCCAACAATCACAAAATCATCTGCTCTAAAGATGGCAAAGACCTCTGAGGTGTCCACTCTCTCGTCAACTCAATCCTGATCCTTCCGCATACTCTCGGGCTTCCAACAGCCAACTTGGAAATGATTCCAGCACACTAGCACCGCCACCAGCACCCTGGGAAACCTTTCCACCACCTCACAGACCTTTCTCTAAGGTAATTTGTTTCCCTTGATGTTCAGCCCAATTTTGCCTTCTCTTAGCTTCATGAACTTATTCATGGACATAGCAAGGCAGGTTTCACATGGCTTATCCTCTTTCTGCATAGGTTCTTCATCAGATTAATTATGGCATGACAACTTCAGCCAGTCATCTTCACAGGGTCTCAAACTGTGGCATTTAAGGAGACAGATGCCTCATCTAGAAATCTGCAGTAACAGTGCCCGACACGGAAGAAAGACAATGAGGAACCAAAAATAAAATAAAATGATGTCCATAGCTTGTTCCAGGTTCATATGTTAAATGTAACCCTGTTTAATGTTTTCCTTTGCCCTAAAGTTGTTCCCCTTCTCTAGGTTCTCTCTGGCTTTAAGATAATCAAGAAGCGACAGCCAGGCTGCCCTGCACTCCAGCACCCAGGACAGTCTTTCACCCTGGGACACAGAACAGTCCTAGCTCCCAATTGCCCTGGATTTATAAAGAAGAGCACATGACGCTAAACTGGCCTTATTCAACTACAGCTGAGGGTGTCAGGTCTGTGTGTGACCCTGGAGGAAACAGCTGTGGGTGTACATGTGGGAAGTGTGTGTGTGCACATATGTGCGTGTGTGTGTGTGTGTGTGTGTGTGTGTGTATGTGTGTGTGTGTGTGTGTGTGTGTGTGTGTGTGTGTGTGTGTGTGTGGTGTGTGTGTATAAAATCACTTTGTACTTTGTAGGTCTTGCTGTTGTTTCTTGTCATGAGAAGTAGTGACTGTTAAATATTTTTGCCACATCCTAAAAGCAAAACTTTATATGTCCCAGTGTATTCTATGTGTGCCTTCATGCATATGGGTATATAAAATTATATATGTAAAAATTTTAAGATCTCAATTTCAGGAAAATATTTTTCTCTTTCTGTGTCATTTTAAAGTACTTTAAACCCATTAAACCGACCTTACAATGCACCATTAAGTTAAAATCAAAAGATTGAAAACCTAGAGTGTGGATACCCTGTGATGTTGTCTTCACTCTGCTTAGTGGCCAGTCCCCCGGGAGCCTCATCCCACCTGGAAGTTGACAATGACAAGCAATGTCTGGTTCCCTGACCTTGTCCGCAGGACAGAGGGAGAAGCATAGAGGCAGGACAGTAAAGACAAGAGCCGTGCTGATTTGCCAGACTAGCTTCTTCCCAAGAGGCTCAAAGGATGCCAAGCATGCTGTATGGGTCAGGAGTGGCGTCAGAGGACATGAGGCCAGAAGCCAGAGTCTGGCTGAGGCTAGTTTTGTGATCAAGCTCTGAAATAAAAGTTCAGAACTCACATCAATGAACACTCCAAGGCACATCTCAGAAACATCTAGCCAATAGATGCTGCTTACCTTGTAACAACTGAAGTCATCGCGGCCCTTGGTAAACATTTCTTCTTAAGACTTTTCTATTCCCTTGAAGTTTATTTTAACTACGGTATCTGTGAGAACTCAAAACATTTATCAAAAAGCTTTAAGCATGATATATTTCTTTTAAGCTTTCTTTTTTACTTTCCTATTATCTCAATCCCTTTAAACAAGTTGAGTGGTAGTTCTCCTGTAGAACATTTCCTCTTTTTGAAAAAAGGAAAGAAAGATGTTGTTTGGAGAGAGAGAAAGATAATGAATTATGTGAGGGAAAATTAGATCACGGAGAAGAGGTATCACTTTCAAACAATGGAAAAGATTTTTTTTTTAACTTTTATTTTATGTGCATTGGTGTGAAGGTATCAGATCCCCTGGAACCAGAGTTACAGACAGTTGTGAGCTGCTATGTGGGTGCTGGGAATTGAACCTGGGTCCCCTGGAAGAGCTAACAGTGTTTTTAACTGCTGAGCCATCTCTCTGGCTCTGAGAAAGATTTTTTTAATGGATATGGAATTGGCTACATTTTAACGTACTTTGAGAAAGTACATTCACTGTAAACTTCAGACATTTATTTTATCATGGAAGAATTGTTATGCCATGTGCTGTTGAGGAAATATCTAGTATGCTAATTATGGTTACCCACCTTGCTGCTCCTACCAACTAACTATACAGGAAAAGCGGGTCAGTATTTAACATTTGTCTGTCTGCATGGATCTCTACACTGATAACAGTCAACACAGCAGTTAGGAGGGACATAGTCCCTCACCCCTCAAAACTCCTGTTCTGCTGCCAAGAGGCACACCCTTCTGGCACTTGGTAAGCAGAACTGACAGCAGACCCTGGGTGACACCCATTCACACCCAGCCTTACACTTGGCTTTTCCACACTTTAGGGCCACATAGACAAAGTTTCTTTTCAATTTTGGCTTATCCACTGATACCAACATGCAAATGTGTTTATTAAATTAAAAATACTGATATTAATAAAATAACCATTCCAATTTCAGTGGAAACCCAGGTGAAGAGGAAAACGTTAGGGGGAGGGAGAGGGCTAAGGCAATTCTAGATAGAAGATCTCTGTGGGACATGTCATATAAAACAAGTCTAGAAGATAACAAATCCAGACTCTGCGGCCAAAGACACTGACATAACTAATATAATTTCCAGAAAAATCTCCCTTCCTGAATCTTTTGAGCTTTGGTGTGTGTGTGTGTGTGTGTGTGTGTGTGTGTGTGTGTGTGTGTGTGTAAAATAATATAAAAACAACAACATAAATAGATCCATGGGGTGAGCCACAAGAATACGTTATAAGGAGTCCAGCTGTGTATTAAAGCTGTTCCTTGACCAGGCCAAGGGTCAGTCAAGTGGGAAGCCATCTTGCATGGACTATTTGGTGTTACACAGCTTAATATTCAGCTGTGCCTTGTTATGAATTTCTTGTGCTCACAATTCCTATAGAATGTGTGTGTGAACTTTCTACTTGGGCCAGTACTTGGATAAGGTCATGTAGGCAAAGCCAAAAGCCAAAAGCACCAGGTAGATACATAGCTTTGTTTCTTGTGCAAATGGAAGCTCAGACCATCCCCTTGCCTTGAGGCCTAGTGGCTCTCCAGAGCAATTGACTGAGGACAAAAGAGGTTTTTACATATCAAGTGGAAGGCAGGGTGGAGCAACATTCCTGAGGAGGCCAAGAACCATGTGGCCAGGGGAAGAAGAGACAGATGTTTTCTGTAGAAGCAGACAGAACAGCATGACCAGGGAGAAGGGAAGAACACAGAGGTCTTGTAGATGGTAAGGCAGAACTCTTGTAGAGTTCATCAAAGCCAGGAGTAGAGAGCAAGTAGAGATGGAGGGTGAAGAAACAGAGGACAAAGATGAGGCTGGAAGCATAAGAGCTTAGTTGTTAGCAGGACTATGAAAGGGCAGTAAAAGGGGGGAAAAGAGGAACTGAGTGTCAGGACAGAACTGAAGCTACGTAGACAGGATTTCATCCCAGAGAAATAAAGTAGACGGACAAAGAGCTTGGTGTATCTAGATTTATTCCTGCCATGAATGCCTGATGGAGCTGTAGCTGTATAGATAGAATTTTGTCATAGAGGAACAAAGTTAACAGACGTAAGAGTATAGTGTACATAGATTTTTTTTTTCCCTCAGATATCCCACACCAGACGAAGGGTCTTCCCTGGACTCTGGGCAATCCATAGATCCAGAGGTTGGTTCTCGTGAACAAATGGCTGATACCAAGTCCACTGTCCAGACAAGTGAGAGAGGTCAAGAAGTGGAAAGGACCGTCCTACCGTTGCACGATTACCCATGAGCTCAACTCACCCCCAGAAACAATTCTACAAGTAAGTAATAAATCCTGTCTGAAGAAGATGGCCCAGACGTTAAAAGCACTTGCTCTCTTGCAGAAGACCCACACAGTAGCTCACAACTCTCTGTACCTCCAGTTCCAGTAGATCTGACATCTTCTTCTGGCCTCCACAGGCAATGGTTACACACACACACACACACACACACACACACACACACACACACACACACACGCGAGACTGCAAACACCAGGGCCTGTACTTAGCACTCCACACTGAAACTCCACTGAGTTGCCCCTCCGTTCCTGTACCCAGGACCCCTAATTGCCCTGCTCCAGGTTGTGGAGTTTTTCACAGGACCCTTCATTACATGAGGATATATCATGCCCATCACAATGCACATCCCTGGGCCCAGGGTGGCCAAGGGACACTGTTGGCAGGGGACATGAAAGAAGCAGGGACATGTAGGCTAAGACGTCCACCTACAGACTCATGGGGCCACTGGAGAATGAAAAAGAGTCCTCAGTATCAGCTCTATAAAGACTGGAACCAGGGGTGCCCCAAATCCCACCTCTTCTCAAGGTAGAACATGAGACAATGGTAAGGAACAATGGGAAAACATCTTCAAAATAGCAGAAGTGGCTGATTAACAGCCATGGTTATCAGAAGAACTTGTGTGAAACAAGGAAAAAATCAAGATAAAGATAATAGAACAAGGGAAAAGTATATATCTGAGAAGTAATGAAAATTTAAAACACTGGATTTGTTCTATAAATTATAGACATTTGTGTAACTCTTTACACACTGCACTTAGTTATAGATGGAACAATCACAACTTTATGTATATATTATGTATGTGCACATATGATATTAAAATTGTACTTCAACAGAATGGCAAAATATCATAGCTATGAAAATGCAAACTGAGGCGCTAAAGAACCTGTGCAGAATTTACGAAGAAAATGAACCACAACCATTTGCATAACTGTTGTGCCCACAGCCACCTGGAGAACCTAAAGCAAAAATACTTCATAGGAATGTTTCTTTGGAGGAAAACAGCGACGGTCCACTACAAACCCTGATGCCGAGGCAGCGCTGTCCTGTGTGGAGGTGGCACTTCAGTGTGACTGTTTGGATGACAAACTCATCTTCTGGGCTCTGGGAACAGGGTAGGCCCCATCAAAGAATCTAGAACACGGGCAGGCTGTGGAGTTGCTTCCCCCGAAACGGGTGAACTGTGGTTCAGAGTGCTGTCCGCCTGACCTGGCTCTCACCTGGCTCAGAAACATGCATTCCAGCCGGAACAAAGAGGTCGGAAGCTCTGACATTAGGAACTGTGTGCCCTCGAGTGAACTGTCCCGCTCCCCTGGGGCTGTTTCCTCATTTATAAAACAGAGGTAATGCACATGCTCATCTCATAAAATCCCTGTGAGAATTAAATGAGCTGATACATATAAGGTTCCAGAACTGTCCCTGGCATGAGATTAATCAGTCACTCTAGGGTAGAAATCAAAATGGGACCCCACAGGAGGCTCAGCAACCCAGAGAGATTTTGCAACCCAGGCCACAGAAGTTCTATGTGACTAGATACAGGAAGAATGGGGTTCAAGGAACACAGTCACCCGAAGGAATGATGTCAACTGTCTCAGGAACTGTCTATACCCTAGAGTCAGGAGCCTCTAAGCCCCCATGAAAGAGTCCACAGGGAAGGGATTGACTGGAACATCAGCCCAGACCAGAGAACCCAAAACCAGTTCATGAATCCCTGTCCTTCCTCCCACCCCTACACTAATCCTCAAGGATGACCTCAGCATGCATCGGGCAAAGAATGCAACCATTCCCAACTGCCCAGGAATTGTGCAGCTCAGGGATGAGAAACTGAGGCCTGGAAAGATCCCTTTCCCAAGCAGACACAGAACCTGACCCTCCGGTGTGCTGGCTGCTTGCCTGTCCTCTGCAAGCTCTCAAGGAGTTAATGTGGACGCTGCACAGCCCATGCTCCTTGCCAGCTCCGGCATCTAGAGGGGACTCCGTGTCTTCAGGAAGCTTTCTCCACCCGCACCATGAGCAAGCAGGCAGGCAGGCACCAGCTTTACGAGCTCAGTTCACAATGGGGAAGTCCTAGGCTTGCCAAGGCCAGGTGCTGCCTTCAGGGTTCCCAGGACTCCTCCCTCCCAGTCAGCTCTAGCTCATGTGTCATCATTTCTCCCTCGGTCATGTGAAAGTCCTTCAGGTAAAGTGACAGCCTTTTCTGGAAGCAAGCATTCCTGCACAAAATATGCACGTGTATCCTTAGCAAACATAGGCAATGCTGGTTTTTTCATGAGACTCTTTCCTATTACCACGCTCTAGGACAGCAGTATCAGAGCCTGATCACACTGTTGTATCCCCAGCACTCAGTTTAAATAACACAGAATCTTCATGATGAACATTTGTGGAAATGGAATGAGAGTGCCTGAGGTTCACTCATTGAAGGAAAATGTAGCCAGGAATGTCAGTTTAAATCAGCTTGTCTTGGATCCTCGGTCTCTTGAGGGTCTGGAATGAACAGAGAAGCAAGAGCTACTGCTGAGAATGTTCCCAGAATGGACAAGGACCTCCTGAGCCTTTAGTCCCAGACTTCAGAACTCAGTGCAACTTCCTGCAGGCCCTGCAGCTCCTTAGAAAGGGCAAGGGAATGCAGATGGGCTTCTAGACAGTGAGTTATGAACCCCCACTACTACTAGTCTCACGGGGGCCTCAAGGCCCTGCCCAAGGTAGCTCCAGTTTTACCTTACCCAGACCAGTGAGTTCATAGAGGAGACCCAGCTGTCAGTGTTAAAAGAAGAGCCTCCTATAAAGCAACTGGTGCTTCATGGGTGCACTGGGAACAGCTCCGCTGGCATAACCGGCGAGGCTGAGTTCTTCACTCCAGACCAGTCTTCTCAGAGAGAAGACAGGGTGCACCTGTCCTGGGATGGAGCTGAAGGGAAGGCTAGAAGAAGACATTTCTCTGTGTGACAAATGGAAACAAGATGTCATGCTGGGTAAGTCATAATTATCTACACTGTTTTACAGACACAGTTAGGGTTGCTGTTTGGTGGTGGTGGTGTGGGGAGGTGGTGGTGGTGGTGGTGTGGTGGTGTGGTGGTGGGGAGGTGGTGGTGGTGGTGGTGATGGTGGTGGGGAGGTGGTGGTGGTGGTGGTGTGGTGGTGTGGTGGTGGTGGTGGTGGTGGTGTGGTGGTGGTGGTGGTGATGGTGGTGGTGGTGGTGGTGTGGTGGTGGTGGTGGTGATGGTGATGGTGGTGGTGATGGTGGTGGTGTGGTGGTGGTGGTGGTGGTGGTGGTGGTGGTGGTGGTGGTGGTGGTGGTGATGGTGTAGTGGTGGTGGTGGTGGGGTGGTGGTGGTAGTGGTGGTGGTGATGGTGTGGTGGTGGGGGTGGGGGGTGGGAGTGTGTCCTTTAAAATCAGACCTAGTGTTTTCAGTTGTATGGCTCACTGTTTATTTAAAATTCTGTTTGTATTTGTGGATTTTTAATCTGTACTTAGTATGTACAAAACATCATTGCTCACAGACAATCCAGTCAAAATTTTCCATCAGGTCTATGTGCTAGATATTGGGATGTCCATTTCACAGTTAGGATCCTTGAGAGAGATAAATAACTTCTTCAAGATCACACACAATAAAGCACCACCACCTACCTTTACGAGCATCCCTGATCACCACTAATGAGTAAGTAACATATTCAACAAGTGACGGCTACTGATTTTCAGCTCTTCACTAAACTGTTAACTCCTTTCTGTTTGGAAACACGGAGTGGTCAGAAGTGTGGGTCCCACTCCAGACGAGGTTGCAAAGTCCTTATCATGCCACTTGGAAAAGCTTAGAAACTGCCGTGTTATGTCATTACCACCTGTGGCTAATATTTTTTCGTTGACCCCTTCATCCTATAAAGATTTTAAATCCAATAATTAGAATAGTGTCTCCTTCCACTGCTGAAAAATTAAGTGGAATCAGTTACACAGCAGTTAATTTAAGCCAAGTCCATTTTTCCACCATAGGTTCTTCTTATCAGGATATTAAAGTTATTTTTTGAAAAGTAAACACACTGAAAGAACCATATTTATGAAAAGTTGCCTGCACCAAGAATGAGTTCACAAGTGAGATAAAACCTGGGTCATGGCACAAAATCAGTAATTTTAAATCCCAAAATCATGGAGTAAATGCTTGCTATAGCCCCACCCCGCCCACACACAATCCAGGGCCTCTGAGAGCCTTTACAGTGGGTGCAGTGTGAACTGATACCCACGGTTCTTCCTCTCTGAAAACACAGCCTGTGCCCCATGCCCAAAAGCTGCTCGGGCTCAGCTTCCTCCAGGGCTCTGCGTCTTCTAGCCCGTGCCCTTCTGCACATGTGGATCCCCAACTCACCATCTAGAAAGTTCTTCTTCTCACTTAGTTTCATTTTTATACTTAAGACAGTGTCTCCTGTAGGCAGGTTGGCTTCAGTCTTGTAAGGAAGCTGTGAGTGACCTTCCTCCTACATGGACCTCACAAGTGTTGACATTACAGGCATCTACCCCTGTGCCTAGCTAAGAGATCCAGGCTTCTAAACATTATCTTTCTATTGTCTTGAACATTTTCTTTCATTCTTGCTGGAACCATTTCTACAGTACTCCTGCCTCATGCTATTTGGGACATAACCAAAGTAGCCTAGGGGTCTAAACTGGGCCCAGGCCGAGGCCACAGCTGGGTGCAAGATGCTAGGGAGGCCTGATGAGCAGACATGGAAGAAACTTCCTGGGTAAGAGCATGTCCTGGGAGAGACAGAATTGGGCAAAGCGGGCTTCATTGGAGGAAGGATCACCAAGCTGGGTGGGGTATGCCTTAACCGCCGTGGACTTGGACTTGTTTTCCAGGGAGCCAACAGGCTAGGAGTAAAAGCCCAATAACCCTGCTAGCTCTGGGCTGAAACCTTGGCCTCTTCATCTGTATGTGCCCCTTAGCGTGGCCTTGGCAAACAAGAAAGCTACATTTGAGGTAACAGTCATGGCCAAAGGAAGCAGGAATGGAGAGGGCATCTCCAGAAAGACAGGAAGTTGTTGTGTTTATCTAAATTGTTCTAATATCAATAAAGACTCAGGAGTCAGATATTGGGGTGAAAACCTTTTAGCTCAAAGAAGCAGAGGAGGAGAAAGCAGCTGACTTTCCCTTTTTTACAGAGACCCAGCAAGCACCTCTCCACACATCCCAGAACGAAGAGCCCACAAAATCTCCAAGTCCCTCCCTACTCTTCCTGTGCGTCTTCTCTGTCTGTACTGCTGCCTTCTCTACCAGTAATTTGGTCAGCTAGTTGCTGGCCCTGCCCCCTGATTCAAAGTTAACTTTATTAACACAGTCTCAGGGGGTCACAGTGTGACAGTGGCCAGCAGCAGAAGCTGAAGCCCATGCAGTGGCCATGACAGAGCCAGAAACCTTAAGACCTAAATCCTTTAAGACATTTCAGTATGACCAAAAGTGGTGAGAACACAAGGGACCATGAGGTACCCCAGAGTGCCAGGAAGGGTGTTATTTGTGGTGAGCGACAGGAGCAGAATATAATGAGATTCAGGCCACATCAGTACAGAACTTGTCGACTTGTTTCGGTAACAGGTGAGTTCTATCCCCACCCTTCCCCTTCTGGAAAACAAACAAACAAACATAATAGTAAAAAACAGAGTGACTCTGCATAATGCATTCATGCCCCAAGGAAACTTGTACAATATCTGGCACATACTGACTGACAGTCCAGACATGAAACATGTGGATGGATGGATGGACAGATGGATGGATGATGGATGGATGGATGGGTAGATGAATGGGTGGATGGATGGATGGAGGATGGATGGATAGATGATGGATAGATGGATGATGGATGAATGGATGATGGATGGATAGGTAGATGGATGGATGATGGATGGATGGATGAATGGATGGATGATGGATGATGGATGTACAGATGGATGAATGGATGGATGGATGGATGAATGGATGAATGGATGGATGATGGATGGACAGATGGATGATGGATGGATGGATGGATGGATGGATGGACAGATGATGGATGGTTAGGAACACTTATGGGGATGCTGTTACTTTCAACAAAGCAAACAACATAAACAAGAACACAGACGTAGATAAGTAAGGCAAGAAGAGGACTCTAGGAGCAGACACAAGTTCACACAAGTCCAATTCAAGGAGATGGTGCATATTATGAAGAACAGAAAAAAAGTAGGTGAAAAACAGAAAGTGGTACCAGTGGGTAGAGAGTGTCACAGTCAAAGGTGAAGGACATCAGGATGGGGACAAGTCACCTGAGCACACCTGTGGACTGATTTTTATCTCTGTCAGTACATCTGTTGTCAGTGGGAAAACTTTAAACTTCAATCAAACATTTGGACCCTTGGGTTCAGGATAATGTTAAATATTGAGTTGAAAAGCTGTTTTCTCAGCCAGCTAACGTGCTCAGTTGATTTCCAGGTTCAGTTTCAGTCCTTTTTCAATTTTCAACCGTGTCTCGGGTTTTCTGGTTTAGTTTGAGTCAATATGGCTAGGATAGGGCAAGTGTTTGTTTTTGTTGACTTGTTGCCTGTACAGGTTGAACCCGCCTCATAGAAAAGAGCAGTGAAGGTCACAGGAGGGAAAGGCCCTTCGGATAAACCTGAGCAGTTGATGTGGTCCATGGACCCTGCAGTTGGGGGAGCCAAGAGTCTGTGCTGTCTCTCTCTGCTGTGGGATGGTCTGTATGTTAAATTGCTCTGATTGGTCAATAAATAAAACACTGATTGGCCAGTGGCCAGGCAGGAAGTATAGGCGGGACTAACAGAGAGGAGAATTGAGGGAAGAGGAAGGCAGAGGGAGACACTGCCAGCCGCCGCCATGACAAGCAGCATGTGAAGATGCTGGTAAGCCACAAGCCACGTGGCAAGGTATAGATTTATGGAAATGGATTAATTTGAGCTATAAGTACAGTTAGCAAGAAGCCTGCCACGGCCATACAGTTTGTAACAAATATAAGTCTCTGTGTTTACTTGGTTGGGTCTGAACGACTGTGCGACTAGCAGGTGACAGATTTGTCCTGACTGTGGGCCAGGCAGGAAAACTCTAGCTACAAATGGCGTCCAACGTGGTGGCAAGAGTTTCCACCTAAAACCTGAGAAAAAAAGATTCTAAAATGGAGCTAAAAACAGTTCCTAGTTGTTTCTCTCAAGCTAGTGGCAGCCTGCATGTTTGTGCTACTATGGCAGGTTCCTGGCGTGTGCGCTCAACCTGCAATATGGCGGGAATGAGGCCTCTGCAAGTGGCACATTAAGCTGTGTGGTGGATTTAGCCTTTGCTAGTACAAAACAAAAAAAGAGGTTTCTGGGCTACATGCTGCTTTGATAGAAGCATAGACCCACTATTTCTGAGAGTTGATGGCTCCCAGAGCTGGCAGAAAATGTACCACCGCCATGTTGGGAAGGTGAAGTGGTCAGAGTCAGCAGCCACAGCACTGATTCAGGCTTAGAAGGCTGCAGTTTAAAGCAATAGGCTCAAGGTAATATAAAAAATAAGCCACATAAAGATGGCTACCACACAGAGAATCTGGATTATGTTCTCTTTGATATTCATAACTAAAGAAAAACATTTGATTGCAAAAGCTGTTGAGTTATGCCTAAATGTATATTTTAAAGGTACCTTGACTTCAAAATTTGGATGTAAGGATATGTTTCTTTGAAAAGGAGGCTCTGCTATTGTTTCCACAGAAAGTCAGAGGCTATGGATTTGTTCCAGATTAAGATACATCAGGTTTGACCAGCCAAGACCCCCTGAAAGGTCTCTAATGACACCATGGCCCAGATGATCCAACATCCAGAACCGTTTCAAGGTAACTGGCTAAGACAATACACCCTCATGGACTACTCCATAATCCTAAAGTTTTCTTTATGTCCCCATAAAATACAATGCCCCCTCCAGCAGGAAGTAGTAAGAGAAGCTATGCCCAAATTCCCAAATATACCAAGCTGGCTTTGGAGATGTGTAAAAGTTAAAACCTTCCTCTTTAAAAAAAAGAAAAGAAAAGGGGAAGTGCTGTGGAATGGTCTGTATGTTAAATTGCTCTGATTGGTCAATAAATAAAACACTAATTGGCCAGTGGCCAGGCAGGAAGTATAGGCGGGACTAACAGAGAGGAGAATTGAGAGAAGAGGAAGGTGGAGGGAGACACTGCCAGCCGCCGCCATGACAAGCAGCATGTGAAGATGCTGGTAAGCCACGAGCCATGTGGCAAGGTATAGATTTATAGAAATGGATTAATTTGGGTCTGAGTGACTGTGGGACTGGCAGGTGAGAGAGATTTGTCTTGACTGTGGGCCAGGCAGGAAAACTCTAGCTACATCTCTCCTTCTTCCTCTCTCTGTCTCTGTCTCTGTCTCTCTGTCTCTCTGCATCCCTCCCTCTCTCCCTCCCTCCCTCCCTCCCTCCTTCCTCCACCTGCACTGGCTTTGCAGCCCTCTGGCCTTTCTGACAGAACAGTTCTGTTTCTGGTTTACCCTCTCCACCAGTCCCTCGGTACTGAATCCACTAGTTAGATATTAATTAAGGCTTCTCAGAATTACCATATTTCCTCAGAATTTGCTTTAAGCTGTGAAAGATCCCTCTGAAATCTATTTTACTCTGTTCCTTCTTTGGCTTGTGAGCAAAACCCAGTAGGACTAAAGAGAAGAAAGGACGAAATAAGGTTTTTTTATTTTTCTACATTAGCCCGTCAGATGTTTCCTTGTCCTGGGGGAGGGGCTCCTGGGTGAATGGTACTGACAGACAGGTTTTACCTCTACTGTCTTTTACATCCTTACAACTCAACTAAAATGAAAGGAAAGTCAATAGAAAGAGAAGGGAGGGAGGAAAGAAAGAAACACAAAAAAGCCTGAGAGTAGGAAAGACAAAGGCCCATTGTCTCAGGTAGCATCCTCACCCAGTGGTGACAGCCTTAGCCAGTTTGATGGCTACTTACAACATCTGCCCTACCTGCTTGCTTGCACACGCCCTTCAAATTGGCTTCGAATTTTACTGCATTTTCTAAGTAATAAAGCTCGCCTTATTCATACAGCGTGCTCTCCAGGTACAGAGGGCATAGCCCAACAACACGTCTTCTGGAAGTTGCTCAGTCTGTAGGCACGCTATTAGAGGCAGATTATATTTTATAGATGATTTCCTTTTTCCAAAACAGATGTCTCCAGTGTCCTGTCTCCAACACAAAGTGCCAAAAGCCCAGGCCTAGTAGGTATTTAACAGGCACCAGCAAGAAAAAGGACAGTTAAAAGAAAAAGACATCTGTCCTCTTTGCAGGTCACACCTGAATTTGTAAGATTTCTTTAATTATCATGAAACACTTAATCATCAGATTTCTAAAGTGAGAAAAATAAAGTTTTTAGATACTTTTGTGATCAAGTGTCATTGCTTTAGTGAAAAAAAAAATTTATCCAGGTATCTGTATCTTGTGCCTGATTATAGTAATGAGGATGATAATAATAATAATAAGTTATACTTTTATAGGTCTCAAATTCCAAAGGCCCTTGAGCACCTCACATCACCATCATCATTACTGTAACTCACAGCTAATTATATACCAGCAGTCTGGGCATGCGAGGAAAAGTGCTTGTCAGTAACCTGACTCACTTGTAATGGGGAGGTCAGTGGTTCAAATCCTGGGAAGGATAGTGGTGAGCACAGGCAGCAGCTGCCTCAGACACTCCATGTCAATAGGCTGTAACCCACAGCTGCTTGGGAAAGAGAAGGTTGAGGTGTCACAGGTCGGACAGAAGGATAAACCGTGGCTTGTGATGGCCATTTGGTTTGGATTCTCCAAGACTACCTCAGTTGAAAACAATCTCCTCTTCCGACAGTGTTTTAATTGGCTAGCTTTAGGTATTCGCTACTTTTCTCATCACTGACAACGGTAAGGGAAGTCTGGTGGGGAGTCTGGTGGGAAGCGCAGACCTGGCTGAGGGAGCATAGGGAAGCCGGCCACATTACAGCTGGAATTAGGAAACGGACAGAACGGTTGCCGGGGTTCAGTTCTCTTTCTCCTGTTTATTTAGTTTGGGACACCAGACCATGGGATGGTGCCACTCACATTCAGAGTGAATCCTCCCTGATCTCTCCAGAAATTGCTTCACACTCGTGTCCAGAAGTGTGTTTCCTAGGTGATCCTAAATTCCAGTTCAATTGACGTGAAAATTAACCATCGCAGGCTTCTACAACAAACTACCACAATCTAGGTAGCTTAAACAACAGAAATCTATTTCCTCGCAGTTCTAAAAGGGGACGGACAACCATGAACGAGGTTTTGGTAAAGGTAGTTTCCTCTGAGGCTTTTCACTTTGGCTTTTGAACAGCCATCTTGTCCCTTGTCCTCATAAGACCACCCCCCACCACCACCATGCAAGTCTGTGCCCTAATATCTTCCTCAGGAACACTAGTCTTTTGATCAGGACTTATCCTTTGACACAGTTCACTTTGCCTCCTAGAAGACCATATTTCCAAATACACCTGTATTCTAAAGTACTTGGATTAAGAGTTCATCCTATGAAGGTACAATTCATTCTATGACCAATACCAACTCAGCTCTAGTCTTAGACAGGATGTGTTATGGGAATGACTCCTATCATTCCTTCTACCCACTGTTCAACCAAAATTTGGCATTTTCATTCAGAGAAAGAGGGGTAAAGCTCCTCCCTATGAATCACTCATGACCTCTTTCCTATACTCCTATTCAAAGTTAAGCTCAAACTGACCACTTCAAAGAGGCCTTCTCTGACTCACAAAGCTAATGTTTCCCACTCCTGATCACCATCGACAGGACCTGGCTTGTTGTTCCATGCCCATTAACACTTTCTGAAATCATCACGCTCTCTTCCCCCTTCACTTATGCATAATGTCTTCTCCTCTAGACCTCATATTCCAAATTAATAAAGACCTTGTCAGAGCGCATATCTGGATCCTGGGACTTAAGAAGGAATTGGTACATAGTAGGATTCAAAACCTGTGAATGGGGAGTTTAAGGCTTAGCAAATGCAGAAAAATAATGAAAAGATGTAGTTGCCCACAGGAATTGGTAGTCAATTTCTTAAGAGTTTCCCAAATGGTCTTTGTTCTCTAGTGATTATAGTAACAATCCATCACAAAGGCTCAGAAGACTCATTTTGTCTGCACCCAAAGGACAGATCCATCACCCAGAGGATGCCCACTACACCAAACTCACCAGGCTGATGTAAAGGGGGAACCTATCCATGCGAAGGGCAGCAGCCAGTGCTGTGTGTTCATGAGGTTTATAACTGAATATTCTATCACATCTGACTAACTGCTCTGATCTCACAGCAGTGGAAGCTGGGAGTTCAAGGACAAGAAATCAGGGTAGCCTCTGCTTCAGGCCTTTTCTATCCCAAGGTTCTGGGCTCTGTCCAGTCCTTCCTTCTGAAGCACTCCGGTTGTGGATCTGTTAATATAGGGGTCCCTCACACTCAATTCTTGGCCTGGTAAGTCATCTGGCTATTTGAGACTTCCCATATCCTTAGCCCAGTTTATCTTAAAAGTTTAGCTTAGGGAGATGAGGGGAGGCAAAACCAGAGATATAGATCACTGTGTAGTCTGGATGTATTCGTTTAAATATGTATGAAGGACATTTTGTAGGCCAGAGAATGTGAATATTATAAGACATAATATGAAGGTAACACTCTCCAAAGCCCTCACTCCCTGAGGAAGAGAAAGACCATGGACAAGAAAATAGCAACAAGCAAGAAAGAGCATCAGGGCGTGATCCATAGTACAGTGAAAACCAAATGGAGGTGTGATGAAAATGGCCTCCCTTCTCAATGTGGAGATAATGACACTGAAGTCAACAGCATGGAAGCAAGGTGGAGACAAAGCTAGAAGAACATTTTCCAGAAAAGACACAGAAAGTGTAAAGGCCTCAGAGCAAAGTGTATCAGGGACAAGTGCAAGGCAGCACACGCAGGCCATGCAGAGACAGATGGGGATGCCTAGGAAAGCCCTGAGTGGAAGCAAGGTAGAGGCTCAGCCAGGCAGACCTGCCCGAACCTCAATGGCAAAAGGACAGGAAAGCTAGTGGAGTTTGGGCCAAGGAAGTCACATGACCTGATTTCTACCTTACTCTGGATGCTGTGTGGAAGAAAAGCTGAAGCAGAGAGACCAGCTGGGTGACTACTCCTGCAGCACAGAAGGGAAGTAAGCACAGCAGGGATGAGTGACAGTGAAGAGAACGGCGTCTGCCCAGCTCTGCTGTGGAGGCCCCTTAGCCACACAAGAATACCAAACGGGTGGGTGCATGGAAGGACCTAACATTAAAAAGGGAGCTTAAGAGCAGTGGTAAGAGGTCGTCAGGACAGGCCGCTAAAAGCTCTTTGCCTGTATGGAATCACCAGTATGGAAGGGCAGACTGAGAGAGAAGGAACTCTGGTACATGTGTGGTGGTCTGAATAAGAATGGCCCGTAGGTTCCTAGATCTGAAGGCTTGGTCATTAGAGAACGGCACTACTTGACGGGAATTAGGAGGCTTTGGAGGAAGTGTGTCACTGGGCTTTGGGGTTTCAGATGCTCAAGCCGAACCCAGTCTCTCTCTCTCTCTCTCTCTCTCTCTCTCTCTCTCTCTCTCTCTCTCTCTCTCTCTGTCTCTCTCTCTGTCTCTCTCTCTCTCTGTCTGTCTCTCTCTCTCTCTCTGTCTCTCTGTCTCTCTGTCTCTCTGTCTCTCTCTCTCTCTCTCTCTCTCTCTCTCTCTCTCTCTCTCTCTCTCTCCTGCTGCCTGCCGATCCAGATGTAGGACTCTCAGCTACCTCTCCAGAACCCTGTCTGCCTGCATGCCACCATGCTCCTCACCATGATGACAATGGACTCAACCCCTGAAACTGTAAGCAAGTCCCAACTAAATGTTTTCTTTCATAAGAGTTGCCGTGGTCATGGCATCTCCTCACAGCAATAGAACTTTGGCTAAAGCAACATGCTACTATTCCATCTGTGGTAATTAACTTTACATGTCAACTGACTGGTTAAGGGAAACCCAGAAGTCTGGTACAGTATGTTTGGGGGGATATCTGAGAGGGTGTTTCTGCAAGAGATTGGCATCTGAATCAATGGCCTGAGTGAGGAAGACCCATTCACCTATTTGGGGAGGGCATCATCCAAGTAGCTAAAGGCCTGGAAGGAACATAAAGGTAAACGGAAGGTGGATTCCCTGTCGAGCTGCTGAAACATGCACTCTCTCCTGCCCTTAGACATCAGAATAAGAGGTTCTCTGACCTGCGGGCCAAGGGACTGCACAGGTGCTCAGTAAGTCTTCAGGCCTTGGCCTCAGACTGAAAATTAAGCCATCAGCTCCCCCATTTTTCAGGTCTTTGTACTTAAACTGAGGCCTACCACTGGAATCCTTGGATCTCCAGCTTCAGGTGGGAACAACTCAGCTTCTGTGTTTTCCCCATAATTCAGCCTTTCTCCTTAACTTAAGGAGTCAGATGGCTGCACGTTGCTGAGATGCTTGGGCGATTTACTACCATTCATATATATATGATTATATATATATATTTCATTTTCTCTGAAATCTGAATAACTCTGACTAATTTACTACCAGAGAAAGAAGAACCAGCAAAGGTTTTCAGGAAAAGTAGACTATAATTGTGAGGAAAACATAAAACCTGGAGGATGAGGTGTCATGGAAGCCTAGAGATGAAGGTATTCAAACGAAAGGTCTGACCAATGTCTGGAATATAAACAAGGAGTTGAGTGGGATGAAGGCAGAGAAATGATAGAGATAAGTGGCCAAGTTGGAAAGAGCAGTTTGAATTTAATAGGTTGGAACCCAGTGGAAGTGGGTGGAGGATAAAAGAAGTACAGAAGTATAAACAATCATTATACAGAGATTTTTCTTGATTTGCCAAGAAAGCAAGCAGAGAAATTGGTGGAAGAGTAGCCTCAAGCAACAGATATTAAGCACTAAGCAATGTCCAAGAGAATTCTTGTATGCTAACAAAAAAGACCTGCAGACAGAGAAAGACCAGCGATGCGACACAGCTCGTAGGAAGGCCAGTGAGCGGAGTGGAGCAAAGGGCCAGGCTGGCCTTCCTTAGGACCAGAGCTTTGCAACCTCTTCCCCTCCACTGGGCAACAAGTAGTTTCTGATGCAGGAGAGCAGGAAGAGCAGAGGGACACATTTGATTTTTTTCCGTCTTCCCCGGAAGTGAGAGTCCAGGCTGCTAGTGAGGAAGAGGTGGAAGGTAAAAGACGTGGCGGAAGAAGCCGAAGTAGAGAAGCCAGAGGGAGCTGGCTGCGCTTGGCTGAAGATCCTGGGATGATTTGCTCTCATGACTTTACAGGGAGTCCAGACAGCACCAGACTAAGGACAGCTAGAGGCCGTGGTGGTTCAAAGGACAGGAAGGCGATGGTGCCATTGAGCGGGTGCCGTTGGGGAAGCTTTGCAGAAGAGGCTTCACTTGAACTGAGGCTTTGCGGATCCGTGAGACGTCAGTACAGCAGACACTGCCAAGCATGGACGTTGGGATACCCACTGAGGACCGGCCTGGATGCAGACGACCAACAGAGACGAAGCGGCCTTGCCGAACCGTGGAAGGTTCTGAAGAGGGGATAGTGGGAAGATGAAGGAGTCCAGAGGATTGCTCTGGCATCTGTCATGTAGAATAGATTGGAAGGAATTTTCTGGCCAAGAGACATGGGCACAGTTAACACCATTTTGGAGCACAGAGAAAACAGAGTGCTTTTGGTTTTGTCAATTTTTAAGCTGTTGGAGTAGCCATTGTTAACCTTCCCTGCATAAAACAGTCTGGCCCTGATAATCTGTTCCTCTGACAAACCAACGTGGAGTGGCAGAGGCACGGTTCTGCCCTCAGCTTTCACTACGGCAGCAGTGTGCAGTAGCAGTAATCTTAGAAGGTCTTATTAATAAAATCGAACCTCTAGCCAGGTATTGGACTGAACACTGGAAGATCAGAGAGACAGAACAAGCCACAGCTAACCTCACCTGACCAACTTCTCAGCTGATCTTGTTTCCTCAGACTGGAAGCCTCTGTGTCCTCATATCCAAATGGCTCTCAGCTGAACTGTGCTGCTCAAAACCTAAAAGCTTAACCAGCCAAATGCTTCTAGTTTCTGGTCCTCACACCTTATATACCTTTCAGCTTTCTGCCTCACTCCCTGGGATTAAAGGCGTGTGTCACCATGCCTGGCTGTTTCCAGTGTGGCCATGAACTCACAGAGATCCAGAGGGATTTCTGCCTCTGGAATGCTAGGATTAAAGGTATGAGTGCCACCATTTTCTAGCCTTTGTATCTAGTGACTGTTCTGTCTCTGACCCCAGATAAGTTTATTAGGGTACACAATATTTTGGGGAACACCATGTCACCACAGTGTGCTGTGTTCTCATGGGCACTATTTCATCAAGTCTTGAGAACAGCCTTTGGAAGTAGTTACTACATTCACTGCTCTCATCCTATGAACAAGAAGACAAGCCACTGAGACTTCTACCTAAAATCACACACCTCTGCCTGCGAGCTCCTTTACTAACAGTGGTGCTGTAGAAGAAAATGCCACGTATAGTAGAAACCAAGCCCCCAGTTCCACATAAAGAAAGTAGGATGCAGATGAGTTACACCAAACTGAAATGCAGAAGACATGGATATGGGGGAGATCCCAGATAGCTGGCTCCTCCCACAAAGCGGACTGGACACGTTTTAACTGCAGAAGTCCAAAGAGAAGGGCAGGAAGGCAAGGAGCAGCATTGAAAGTCAAATCCAATATACGAACTGTGTATTGCTATAAAGCTTCTCATGCCCAAAATAACTTCACATAAAAATGCCAAACCAAGCATTTCTTGTGCTAACCTGCTGCTCCGTTTTAGAGAGGTAGTTATCATGCATCAGTGGGAAACAGAAACTGGGTTCATGGTCCCTGGAAGCCAAAGGGTGTTTATATTTGCTTGAAATTGTTTTGGCTTTGTTTTTTCTGTGACTTCACCTATTTCTCCCATATGGCTCCTGAACCACTTGTGGCAAAGAGAATTTTACCATGTCAAGGGCAAATTTTACCATGCAGGACCTTCCCAGAATATAGAGGTGCATGATTATGTTAGCCGGTACCGCTTTGGAGCCCGCCGACCCGATGATGGGTGTGCAGTCAGATCATTCCCCAGTATGTTCAGAGAAAAGGCTGCGGCTGAAGAGTTTATTTGGTTCCTCCCAATAGGTCAGTTTTAGAATCACAAAGTGTTCTGGGGTCACTTGGAAAATAAAGAAAACAGAATGTATCCGATCTCTGCCCAGGCTGGGGAAGCAAATCCCCAAATCACACAGACTGAAGAAGGATTTGGTTTCATTAAAAGCAGCCACTGGCATTTGGCTTCTGAAGATGAAAGTGAAAGCCCCTTAAACAGGCTCGAACACGAGCAGAATTTCCGGACAAGTCCCTGGGGTGCCAGAATTGTTTCCAAAGAAGGCATGAGCGTCCGTGTCTTCCCAGCGATTTGAAGACCCGGGGCATTTACAACACATTTATCCCAGCCGCACACAAAAGGCTGGGGAATGAAAAGGCAAGGGCTCGGGTGCTGTGCACATGGTTGATTTAATGTGAGTAACTGCCTTGTGCACACCGGTCTTCTCATCTTACTGATGAGGAAACACGGGCCAAAGGGAGATCAGTGGCCCAATAAAGTCTATGTATGAAGTGGCAACCCCAGACACCGGCCGAAGTCTTTCCAGTGTCATAGACCACTAATTTTCATGAGGTCAGGCCTCACCAGGCCTCATTTTTCATGCCATCATAATTCAGGCTTCCTGATCTTTCCCTTTGGGTCTGCAGAAGTTTCTATTTGGCTATAGCCTGGCTCTCAAAGCCTGTGCCCTGGGCTCCATCTTCAAGCAAAGAATCTCTTCTGTCAACTCGTATGTTTGAATTAGTATTCTTCCAGAAAGAACAGACGCTCTCCACCAAACTCTGAAGAAATCCAGAGAACAAATGGGTCAGAAACAAAGCAAAGCCATGCTCAGGCTTTACTGAGGGACCTTTAGTCAGAGAGGCCACAGGTCCAGGGTCCTGAGCTTTCTCACACTGAACTAAAAGAGAAAAAGAGGGTGGGGTGAGAAAGAGAAAACAAGAATAAATAAAACAAAAGCAGAAGAGAGGGAAGGAGGGAGAGATGGACAGAGGGAGTGAGGGAGGGAAGGAGGAAGAGAGGAAGGGAACAAATGTATCTTAGTGACTTTCCCATTGTTGTGATAAAACACCATAACCAAGGCCACTTATAAAAGAAGGAATTTAAGTTGGGCTTACAGTTTCAGAGGGTTAGAGCCCATGACCATCATGGCAGGAGCATGGCAACAGGCAGGCAGGCATGGCGCTGAAGCAGTAGCTGAGAGTTCACATCTTGAGACACAACTGAGAGGCAGGGAGAGAGACAGCAGGAATGGTAAGAGCCTTTTGAAACCTCACCACCCACCCAATGACACCACCTTTGTCAAGGCCACACCTCCTAATCCTTCCCAAACAGTTCCACCAACTGGACACCAAGTATTCAAATATATGAGCCTATGGGTGCCATTATCATTCAAATCACCACAGGGAAGGAGGTAAGTTGCTTTATCATATGTATTATGTCTTCAAAATTTAAAATAGAAACCAGCCATACTGTCTAGCACCCTTATAATTGCATGGTGGTGCCATGAATCATCTCTTGTCCTGAGAAGTTCAGGGTGAGCTGCTACGATGCACCTCCTGGGCCTCTTGGCTCTCTGCTGAAGTGGTATCAAAATCTCCATTTCAGAAGCCTCGGACCATGCTATCCCTTGCAAACATCTCATACCTGCCCTTGGTCTCAAAAAAGGTCACAAGAAAATGTTCATGAGTCCCTACAAAGCTATCCTCAGAAGAAAAAAAAAAAAAACTGCTCTCTAGAGATAGGTACCAGTCATGTGACTGCACATGTAAAGGTGCAAAGCCACTCTCCTGCCCTTCAGAAACAGCCTGCAGCTCTGGGAAAGCCAATGTTGATCTTGGGTTGCCTAATGCAATTCTAAGTGCTCACCAAGATCTGGTTAAGGAATTCTAGAAATTCTGTTTTCTCTCAATGGTCTCTCCTTTCTGAATACCCTTAAGCCCTAAGGAACAATCCAACCTCTAGTCCCAACTCTGCAGGAAAACTTGTGAAACTCCCCATTCTCATCCCTTCCATATCGCTGCACACCACTAGGAGTACTAGGGGAGCACACAGACAGACTTGCTTCACTTCCAACAGGCAGCAAGCACCTATGTGGCCAAGTCAGGGAGGGACGGGAGCCTTGAGTACCAAGGATGTCAAGTGTCCCCATGCATGACTTCTCCAGCCTGTCCTCTGACAAGGCTTGAAGAAGCCTCCTGCTGGTCTGGCTCTTTTGCGTGGTGCAGACCGGAAAAGGTGACTCCAAGGGACTTTCCATCAGGGCCTCTGAGTGTCTCCACGCTGGAAGCAAAGCCTTTGACCCTTGGCCGCCATGCTGTTGTGAGCACATCGGATTTTGCCCAAGACATGTGGAAAGAAGAATGTACCTGTCACAGGTGTCAACCTCCATCTGACAGGTACAGATCTGGAGACTGGTTGTAACTTGCTGCTCCTCGTTGCAAATATCTTCCTTGTGACCTTTCATGTGCAGATGGGCAGGCGCCAGCCTCTACATGCTAATGTGTCCCTTTATATTCCATGGTTTTCTTCCAGCTTTATAGCTGCCTGCTGGGAATTCATGAGCTATGGTAACCAAGGTGTGAGAGCTGCTCTCACTTCAGCCAGAGGAAACATGCTTGGAAATGGCACTGGCTGTTTCTAGTCACTAAGAGGCCACCTGAGTACTAAAGCTACAACTCTGATGTATTTAATGAACTTCTCAATCCTCCACATATTTAAAAACATGTAATCCAATTCTAATTTACATTTTAACTTATTTGTCTAGATTGTATCCTCTCTCATTGGACAAAATGTTACAGATAGCAATTTCCTTTTCTTTTTTTTATTTTATTTTTTATTTTTTGGTTTTTTGAGACAGTGTTTTTATATAAGCCTGGCTGTCCTGGAACTTACTCTATATACCAGGTTGGCCTCAAACTCACACAGAGATCTGCCTGCCTCTGGCTCCCGAGTGCTGGGATTAAAGGTGTGCACCACCACCACCTGGCTGCAATTTCCTTTTATAAAGAACATTTGTTCTTCTGTCTTGAGTTTTCATAGCACATGCTAGATGTTGTCAGCTCCTTAGTTTTTAGGGAAACACAAATTTTTATCTAGCATACCACCCTGGCAATAATATGGCTGCCACTGGGAATAAGTATAGCTCAAGTTGGGCCAAAACAAAAATTTTGTTTGTATAAATGGCTGGTTACTCAAACAACATCACGTTCTTCGACGGCTGGGTGGTATGGACATTTGTTCTATTTTGAGTCATTAGGATTTTCTCAGTGAGTTGGCAACTTGGATTTCAACTTTGATTTACTTTGTCATCCCCTTGGTTTTTCAAAACAAAATATATTTACAGCCATTAAATTTTTTATTCAAATTTCTGATTTTAAAAACATGACTTTGAAATAGAAGCCTCTGTACCTCTGAGACTCTCTGAGCCTATACCTTCCCAAGTGACTACAAAGAGCCACAACCAAGGCAGACTTGCCTGCAGCAGAGATCTCTGAGAGTCATAACCAAGGCAAGCTTGCCTGCAGCAGAGATCTCTGGAGCCACAACCAAGACAAGCTTGCCTGCAGCAGAGACCTCTGGAGCCACAACCAAGACAAGCTTGCCTGCAGTAGAGATCTCTGGAGCCACAACCAAGACAAGCTTGCCTGCAGCAGAGATCTCTGGAGCCACAACCAAGACAAGCTTGCCTGCAGCAGAGATCTCTGGAGCCACAACCAAGACAGGCTTGCCTGCAGCAGAGATCTCTGGAGTCACAAACTAGAACAAACATTTAAAAAGCAATTTGGTGAAATTTGGGGAGGTTGAATGTGAGTTCTCTGGAGAGTGAGTAACTCCTGGGAGACTCAGTTTTAGTGGGGTCACCACACTTTTATGGGTTTTACTTCCAGGAACACCACCAGATTCTCACGGGGAAGAGCCAAGAAAGAACTCCTCGCCATCATTTTGAAATATGGCAAAGCATTCTCTCCTGGGGCTGGAAGGGACCCATGAAGCAGAGGAGGAAGGAAGGTGAAGGGTGGGAGATACAAGCAAGGCAATGGTGTGTGCATGAAACAACAGTTTTTTTAGAGTAATTTTGGACAGTAACTTTAAATTTGATTTGAAAAAAAAAATGAAAAAGTGTTCTCTAAACCAAGAAAGGACTGTTCTCCAGGAAAAAGCACTTTGCTAAAGCCGTCTCCCATGGAGGGAAGGGTGCTTACCCAGCAGCGGCCTTAACTTTTCTTACCCAGAACTAACAGACAGTTGTATGGATCACAGCCCACCCCATAAAAGACTAAGACTCCTCTTGCCGTAACATCACACAGCGTTTTCCATCCTCCACAGCGGCTCCGCAGTAGTAGTACACAGCAGATCATGTGGGGTGAGAATTTCCTACAGGAGAATTCCTTAGGAAGCTAAAATTATAAAATTAAAAAAAAAAAAAGCTAAAGGAAACTACAAAAACTAAACTGTCTTGACACTGGAAGCTACAGAAGACAGGAGACAAGTGCAAGCAGGAGCCACCTCCAGTCTCAGAGAAGGGCCTCTGCTCCAGGGCCCTACACACCACCTCCAGTCTCAGGGAAGGGCCTCTGCTCCAGGGCCCCACACACCACCTCCAATCTCAGGGAAGGGCCTCTGCTCCAGGGCCCTACACACCACCTCCAGTCTCAGGGAAGGGCCTCTGCTCCAGGGCCCTACACACCACCTCCTGTCTCAGGGAAGGGCCTCTGCTCCAGAGTATGGTGATATTTTATTTGTATTAAAATGTTATTTGTATGTTAATAAATAAAGTTTATTGCCCAGGGTCAGAGCTATTAGCATGCCATAGGAAAGCAGGGCAGTGGTGGCATACGCTTGTAATCCCAGCACTTGGTAGGCAGAGCTAGGTAAGTCTCTGTGTGTTCAGGGATACAGCCAGTATTGGATACACACGCCTTTAATCTCAATACCAATCATAGAAAACCTGGAGGTCTGTACAGACAGGCCGTGAGGAGGCGGTCATGTGGTTGGGTTTACAACCAATGAGAAGGCAGAACAGAAACTCTATATAAAGACTTTAACACAGAAAGTAGCTCTGGTTCGGAGAGGTAGGACCACCGCAGGAGGAAGGGTAAGGTTTTAGCTCTTAGCTCTGACCTCTTGGCTTTCTTCTTTGCATTAGTTCTGTGTTTCTTATTTAAAAAGACGGTTGGTTACATCTACACCAGAGTTCTACACACCACCTCCTGTCTCAGGGAAGGGCCTCTGCTCCAGGGATCTACACAACGCTGACTCTAGCTTTCAACAGAAAATTAGGAGAGAGACATGCTTAAAGAACAAGAAAAGAAATTAATAACTAAGGAAGAAAAAAAAAACCAGAAAATATGGAGAAGAAACAAAGTAAGACTTGGAAGCAGACTAGGTCATAGCCTGGGCTGCTCTTCCTGTGATCAGCCTATGGTGATCTGTGGAAATGGCTAGCTATTTACTTGAACCAAAAAACCCTAAAAAATCATGCACATCAAAATTTTCATGTTCACTCTAAGAATTCTCTCCACACCATCAAAGAAACTCTGTCTCAAAAAATCAAAAGAAAAAAGAAAGGAAGGAAGGAAGGAAGAAAACTGTGCCATGTTTTCAGAAAATGCATAGAATCTTGCAGAAATGAAGGATTTACATGTAGGTCCTCTGGTCATTGATCATATCAAGTTAAGCAAAGTGTCTAAGCTGTGCTACCATCCTGACAAACTTTTGGCTGGGTTAATAAACTCTTTCTGTCACATTGAAATTATCTTCATTGGAAAGAAACAGAATGTTCCTAAGCCAGAAGAGAAGCTAACACAGAAAAAAAAATCCAGAAGAAGCAAAACTTACGGCTCACCAGTAAACTCAGTACAGAGTAAATTTAAAAAAAATCTTTTTTAAAGACATGATACATATTGGGAAATTACTTCACAGAGAAATTAAAATAATTTTAATTGATTTGTTAAAGGTTCCAGTGCAAAGTGTGGGCATACTGAAGTGCAGATAGGCGAATTGAGCAAAGTGGAAACGCATTGAAAAAAATCAGAGGTAAGTGAAAAAATAAGGAGTCCTGCCTCAGAGATGGAGAACGCCTCTGACGGGCTTGTGACAGTCAGTGAAAGACATCATTTCAGCAGAAGTTTTCCAGACTAAAATACAAGGGAAAATGATAAAAACGGAACAATATATCAAAAAGCTATGAGATGATTTCAAAACATCTCAGAAGGACAGAAAGAAGGCGAGCGAAGAGAAATCTGAAGTAACGATGACCAAAAAGTCAACGGAATTTAGTGGCTAACCCATCCAAGAAGCTCATCGCATGGTAGGATAAATCCCAGAATGTCTACACCTGGCAGTTCCTACCCAAACTAGAAGCAAATTCAAAGGGGGAACTCATAAGGAACAAGCAAAATGTGCAAACAGCAGACCCAACTTACCTGGAGGAAAAAGGATAAGAATTATATGAAAAGTCATGGCAGCCAGAAGAGGAAAGTGAGGTGCTTGTGTGGAAAGAAAGAAAGTTCTATCGGCAGATTTTTCCTTAAAAAGTGAGAGAGAAATAAAGACTCGGATGAACAAGAACACAATTCATTATCAGCCCTGCCCTGTGTAAAAAAGACAAACTCTAATAGGCTAAGCAGTCCCAAGTGGGCCGTGCTGAACACATCTCCATGTGAGCAACACTCAATGGATGCAGCAGCTTGTGCTTATATATGCATACATACACATGCATGCAAGAATAAAGAAGATGTCAATGAGCTTGAGAGGGAGAGGAGAGGACACTGGAGGAGCTGGGAGGCAGATAGAGGGATGGAAATAATGTAAAGACAGTTTCATGTATGAAATCCTTAAAAATGTATTGAAATACTATTCTTTACAAAATTAAAATTTTTAATAAAAGATAAAAATAAAAAAGAGAGTTCTACAGCTCAGAAACATGGACCTACAAAATGAAAGGCAGGAGAGAAGTAAAGAGAAAAAGCTTTTTATTGTATTTATTTTAATTTATCTAAATAATAACTGTTTAATAATTCTAATAATGAATTGTGATTTTGTTTATGCATAAGTGAAACAAATAACAATGATGTCATCAGGGACAGGAGGGAATAACTGACTGGCAATATTTTAGTGTAAAGCACTGTACTTTGTATGAAGTGATAAGGTTTTATTTGGGATAGAAATAGGTGAGTTGTAAACAGGCTTTCCAGACTCAATAACATTGTTTAAAATATATAATCAATATGCTAAGATGCTGAGTAAAATAAACACTCAAAATCCCACATACATCATCCAAAAAGTCAGTGAAAATCAGGGATGACAGGAAGGAAGAAAAACGATGAATTAAGTAGACGTGACGTCATAGATACTAACCTAGTTCTATCAGTAATCATTAACGCGAATATTGATCTAAATACACCAATTTTAAAAGCACATATAAAAAACACAGAAGCAGGGCTGGGGAGATGGCTCAGAGGTTAAGAGCACTGGCTGTTCTTCCAGAGGTCCTGAGTTCAATTCCCAGCAACCACATGGTGGCTCACAACCATCTGTAATGAGATCTGGCGCCCTCTTCTGGCCTGCAGGGATATACGCAAGCAGAACACTGTATACATAATAAATAAATTAAAAAAAAAAAAAACACAGAAGCAATGCTGTCTATAAGAAATTTGCTGTAAATGTAAAACCCAGTTAAGTGAAAAGCAGAAAACTCCATGCCAGGAGAACATTGGTGAAAAGAAGTAGCTGTGTTGATTTCAGGCAGTGCACACCTTAGAACAAGGGAAATTGTGAGAGTCCACGGCGAGTCCCTTTTTCCAGAGGAAATAGCATCCTAAGCTTAACATCTCTGGACCTGACAAACAGTACAGCATCAAAATATGTGAGACAAAAGCTCACAGACTTCCAGGAAAGATAAATAAATCCGACTATTTTCATTGGAGAAATTTATTCTCCTTCAATAATTGAGAGCTCAAGCAACCAGAAAATAAGTAAGAATATGGTCAGCCTAAAGAGCGCTGTAATCTATTTGATTGAGTTAACGTTTACGGAGCACTTGACCCTACAACAGCATATCTTACTTAGTCTGTTCAAACAGCTATCACGACATCAGGCGGAGGATTTAGAAACAACAGTGGTTGTTCTCATTCATAGTCGGCCTCCGTTGCTTTCTGTCGCTGTGACAAAACCCTGGCCCAGCCAACTTGAGGGAGAAAAGGGTTTATTTGTATCCCACTCCCACATCACAGTCAATCACTGAGAGAAGTCAGGACAGGAGCTCAAGCAGTAACCTGGGAGCAGAAACTGAAGCGGAGACCACAGAGGAATGCTGCTGTTTGTCTAGCTTCCTCTGGCTTCCTCAGCTATCTTCCTTCTACAAGCCAGGACCACCTCTGCAGGGATGGCACTGTCCACAGTGGACTGGGCTCTCCAGCAGCAATTAGTAATTAAGAAAATACCCTTGGAGTCCTCCATCAACTCTGACTCTAACAATCTTTCTGCCTCCTCTTCCAAATAGATCCCTGAGCTTTAAGGGGAGGAGTCTGACAAAAGACATCCCATTTAGGGCTGAATGGGAAGGATCTGGGATGATATGGGGTGGGGGGAGAAAGAAAATAATCAAAATCTATTTTATAAAACATTTAAGTCAGGCATGGCAACACACGCCTTTAATCCCAGCACTTGGGAGGCAGAGGCACAATGATCTCTTAGTTCGAGGCCAGCCTGGTCTACAGAGTGAGTTCTAGGACAACCAGGCTATACAGAGAAACCCTGTCTTGAAAAACAAAAACAAAATTTAAGCCAATGAATAATAATAATAATTAGTAAATACCGTGACAAAGAGAGTACCCCACAGACCAATCCAATGGAGACAGGTCCCCAGTTGAAGTCCCCCTTCCAGGTGTACCACAGGGACAACTGAGGCTCACTCTGACACCGTCTGAGAAATCCAAGATCGAAAGACTGTCAGAGTCATTAGCTGTTGTGGGCCCACTTCCTAGCTCAAGAAGTCCACATTTGTTCTGTGGCACCAGACAGTGGAAAGGGGTGAAGGAGCCCACTAAAGTGTTTTACAAAGGGACTAATCAAACTCATGAGAGTACCCTAAGATTTAAGGTCCCTTAAGATTGCACTTCCTCCCTACAGCTCTGTCTCCTGATACCACCACTTTGGGAGCTAGGCTTTCTCATGTGAGGTAGGGTAGTGTACAAATACTAATATTATGTCTATAGCATAGGAAGACACACATTCTACTCAGGCTTGGACAGAACAGTAGCTAAAATAGGTTAATACTAGCCATAAAACACACAGTCAGAAATTTAAAATAATAGAAATAATACAATGGTCTCAGACTACAATAAAATTGCTATAATTCAAAACAAAAAGATAGTGTAAATCCACCACAGATACCAACAGTTTCAATAACTCACTTTGAAACAGTAAGTCTCAGGAAACCTTCTATTTGGAACTAAAGGAATGTGCAGATAAACTCATCAGAGTTCACGAAGCGCGGTGAAGGCAACGCACGGGGCCTGCTTACAGCCCTGACCGCAGGAGGAAAGAGAGGAGGTTGAAAGCCAGGAATTCACACTTCCATCTTACAGAACCAGATGAATAACAAGACTGGATTCAGAGCTGCGACTTTTTGCAAACTTAGTTCAAAATTAATCATAGTCTTATATACAAAACTCCAGACTACTGTGAACCAAAGTTCCGGAATAGAAGCTGTGCCGTATGGTAAACATTCAACAAAGGCTCGTTGACTGGTTAAAACCTCAGTGATGCAGAAATGTTGGAATGTCACAGCTCTGGACCCAATTCCAAGTTAGCTTAGGCTAGCTTAGAGGTGGCCATTCATTGCCCACCTCTGTCTGACCTAATGTTTATTAATATTAATAAATATTAATATGTGAAACTTTTGGGAGTATTACCAGACTACCAGTTCCTACCCAGCCAAAAGAATGTCATCAAACAGCATCTGAGATCTATAGAGAGGCTTCTCTGCCTTGCTGTACCCACCCACCTCATGCTTTCATTAACATATTTGAAATATGTCTTGGCTTATTTCTTTCTTCTGTTACTATAAAAACTTCATAAAAAGTTGTTAGCACATCAGAACATGGAAATTGGGTAGCCCAAATCTGTATTCCTAAGCCATGGCCATTCATATCTGGCTCCTGAATAAACTATCTCTTGTCTCCTTTGAAGTAGAATTGTGAATTTCACGTCATCATTCTAAAAGTTCTAGATAACAGTTTCCTAAGAAAAGATCTAGAAGATGTCTAGTCTGACAGTGAGCTTCTATATAAAACACAGAAAGTTTATTCAAGAAAGCAACAAGCTCATGACGGACTCACTAAAATTTAAAACTTCTCAGTGAAAGACACTATTAAGAAAAATCAATACAAGGTTGGGTGTGCAGCTCTCTGGCCTGGCATGTGCATGGTCCCTCATTGCAGCTGGATACCCAGCTCAATATCCTATCCACTTATAGGAGAAGAGGAAGGAGAACACACAGTCAGGTATACCACAGATCCTTACATTTTATTAATTAAACAAGTAAAATTGGATGTGATCATTCACACCTGCAATCCCAGCACTCAGGAGGTGGCAACAGAAAGATTAAGGGTTAAATGTCATTGTCCTGTTACTTTTCTAGTTGTGTTACAGAACACTACAGTCAAGGCAATTTATAAAAGAAAGTGTTTAATTAAGGCTGTAATTGGATGGTTCTCTCCCACCTGCCTGTTCCCAAATACCCAGCAGCCACTTCCCAAATTACCACACAGAGGCTTATATTAGTTATAAATGCTTGGCTGGTAGCTCAGGCTTATTACTAGTTCTTACACTTAAATTAACCCATAACTCTTATCTATGTTTAGCCATGTGTCTTGGAACCTTTTCTCAGTACAGCATTCTCATCTTGCTTCTCTGTGTTTGCCGGCAACTCTCTGACTCTGCTCTTCCTCTTCCCACAATTCTCCTAGTCTGGCTCTGGAGCTCAATCTCTTCCTGCCCAGCTATCAGCCAAAAAGCTTTTTATTAGCAAATGAGCGTAATACATATTCATAGTGTAGAAAAGGATTATTCCACAGCATAGGCTTATGCTTTTAGAGGGTTAGTCAGTCCATGATGAGAGTTTGCATCTTTATCTACAAGCAGGAGGCAGAGAGAGATAACTGGGAATGAATGGCAAGAGTCTTTTGGAACCTCAAAGCCCACCCCGCAGTGGCATACCTCTTCCAACAAGGCCACACCTCCTCCAACAAGGCCACACCTCCTCCAACAAGGCCACACCTCCTACCCAAACATCCATCAACAGGGAGCAAAGTATTCTAACATGTGAGTTTATGAGGATCATTCTCACGCAAACCACCACAGTCATCCCCAGTTACATAGAGATTTCCAACCCAAGGCCAGCCCATACTACAGTGAGATTCTGTCTCACAAAAAATAAAAAATAAAATCAAGAAAACAAATAGCCCAATTTAAATGAGAACAAAAGATCTGAGCAATCACCTAACAAAAGAAAATATAAAATCACAAAAAGTATGAAAAGATTGTCAACATCATGTCATTAAGGTTATGTGCAAGCTGCAGTAAAATATGATTATCCACTTATTAGAATGGCAAAAAAAAAAAAAATCCTGCCAACAGTATACAGAAGCAGGAATGCCCAGTGCCTGCAGATGGGAATGCAAATTGTACAGTCATTTTGGAAGACAAGGGCCCTCTCTAACAAAGCTAAACCTATCACCGTAAAACCCAGCAATCATGCTCCTAGATATTTCTGCAACTAATTTGAAAACTTAAGACCATATTAAAACTTGCCTGTTGTAGTTTCGATCAACTACTGTCCCCATCCTAAAAAGACAGAAGTAACCAAGCTGTCCTGTCCTTAGTAGGTGATAGCTAGACTGGAGTGTGTCTATATGATGAAATATTATTCAGCAACAAAAAGAAATGAGCTTTTGAGCCATAAAATGAATATTATAAGTAAAAGATGTATGAAAATGCCATTTATGATTCTAATTCCCAAAACTGCAGGTTTATAGAGACAGGAAAAGATGGTTGGGTGTTAGGGATTCAAGGAAAGGGAGAACTAAATAAATAAATACACAAGTTTTGTGGCTGTCTGGGGGCATGTTTGGGGGATTTTTTTTTTTTGGTGGTACTGAAGGTTGAACTCAAGACCTCATACACAGTAGACAAGCCACCACCCACTGATTTTTAACCCCCAGATCCTTTTGCTTTTTAGTTTTGTTTATTTTGAGACAGTTTCTCATTAAGTTGCCCGGGCAGGTCTTGAATTTGTGATCCTCCTGCCTCAGCCTCCTGAGAGCCTGGAATTACTGTACCACACAACCAAGTCCAGCTCTACAGAGACATTTATGGCCATGAGTCTGTATTACACACCATATATGGCAGTAATGGCAAATATATGGCAAACATTTGTCATAGTATATATTTTCACAGTTAAAAAAATTAGTAAAAGTAAAATATAACATTCAGGTTTTGTTATGTTTCCCGACCCATGAGTCAAACTGTACTATAAATCTCTGACGAACAATTTCCAACCCAGGAAATATAACACTAACAACAAATTGAACAGTAGTACATATGTGAGCATTGTGTTCTGGTTGGTAAAGTTGTGTTTCACAGGAATATAGGTGGTCATTCTTGCTATACACGCACTGAACCATTAAGTAAGTGGATAGTGAATGGTTGGATCCATGTTTCCCACTGTTAAAGTCAGAGTTTAAAGGTAAGCAAAATAAATCCATGTATGATGAGTTTGTCTTGGACTCAATGTAGATGTAGATAGTTGTGTATATGTGTGTATATGTGTGTGTGCACATGCATATATAAATTACTATGTGCACATATATTTCTTTGCTTTGTTTATAATGCGTCAAAATCAATATGTCACAAAAGCAATGAGCACTGGTCACTGAGATTGTGGTTTCTGAAACCATTCCCCAGTGAAAAGAAACACATCCTTGGAAGAAAAGATTGATTCTAGAAATGGAATAGGAAACATACAAGATGATCTTAAACCATCTTGTAGTGTAAAATGTAAGGAAAATATTGTTTATAGAAAGAAAGAAAGAAAGAAAGAAAGAAAGAAAGAAAGAAAGAAAGAAAGAAAGAGAAAGAGAGAGGAGAGGAGAGGAGAGGAAAGGAAAGGAAAGAAAGGAAAGGAAAGGAAAGGAAAGGAAAAAAGAAAAGAAATGAAACTATACTGGCCCTATGGCAAAGGAACTCAAAAACTAGCCAAGAGTTCCTGATGACAAAACTAGAGAATTTAAACAAAATGAAATGTATAAAACTCCATTGGATTACAACCTAACTAGAAAATAAATGTTTAGGAGTCTGTAGTTATATACTATATATGCATGGACACCTTGGAAATAGCATGTAAATATCCTATGCAGAAGATTCCCAAGTAATGTCTATATAAACACTCCTCCTTCAAGGGGGTAGAACCTGGTTCCCCATCCATTATATTCAGAGCTCATAGAGTGACAGCCTTCCAAAGAGGGCAGTGAGAATGGGATGTGGGAGTTGTTTTCCATCTGGGAAGGCAAACCCTAGGTCAACCAGCTGATAAGGTCAACTCCAGCAGTGAAACATCATTGTGGTGATGGGTACCCTTCACATGATAATGCTGAATGGCAGTTTGTCTGCACTGTGTGCTTCAAGAAACGCATAGCCCACTCTTATTATGAGATAAATATCAAACAAACCCTACTTAAGGAGCAGTCTGCAACGTACCTGGCCAGTATTCTTAAAACTATCAGAGTCATACGAAACATGAAGCATCTGAGAAACTGTTGCAGCCAAGAGGAGCCTACGGAGACATGACAGCTGCGTGAATGCTGGCATCCTGGGACAGAAAAAAGAAATAAAAACTTGAAAAACACACCGCATTTCCTCATTGTTTCATCAGTGTTTCCTCCGTCCAGAGCTGTGCTACTGTCTGTCTTACCATTGGAATGTTGCCCCCGGATTGCTCTTGCTTTGTGTCTAATTCATTGATCTGTATGTGTGAGTCGGGTGTAGCATAAGGACTTCACTTCCAGTATTGGTAAAAGGCAGGATGGACCGATGTCACGGCCTGTTGACCACGAAAAGGTCGACCTGCCTCTGTCTTCCTCTGCTCTTCCCCCACATCCACCAGCCCACAGTATCCCCAGGAGCTCAGGAAGGTTTCTCTGGACAATGTGGTTCTGAAGAAGGAAGTGGGATGTCTGTGGCCTGGGGTCAGCTTGACATTAAATCCTACAACGACAGCCCCTCCTCCTTTCCCAGAGCATCTGCCGTCAGCCTGCTGTGGCCTGGGTTTTGACTGAGCTCAGGAAAGTGTAGAAGCCAAATGGAACTGAGCACAGCTGAGGACCTTTCATCACTTTGTTGAAAAGTTAAAATGCTTGTAGGCCCGCATTCAATATTTGTTGAATGGATAAATATATGAATTTAGAAGGCACTGCTTAGAAACCATTATGATGTTTCACTGATGTGTAACTTGTATAAATTCCTAGAATAATAGCAGTTTTGAGCTGTAGAAAAGCCTCAGAGAGAAGCCTTCTGGCCAAACCCCTTTATTCTGTAAGGCAAAGGCCAATTAACTTGCCTAAAGTTGCACAACTGACTGACCCTTCAACTAGACTTCCTTTCGTTACTCCTGGCTTTCTACCTACTACGGCATGGAAAGGTTTTCATGTGCACACATGTGTTGTGCACTCCAGTGAACCCCAGGTTCCATGTCTCTGCGTGCATTGCTCCTCACTCTTTCTGCACTCTCTGCACCGAATGAATGATTATATTTGTGTCTCTGTCTTTTTTCCCCTCCCATTTACCCTTATTGTGACACCATTGCATGGTTAAAAACATTATCCTGTGGCCTGTTACACCCTACTCCTAGGAAGAGGGTATCCCACCTCTCCTTGGGGCTTACAAACACCCTCTTTAAATCAGCAGTGGAGTTTGATTTTTTTTTTTTAAGTCTGGTCATTCACTGGGCATGGTTTCACATGTCCAGCGTGTGTGTCATCCCAGCACCCACCCAGGCTGAGGGAGGAAAGCAATGAGTTTAAATTAGCCTGGGTTAGACAGTGAGGTTCTATGTCAAAACACAAACAAACAAAGCATAAATTATCTTTAGATCATAACATAATTGGAATATAACGATTGAACTGATAATCAATTTAATCAATATGAAGAAACCCAATCCTGGTGCTCATGTGTGGCACAAATCTGAGTTTTGAACATGGTGCTTTCCTTATAGAAGTGACGCAGGTGTACTATTGTTACTCCAAACGTGAATTATATGGCTATTTCTAATGCAGTCTCAACCATCCAAAGACCCCATCCAGATCATATCTCTTCCTTTAGAGCATGTGTGTGAACTGTCCACTCATGTACCATCCAGCAGCAAATTCTCATAAAAAATGTCATTAACATTTGAGCCTCTTCAGTGAAGGCAGGGAGGTCGCCACTCGAGGCCAATCAGACCCCAACACACAGTCTTAGCCTTGGCTCCCAAGAGTAAGAGGCTTTAGTTACAAGTTCTATCATGATCACGTTTATTTCTTTGTCTTTAAAATGTTCCCTTGTCTTAGCTTTTGAAGATTACTCCTGAAACACAAGAGGTACTCTGTCTTTGTCAGCCAGGAACCTCTCAATGGCAATTAGCTCATCAGACCTCAACCACAGAACATCAGTGGAATGGAGATTTCACGGTCTAGACCAAAAAGTAGGCTCAGTAGGCTCTGGAGAGCCAAGGACCAGCAAAGAGGACTTGGGGAAAGGCATTCAGCATCTAGATAACCAAGTTAGGAACTTTAGCTGATTGTTTGGATAATAGGCATCCTTGATAAATACAAGTTAGAGTGAATTCAAAGACATTTGTCCTGAAAGTGTGCATGAAAGGATTAGATTGAGAGGTGTCAGACCAAAGAAGATAACCATAATCTAGGGAAGATAAGACCCATAGTGGCCTGTGAACAAGGATCGTGTGGAATGGAATGGAATGATTTTATTTCTACTGCTTCTCCATTTGATTTTATATGACCTAATCCACAGTAAATGTTCAATAATTATTATGCATAAAATCAAGTAGAAATACCAGAATCTTGGAGTGTTCTTACCTTGGTTTTACAGAAAATTAGCTATTAAATGACTTGCTCAGAGCCACCTACCCAAGAAGCTCCAGTGGCTCATGTTTAAACCCAATTAGAACAGACTTCCACAAGCCCAGGGCTGCAAAATACTCCACAGTCCTCTTCAAGAGTTTAATAACAAAGTGTTAAAAATTAAGAATATAAACTTATCTCTGCACACCTTCCAAACTACAACCAGCCAATTGAAAACTAGTTCATGTACACTCAGTAGAAAGGCAATGGGTTCTGCTCCTAAGTTATCAAATAACTAAAACCGTGAATCACATAACCTGAAGAAGCAACACCTAAACACTAGTTTCTAAATTAGCTACATCAAGTCACTGGAGGAACTCTAATACAAGGCAGATTCCCAGCTTTACTCCTGGAGAAACTGACTGAGACATATTTATGAAGCTTGGACATCTATGCACAGACAGGTCTGGGTATTATGTTCCTAGATTTAGAGTCTCACAGAACCTTTAACTGGAAAAACTTTTGCCTACCATCTAGCCCTTGGGCAGGGCAGGAGGGGGTGTCAGTGGATTTTCCTATTGCTTACCATTGCAAATGATAAGCAGTGGCTGCATGGAGAGCCCATAAAGGCAGGGTCTGAGTCAGCATCCCGACCAATCAGACACAGGCCCCAGTAAATACATCCATTATGCATGGCAGAGCAAGCCTTCATTTTAGTGAAGGGGAGTGAAGTTCAAGCTTCCTCACTAGGACCTTGGTGATTTCCAATAGTTTCCATTACTCGTCACAAGGCTCATCAGCAATGATGGTGGGTGCAGTCCTTTTAGACGGCCTATGGCAGAAAAGCCAACATTTACTTTACTTGAAAGATTAAGGCAAATTTGCCCTAATTGCTCCTCCTCATTAATGCCTCTGCCACTTTAAAAGGCAGGTCAAATATTTTATTCCATTATTAGCTATAAAATTTTAAATATTGATATCTCTTGAGAATTAATCAAGAGAAGTCATATGTCAAAAGCAAAAGAAAAATAAAAGAGCCTGGCACAATTTCTCGGTTGGGTTTAAATTCAAACTAAAGAATATGTGACTGATAGAAAATCTTCTCTTTAGAATGGGTTTTGATGAAGGTGTAGAGCATGAAAAACATGTCTCACTGAGTACCTGAAGAAAAGAGGGGCACAGGGCACACCACTGAGGAAGGGGAAATGGACAAGAAAGGAGGCCTCCAAGGGAGGCTATCTGCTTCAAAGCTGTACCTAGAACAGCTCTGATGTGGTTTAAAAAGGCACAGAAGCCTCCTCAGAAAATAAGGCCCTCTCAACTGAGGCTGCACAGTTTGTCCCTTAACATAATTTCTTCCTCAGTAAAATGTGATGATCGTCTCACCCCTTGGGACTGTTTTAAGATAAATCTCATGTTCTAGCAAGGGCCTAGCACAATTCCTGCTATAGCATTTTCCCTTAGAATAATCTGGAAATGGGTTCTCGGAACTGTTCCCAGAGACCTGGATACCCAGTCCCGAGTTTAGTGTTCACATAGAGCCTCCTCGCACCCTCTGCTACACTTGAAGTCATCGCTAGATTACTGACTGTTCTTTTTTTTTTTTTTTTTTTTGGTTTTTTGAGACAGAGTTTCTCTGTGTAGCTTTGCGCCTTTCCTGGAACTCACTTGGTAGCCCAGGCTGGCCTCGAACTCACAGAGATCCGCCTGGCTCTGCCTTCCGAGTGCTGGGATTAAAGGCGTGCGCCACCACCGCCCGGCCTGACTGTTCTTAATATGGTGTGAACACTACGAAATGTTGTGATGCTGTACCATTCATAAGTGACAAGAAAACCGTCACCCAGGTTCAGTGTAGTGAGGCTGTTTCCAAGTACTTCCTGTCTACCATTGGTTGCATTTCAGATATGGAACCTGCAGACAAGGAAAGCCCACAGAACCCAACTCCTCAGTAGACACTCATTTCAACTATGTGGTTTGGGAGAAGAACTTCCCCTAGCCTGAGAGATCTTTTTGTTCAAACCAAACTTTAGGGCTGTTCAACTCAGGACCTTGCCTGAATTAAGATCCCATTTCAGAACAAAGTGGATGGATGGATTAGAGACCCAAGAAGTCAGGGCTAATCATAGAGTGAAGAAATTAAGAGATGGGGTGAACACCCAAGCCTTGCTTTCACAGTCAAGGAGACCCTAAAGTACATGCAATTCAAGAAACATCCCAGCTTTCTGAGCTCTGTCTGGATGGCACCTCAAGAAAATGTGGAATGCTCCCTGTGTAGACTAACTCCTAGCTTCCCTGGCAACTAAACATTTTGACTTCACCTTTCTCCAGTCTACCGAGCATTTCCAGTAGGTACCCTGCACAACACCTATTCTGAGGTGATATGGGTAAATTGCAAAAACATTAATTTACTATTAACATAATTACAGGGTTTTTCCTGCTCTCTAGGATTTGTTTAGTGCTTGGGGCCCAATCCCTTTCACTCTCACAATACCCGCTTTGTTTTAGAGCAGAGATACTACAGTAGCTGTCGGGTGGGAATGCCCTTTGAATTCCCTGTTAGCAGAGTCATAAACTGCCTCTAATCAGAAGCAGTGCGAGGAACAAACCAGAGACTTCTTTAAAATGCCCACAGTCTGCAAAGAATTTAAATGTCTTTCTTTGCGTCGCTCTTCAAAATATATTTTAAAATAGTTGCTCAGTCCTAAGTTTTCCCTAATAAGGTTCCATTTAAATAAATTTGGAAATATTTTCCTTCTTTAAAAAAAAAAGCCACTCAAATCGTAAATGTCAGATAAAAATACACAGCCGTTAGAAGGCTATCACCTATTTTCAGCAACGTCTTTTTCCAAGCTCTCTCTTCCCTTTTCTTTCTTTCTTTTTTTCTCCTGTTGGCTGTCCCCAGCAGCTTCTGGGAGCTTCCTCACCCAAGAGGACTGGGCTCCTCAGATCACAAACCATATCATTTGTTTTCCTGGCTGTTGCCATCATAGGAGCAGAGCTGGCCCCCATCGCCCAATACAGCCCTTCTGAGTTACCCTGGCTCCCCAAACACCCGGAGAAGCCACGTGACTGAAATGAAACCAACTTGCCCTTAACTTTGGAAAATTAGCCGCCGCGCTCCTTCTTGCTGTGCCATGTCAAAATTAGAGAGTAAACAGAGGTCCCCCCAATCCCCCTGATTGCATTAATCATTCAAATGACGTATTAGCATTCTTCAGCCTCTTCTGTTGTGCTTCCAAATTAACACCTCCAGGTTCAAGGGAATAGAAATTAACTGAATTATCTGGCAGCCCCAGATGTCCTCGCATGCTCTTCCCTCTCGCTGATTTAATGTGCCTGAAGAACGGTTATGAGGCAGAAACACTGCTAATGGTCAAGAAATAATTTATGCCATGTGTATCCCGCAGCCTTTGCTCTGCTCCTCCTCCGACATTCCAAAGCTGCCCAGATTCCAGGTGAGCCCTGGCTGCCGTGTGCACAGACCCCACTGCCCCGAGGCATGGCCATGCTCTGAATAGCCCTGCCTCCCGTCTGCAGTGTGGGTGCTAGGGTGCTTGCCCCTCTGGAGTTCCCTGTCCAACTCTCCAGAACAGGCTGGGTGGACCTAAAGGGGTGAGGAGTGTCCGTGCCCGGAAGCAGAAAGAACTGGAGTCTGTGTGATCCCAGGAAGGGACCTCTCCGGTGTTTCCCAGCTCTGGCCACTAGCAATCTTCCTGTTGAGGCATGAAAAGGATCAACTCATCCTCAGAGTTGTGGAAGGACTCTTTAGAACATCGATATAATCCTTCACAACAGAAGCCTGTTTCCCTTGGGGGTTAAGCCTGTCATTTGGGAGTGTCTCCAGGGCATTAAGCCATAATTGCTTGCATAACTCCGAGAGGCAAACAGGAAGCTGGCACACACACACATTCATAACCTTCCTAGAGCAGGCAGGTCCAGTCCTTTGCCTTGGCGTTGCAGCCCCAGACTCAAACCCCCACCCCTGCCCATTCTGAGGGGCAGCCTCTGGAGGTGGAGGAAGCCTGAAGTTCACACAGGGACCTCACCTCTGTCCCAGCTCCCAGCTGCCTGACTCTGGAAGCAGGGCCTGGGGGTGGGAATAGGGAATGGTCCACACCAGACACCAACCAGAGCACAGGGGCCTAATTACAGGACTTCCAACGTCCTCCCCTGGCCTGGTGGAAACAGAAACATCAGATGTTTATTAAATGACATAGTGGTGGCGACCACTTTGCAGAGCCAGCCCAGAAGTGTATGCTGTCACTTTAAAAAAAATTGAGCCGATGCCAGGCTAGTCATGGTAATGCTCCCATGGCATGATTAGATTCATGCCCAGGGTTGTATTTGCATATGATATTCAGGGCATGATTTTTTTATTGTTCTTAATCAGAGCCGAATGTCAACAAAATAAATGAAGTTGCGAGTTGAAGTGAAATTTTTATCACATCAGGGATGTGCTTTTTCTCCCATTTATCACAGCCCATATTGAGAGAGTGAAATTTTTTGAAAATGTGGTAATCAATGGAAGAGCTCCATATGGCAGGGATCAAAGGTGTTACATAGTGTGTGGTTCTGCTTTATTGCCAGCCAGTACTGTTAATTGGACAACAAGATCAGAGGCAATATTAAAATCCAATTAAATTGATATGAACAGATTGCCAAGTGATGTACACTAATGTATAATTGAGTATCAAGCAAATGCAAGTCCCCGTCTTCTGCTTCTACCTCCTGAATAAATGATGGCGCCATAGAGGACAGAAACAAGTCTGCACATTAGCTGCACAGCTCTGGGCTCTCATTTGTAACTTTCAGAGTTGATGACTTTTGCTTTTCCTCCTAGTCCGCCTTAAAGAGACAGACCCTTTCCCTGTCCTCCCCCAAGCCCCCGCCCCGTGGCCCCCACCTGGAGTGGCTCCCCCCATCCCCAAATCATGTTTCCCTTTCGGGCCTTGGAAATGAAATCCATGTTTCATATGCTTCATTACATGTCTATTATGTAGCAGGTCCTAAAGAGCAGTACATTGATAATATATTGTGCTAGTTGTAAATGATCTGTCCATCTGGAGAGGCACGCTAACACATTTCTAATGCCGTCTCCCTGATATAAATTATAGCAGAGCATTTCTCAACCAAAAAGGCAGCGAAAAGCAAGCTCGCCAAGCCCTGGGTGAGCACCTCGCTGCTCACACAAAGGACCCGAGTAGCACCAGAGTGTGGGCCGTGCTGTGGATCCCCGTAGTGGATCCCAGCTGCCGGGGCTTGCCAGCAGGAGCTGAAGTGGGCCACCATTCATTCCTTTCCAAACAAGGCCGGGAAGGGACAGGAATCCAGAGGAAAGCAGTCCCTCCCACTCAATTAGAGCAATTAGCTCACAGGCCTTACCGGGGCCAGGCCTGGCTGAATAGGATCCCCTGCCCCATCGTTTGTTACCCGAGCTGAGCTCACACAAATTAATGAGGAGAGGGAGTGACTAAAGCCAAGGGCTGCTGCGGGCAAACACTCTGGGGGCCTCGTCCCTTCCTCCTGTAAGAACAGCCCGGATTACCCCCCAACAATAAAATCTGTTAACTTATACAACTTTGCTTAAGAAACAAGTCTGATGGGACGTTGGCAGACTTCCTGGGGCCAACAGAGAGCCAGGGCGGGCAGCGGAGGCCTTCTCTACCGCCACGCGGGACAGAACTGTGAGCCCACGGCAGGCTTCCCGTCTCTGCCCATGAAGTTCCTCCGGGTTGGGAAGTTTTTCTCCCCCCTGTTTATTACCGAACAAGCGGCGCACGGAGCAGGAGAGAGGAACACAGTGGCGGCGGTGATGAGCAAAGACTGTGTGAGCCAAGACTGTGTTTTGTTAGCTTTAGGTCAAGCTGCTCCAAGCTCATCCTCTGCCTTCCCCCTTTTCGCTGCTGTTCATTGGCCTAAAAGAGAGAGAAAGCGGAGAGGGCTTGGCCAGTTAGAGCTGGGGAGGGGGCCGGCCCGCAGGCGGAAACGCGTCTTAAGAAAGGGACTTTCGACTAGCTTAGAAGGTGAGTGGCAAAATTTGGCACCTTTCAAATCTTGACCAGACACTTAGGTCTCTTTACAAACAGATTCACATTTTTATAGATCAGATTTTATTTGTGGGCCTTAACAAAACTAAGATGGTATCTCTGCTCGTAACTCCCTTTGAATTTCCTCTACTTGGCTTTCGCCAGTCAAAGCAAGTGGTGGATCCCTGGTCGGGAACTGCTTCCTGAGCAGCTGTTGAATCAGTGTTTTGCCTTCTTTTCAGCAGGTCGGCTGACTTAGGTCCAAGCGGCCTCTGTTTGCTGTTCATCTTGAAAGCGGAGCAAAGAGAAGCTCAGAGTGAAGTCAGGCCTACAAAGGGCCCAGCACTGCCTTTGAAGCGGGGGACCTGCACAGAGGGAGCCGGTAACCGATAGCATCCCATTAAGCAGGGAGGGCAGGCCAGAGCAGACTGTATTCTGCCCAGAGTGGAGCTGGCTGGCCAACAAGGCAGGCAGCTCAGTGCGGAGCCTCATTCCCCACAAGCGACAGAAAGACAGGGCCCCCTGGCACGGTTGGAGGTCTCCTGAACTAGTCGGGAGTGCTTATCTCCAACTTGTTTATCCAGAAATAGCATCAGCTCCACTTCCTAACATTTGTCGAGCATTCCTGGGCCCGTCCTCAAAATGTGGAGGGAAAAAAAAAAACCTGTGATTTTAATCAAAACTTCTGTGGAGTCCCTGCCACTGTGCAACGTATTTCCCAACCGCCCGCCGCCGGTCCACTCATCACCACACCACCGCAAGCTAAGAAATACTACCCTCGTGTTTCAGGTGAGGTAAGTGACCCTCAGAGAGGCTGAACAGTTTCCCAGCAGTTACGCAGAAAGGAGACACCAAACTGAAGCTCAAACACAGATTTCCTGTATTAAACCCGTGTTTGGTAAAGGCAACGGCCCCCAAGCCTGACAAGTGAAGATGGATCCCCAGGTCCCACATGGTGGAAGCAGAGAACTGACTCCCAAAGCTGGCCTCCGACTTTCACACACTTACCATTGCACATGCAACACCCCCTACACACACAAACACAAAATAAACGAAGAAAAACGGTGGAATTTTTTAATTATTGATTTTAAATTGGAAACAATACTTTAATCTTCCCTAATCTATGTGTAGCCCAGTGGGGAAATCCCTTGCTGAACGAGTCCAGTCTGGCTCCCAAGTGTGCCTGCTTGGAGACTGCACTCCCCTTAGCTGTGTGTAGTTACTCACTGGTACACTCACAGCCAGCAGCGCCTTAAAGAGGGAAGGTACACTCACAGCTAGCAGCACCTTAAAGAGGGAAGGATTTAATCCACAGCATTAGCCATCCCAGGACGGTGAGCGTGACTGACATCTGCAAAGGTCAATGGTAAAGATCAGGTAGATGGAAAGAGGAAAAGGAGGGACTTCCTCTTCCCTGTGGAAAATCAAGCTTTGTCACTCGCTCAGGACAGATGGGTAAGTAAGCCCTGCAGCTCCCCACTTAACTGGAGTTTCATAAAGTTCAGTTTTGCTTGTGAGACGTCACCCCTTTACAAGCTTACTCCTGGAAGGCTGTTTATTCTCCTTCCCCTCCTTTGAGCTCCACTTGCCCTGTACCACTGAGGCTTCCACAGAGCTGGCCAGTGACATTGCATCACAAATAGCCTAACAGTACACAGAGGAGAACCCTACATCAAGCTTTTTAGGAGATGTGGAAAAGAAAATGGAACATGAAAAAATGTCAAGTCCCACACTTCTAAGGCAATGATTTTACTCTTTTTGGTTTTTACAATTGCTTACAAAATTGGAATATGTTTCAGTTAAGATTCTTGATTGATTAGGTAGGAATACATGCTTATAAATACAGGCAACTATCTGTACACACTGACATGGGTAGGTGTGAACACAGTAAGGCTCAGGTGGAGTGTGCGGGGGTGGCAGGCCTCTGGACTAAGTTCAGAAAGAAGGGTAGACTTGGCACTGTGGTGCTGAGCTGAAAAGCCTTGGCTCTGTTATTCTCAGCTCTGTCCCCAGGCAAGTTCTCCACCTCTCTTACAGAACAGGGAGACCGTGGCAGACACTTACAAATGTCCCTTTGCTCCCCCATCCACGTATCTGCTCCTGAAGCTACCCCCAGTTTTTAAGTGTAATTGAATGGACTGAACATCTGTATAGCCAGGATTCTGAGCAGATAAAAATATACCAGCCAACAGCAAAGGGGGAAACTCAAACACAAGCAAACTAAGAATGTGTCTTAGTTGGTGGAGAGCTTGTCGAGGATGCATGAGGCTCTGGGTTCAATTCTCAGCCCTACATAAAGTGGGTGTGGCAGACAGCCTCTAACTCAACGTTTGGGAGATGAAGAAAGAGGGTCAGAGTTTAGAGTCATTCATGGTTATGCAGTAAGTTCAAAGCCAGCCTGGTCTATGTGAGACCCTGTCAAAAAAGGAAAGAAAAGCAGATGTTGGGGGGGAGAATTTGTGATATCAGAATGGTGGGGCTGCTAGAGGGTCTTCTGCAGATTTAATAAACATTGTTGCTGTTATTTCTATGATAAAGATTAGATAAATATTATATTATGTGGAAGAAAGTGTTGAGAATTACCTCTGAAAGGGTCAGTATATAGCACAAACCCCTCCCTTATATTTATAGACACAAAATCCTTATGATTATCTAGTCCCATTTTTCATAAGCAAAATTGTCTTCAGTCATAAAATTTACATTTCAAAGGTGTCAAACCAATTAGTTTGGCAAATGCTTCATTATTCTGTTGTTTCTTGAGCATCATGTACTGTAATTGAAGTTTACTGTCCCCGGCTCACTTGCCCACCCCCACACACGTACTTGGTGTCATGACATTATCCTGTCAACACTTACAGCAAAGGTCCTGGAAGCTGTATTAGGTGGAAGTGCACAGGGAATCCAGGACTGTCTCAGGGCCTTATTCTTTCCTACTGTCCAACTTCAACGGTGTAATAGGATTATATAATAACTCAAGGCAGGAAGCCAATTCTGTGCCACGCCGGAAATGCAGGTAAAGCCTCTCATAGAATTATGTGTGCTAGTATTCTGCCTACATGTGAAGTCAGCAAAGAAGCACAATGTTTGGCATTTCAGAGCCCAGAAAAAATCTCCCTCACTTTCCTATCTTACTCCCACAGGACAGCAAAACAGTCTCTTCCAATTCTGCTACTGAGGAAATGACACTCTCTCCATATCAGATACACTGAACTATTTTAACCACCACCACCACCAACAACAACAACAACAAAATGTTGTGGACCACTAACCCCAAAGTCAGCTACCTCCTCACCACATTTTCATTGTCCCAAAATAACCACAATAAAGTGCCTTTTGAAACTCTAACTGTAAGAATGTTTTCAACTGTCTTTAAGAGTCTCTGAGCAGTTTTCCCATGATGTTATTATTCCACAAACCAGGGCCTCACCAGAAAATTGCCCATTCACCTATCAAATATCAAATCTACCTGCTGCCAACACTCCTCCGAGGTTCATGAAGGAAGAAAATGCAATTGGCATGCTCTCCAACCCCAGGAGGAGCAACACTGAGACTTCTCCCTGTTCCCACCACATCTCTCCCTCCGAAGCTTTAGACTTCCCTATTTTTCTCAGCAGCAACTGACGTAGCTTGAAAACAGGCCTGTGAACACTTTTTAAAAGCTGAAATCTTGTCACTTTTCACAAAATCCTTTGCCCACTTAAGACTGGAAGGTCGTTAAGAAGAAAGGGGTCCATGAAAGCACGCAATGCTAGAACAAGAACTGAGCAAGCTTGGCTGATAGTCCCCCACAGCGTGGTCCAGCTTCACCACACTTACCTACCGTGGCTCCAGAGCTAAGACTCTTGGGTTCCCATCTCAGCTCCACTCCTGTAATCTTGAGCAATTTATTCCATCTTTCTGTCTGGGCTTTTTCACCTACATAATGGGGATAATAGCATGTCTTCATTGGGTCACTGTGAAGATTAAATGAATACTTCTAATAGTACCTGGTACATGGTAACTGCACATAGCAGCTATTATTGTTGCCAGTTCGCCATTGTGTGTCTTTGGATGAGTAATCACCTTCTGTCCTTGAATCTCCATGTGAAAAATGAAATTAATAATATTCTCACCCTCTCAATTACCTCACAGGACTGTTGAAAAGATCAAATAACTCAGTGGCCATGATAAGTTCTTAGGAATGAAGAAACACACCATAGTAGTATCTGTAGCATATTGTTTTTAAGTAGAGTAATATCATACCTCAGTCAATGGAAACAGCCTTTATTTTAAAGGAATTAAAAGGGAAAGCAAGACCCGTCCCAGGTTGGTCAGAAGCCCTATCAAGGGACAAAGCTGAAAACAAAGTTGGAAGAGAATGTGCCAGCCTGACTTCCACATTTCAGCTCCACTGTAAGAAGGAAGCAAGAGGAGGGATAAGGCGCCACTGTCGCCGTGGCTCCCCCAAGGCCTTCGTGCCGTCTGTCTGAGTGGCACGGCAGTGGACTCTCTGGTCAGTTCTGTCTCCTTACAAGAGTACTGTAAAACCAGATATGCTTTGGGCAATGCTCATAATTTCAGGCCAATGCAATTTCTGACCCCAGTAACCGCCACAGGAGGATTGGCAGACGCCGCTGTCAGAGCCGCCCAGTCCCAGTAGCTAGCCAGGCCAAATGATGATTTGGAGTTCCTGCCTCACATAGGCAAGTCACCAGCCCTCCCCGATGGTTGGATTGAACTTTTGGATTCAAATGACCAGTTGTGCAGATGCCAGGCAAACATAGATAGAAGTAACCAGATGCCAAAATGAGTCAACTCCATTGATGCTCCTAGTCAGTGGCTGACTTCATCTTCCAACAGAAAAGAGAAATCCATCATCTTGATGCCCAGCTAACACGCCATAGACAGTATGACCACCTGTCTCCTCCATGTGCCTCCTCCGCCTCTTCCTTCCTACGGTCCTGTGTCTTGAGCTGCTGGTCTCATGTCACTCACATCAACCCAGTTCTGTTTCTACTCATATAGGTTCTCTCTCTGTGTCAGTCTCTCTCAGTTAAGTATGAGAAAACAATTTTACTATTATATAGTAATGGGAAAACAGAACAATAATGATAGCTGGTATTTATTGAGTTATCTCTGAGCTTGGCGTTGATCTTGGAACTTTACATAAATTATCTGATTGAATCCCCAAGTCTACAAGAAAAGGATTATTAGGATTCCCTTCCACATATAACTACACCAGGGCACAAAGCTGACATCTCGTATGAAAGCCACTCAGTATCCCCATGGGACATGTAGACACTGGAACTCCAGACTCTGAGGCAAGGAAGTCTTCACAGGGCCTGGGGCTTCAGTGAGGCTTGGTGTACTACAGCATCCTCGCACGTATGTCTTCACAGCTCCATCCAAAGCACTCAGCGGGAGTTAGATCCTCTCAAGGGACCAAGACAGGTCACCTTAAGTTCTCTGAGCTAGATTCAGTGACTCTTGGTTTGACCCCAAGAATTCAATTTTTAAAATGGGGCTTATCTGAATATGCAAACATCCAAAGTAGGATGCAATATCTGAACACATCCAATGTCCTCAGCGGCAGCTTGCTGTCTGTCCTTGGGAATACAGGGGTGGAGATGGCACTCGACATCCTGCCTGAGTAGAGAACTTTGCAGTCTGTAGGAGAGAAACTTGTCAGCAGCGAGTGATAGGAAATAATTAAGGGAACATTGACTAAAAAGCCGTGCACTCTGAAAACAAACACAGAATGGAGGCAGAGGAGTAGTTAATTTCCCTAAAACCATGCCATCCTTCGTGGAATTTGAACTGCAGACTTTGAACCCAGATCCTGAGGTCACTTACTAATATCACTGAATTAATACAGGGGAAATGAGGTAATGTTTGCAAACCAGAGAAACACATGGTAGTCTTTTTATACTCTCCAAATTGGGAGAAAGTTGAAATGCGCTCCAGCAGACAAGGACAAGAATTCAGGCCCACTTTGCTGTTGTTCTGACCACACCGGCCAGATTGTCTGGGGGCTCGCTTTCAAGACGTTTAATACAATCAGGAAGGGCTCAGACACCCAGCCAGGATAAATACCCCACCAGGAGCCTGATCTGGGAGAAAACCAAAAACCAACTGTCCTGCCAGAGCCCAGACACACGTGGGAAGTTCCACCAGCCAATGACACTACCCCCCTCTGGGGACTCCCCACCCCCCACCAATCAACACATTCTTAAAGTAGCCTGGGGCTGCTGAAGCTCCTAATCAGCCCTGGGTTGGATTGTAAACGGCTCTAGACTGCCAGTGCTGGCTAATGTGATTAGGCACAGAACATTAGCCAAATCAAAGGCATGGTGAGGGAGGAGCCAGGAAGCCGGGGTGAAGACAAGAAAACGGCTGCACAGTGTGTACCCCGGGAGAGAGAAATGGGGGGAAGGCCTCTAGCACCCCAAAGGGAGGAAATGCAAAGTTGAAGGAATACCTGAATCCAAGTGATTCATTGCTCAGTCAAACAGCTGGTCAGGCAGTCAGCAAATATCGAATGTCAACTACGTGCACGCGCCCCACACCGCCGATACCTGATCCTGCCCGCATTCGGCTCACTTCCCGCTGCAAAACAGACACGAAACAAAAGGCTGAGCAGCCCCGTGGCGAAGACAGCCACCAAGATGGTACACGCTTGTGTGAAAGTGAGAATTCAGGGAAGGACTGGAGCTGCCGAAGGAAAGTCGCAGAAGGAATCCTGAGTCAACAGCAAAGTGATGGGACTGAGTTGTTTGGCCAAACACTAGTCGAGATGTTTCTATGAGGGTGGTTTTTTAGATGGACAAGAATTCCATCTAAAATTAATATTTAAGTGAGTCAACTAAGCAAAGCTGATTCACTTCCACAATTTAGGTAAAAGTCTTTAAAGTATCGATTGAGTTTTACTGAGAAGGAAACAATTCCGGCTGACCTCAAAACTGAAACACCAACAATCCCACCTGACTCTCCCGCCTGTACCTAGCAGTTTTTTTTAACTTGCTAGCCCCTATAATTGTGTAAGCTATCACCTCAAAACATTCTCCCTCCTGTCTCCTAGTGCGTCTTTCTCAATGGAGAACCCTAATACACGAACTGAACATGTCCACCAAGGGCAAGGCAGGCCCAAATTCCAGGAACACCCGAAAACCTTGTGTTTCTTAGGATTGAGATGTTAGGTCACACTGGCCAGTAGGGCGAAAGTTTGCAAAGAAACAGATGCTGTGGGGGTGAACACATGGGGAGCATGGGTGAGAACCAGGGAACATGAGAGTGCCAGGTGAGCAGAAACTGAAGTATAAGGAGGCACATCAGGCAGAGGTCTAGATTCCAGCAGCAGGACAGATGGAAGAATGGACTAGACACAAAGGCCCTGCCTCTTTTGGACCCAGACTCATTCCCAATGCAGACATGAGTACCATCTCCCAGCACCTGAAGCCCAGTTCAAGCCCTGGAGAACTGACCTGGAGCAGAACGCCTCAGGAGTGGGCCATAGCCTGCAGCATCTCCTAAATATCAGCCTGAGAAGCAGGCTAAGCATCCACCCTGTCTCAAAAGGGTTAACTCTCGCCTCCCTCCTGCCTGCAGTGGCAATCTTTCCTAATCATTTCCATTTTTATTCCTCTTGAATTCTCCCATTCCCCCGCCCCCTTTGTTTTCATGACCTGTGGGAACCTGAACTCCAGCTGGAGGTAGAGTCTGCCTTTATACTCGCAGCAGATAGTTAAGCGATTATCCTGTCACTGGGCATCGCCTGGCCTCCTCCATATGGGCTGCTCCCAAGCAAAGCATTTGGTTTCTCCTTTGTTCCCTGGACATGGAGTAAAATTCTTCCAGAAAGCTTTGCCCTTGAGCAATGGGGCTGGGAGAAGGAAGTAAACTTGCTCAGGGAGCCTCAGTATCAACCACAAGACATACAAGGGTGACCTGGACTGTCAGGCCTCTTGGTTCTGCCCTTCCCATGCTGGACATGCTGTCACCTCCCAGCAGCAGGATCTTCAGAGGACTCAGTACTCTGCTACAGCTCTGGTAGTGGGAAGGACAGTTGTAATGGGGAGGTGTACTCGGCTAGCTGCCTAAGGCCACAGCTACATGCTCTGCTCTAGGGCCTGCCCAGTTTTGTAGCTATCAGGCAGCCCAGAGGACAAGGAAGTATACCCACATGGAGTTTATCTGATGGCATACCTCCAGGAGTAAGTCCAAGGAGAATCTCTAACAATAGCTTATTGTGGCCACTGTAACAGATTTCCACAAAACAGATGGCTTAAGAGGACAGAAAGGTATTCGCTCACGGTTCTGGAGCTGGAAGTCCAAACCTGGTTACACAGCTGAACTCGAGACCATCAGAGTTCTGATGAACTGAACAGGGTCCAGCAGAGAATCCGTCCCTTGCCTCTTCCCTCTCTGGTGGTTGTCAGCACTCTGACTTCTCGGTGGCAACGTCCACAGTCACGAGGGTGGCCTTTTCCTCTCTGTGTTGGTAGCTCACAGCTCTCTCTTCTAAGGACCCGTGACGGCCGGTAGAGCCTACCTGCATAGTCCTCAGTCGTCTCATCTCAAGAGCCTCTACTTCATCACACCTGTAAACTCTGACACATGATATGACAGCCACAGGTTCCAGGAACTGGGATGTGAGTATCTTCAAGAGAGTCTTATTCAGCAACTGTAGCCCCATAGCCATCTTACATCTGCTTTGTTTCAGAGTAAGAAATGGGGCCGGAAAGGGAAGTAAGGTGATTTTTTTCCCTCAATTCCAAATGCCTATATATTGAATGAGAAGTCAGGTCTTAGATGAGGAGGGTCAGTTCCTTCCCTGCCACCGAAGTCCAAAGGAAGAGATTGGGAAGGATGAGCCTTAATACTCATTATTGGAAGCATCTAGTATAACTAAGCCATGGGAAAGGGTCTGGACTAAATTTAGCAATCATTTTCTAACAAAGAGTGTATCTAAGCCTCAATTCCCAAATCCACAAAGTGGACACAATAATGCCTCCCTCTAAGAGGGCTTGTAAGGATGCAAACTTAGTGTTCCATATGTGTAAGACAACTTGGTCAGCATCTTCCAGTGTGCTCTAATCCTGGAATCAGGTAAGATTAGATCATTTCCCAAATTTTCTAGAAAAAGACATGGAAACTAAGAAAAGATATATAACAAACCGGAGGTATCATGAGTTGAAGTGACTGGCACACCTCAAATCATGAGGCAGTTGCCTCAGAGAGCCCAAGCCTAGCTCCCATCGCTGACTACAAGCTACGTTCACCCAGGAACTTATTCAGCCCACCCTCACCACATGAATCAGTCTCTGGAACTAGGGCCCAGGCACTTGTTCAAAGCTCCCCTGTAAAATCAGAGTACAGCCAATGCAGAAACCAATCCCATTAAATAAGAGCCCTCCCTCCAAAGTGCTGGAGGAAGCCTTCCTTCACCTGCCTGCTCTCTGATTTTCAGCTGTAGCCCTTAGCCCTTCCTGCTAGCCTGGACACTTGTTCCATCCAGAAACAAAAACCTTCCCTGCTGAGCAAAGATATCTGCAACAATCCACTTGCACACTCTTCAATGAATGGAAAACCCACATCGCTTCCTCTCCCACCCCAGAAATCAGCTTCCTCCTTGTTATGCTAGGAGCGAGTGTGCTGCTGCTGCTGCTGCTGCTGCTGCTCCTCCTGCTGCTGCTGCTGCTCCTCCTGCTCCTGCTCCTCCTGCTGCTGCTGCTACTCCTGCTCCTGCTCCTGCTGCTGCTGCTGCTGCTCCTGCTGCTGCTGCTGCTCCTGCTGCTGCTGCTGCTCCTGCTGCTGCTGCTCCTGCTGCTGCTGCTCCTGCTGCTGCTGCTCCTGCTCCTCCTGCTCCTCCTCCTGCTGCTGCTGCTCCTGCTGCTGCTGCTGCTCCTGCTGCTCCTGCTGCTCCTGCTCCTGCTGCTCCTGCTGCTCCTGCTGCTCCTGCTGCTGCTGCCATTATAAAAATACCTGAGAAAATAGAGAAAAGGCTTATTTCAACTCACAGTTTCTGTGGGTTCAGCTCGCTGTTGGCAGGTCCACTGTTCTTAGGGCTATTGCAAAATAAAAACATCATAGCATGATAAGGTGATGGAGGAAAATCCATAGTCATTAATGAGGGAAGGTGGAAGGGAGGGGTGGGAGGACAAGAAAGATTTGTACTTCCAGCGCATGCCCCCAGGGGCTTACTCCTTTAAGCAGGCTCCATCTCTTACTTTCTGCCTCTGGTGATGCCATCCACTCACAGTGCATAGGTCCACGGACGAGGTTAGAGCCCTCATGATCTGCAGCACCAGCCAGGGACAAAGCCTGGTTTGTCTTTGGGGACAGTAGGTGTCCAATAGTTATCTCTGTTCCATTCTGGTCTACTGTGTGCAGCCAGTTGTGAAGGTTTCTTGGTTATTCAACTCCCATGCATGTTTCCCCTGACTTTTTCTCATGTCTTCTGCTCCCTTAGGACAGGTCTCCTGACTTCCATTGCCTTTGTTCTAGACATCTTCCCATGTGGGCCTATCTCATGCTCTGCCTATTTCCTAGTCTGCCCTTTGGGTGGGTTAAAAGTGGCCTCCAACATAATCACACTCCAATCCCTAGGATCTGTAAATGTGATCTTATTTGGAGAAAGGGTCATTTTTGATGTCGTTAAGGATCTGGAGATGATCTGTGTGAACTACTAATGCCACAGCAAGCACCTCTAGAAGAAAGACAAGAAAGAAAATGGGAGTTACTTATGGAAGCAGATGTAAGATGATGTGACCCCTAGCCAAGGAGTGCCCACAACTACCTAAGCTTTGGAAAGCAAGGAATGGACTCTTCCCTAGACCCCTTGAGAGTGGGATGTCTCTGATGGCATCTTGATTTGGGGCCAGGCATGCTAATATCCAAATCCTGGCCTCCAGTACTGTGAGATACTTAAGTCTGATGTTAGTGATTTGTTTCACCAGCCGCGAGAAACAAAGCAGGACTTTCTCTGACTTTCACCTCATGTCCACAGGGGAGACGATAACCACTTCCAGCCTATACCCTTGTCCACCTAATGCCACAATATGCTACCATCATGTTTAAGCCTCCCGCTGTCTCCTGGGAAAGAGTCTGGGTTTCCTCGATAGGCCCGATGTAAACACTGACCAATCCCAAGTTTAGAATTTTGGGGACAAGACCTGGGTACAGAAAAATGAAACAGAACTGACCTCAAGGGGCCACCCTGAAGGCACAAGCTAGTTCTTACCCTGGACAATGTATCAGTTCTGTGACACGTTGGCATGTACCAGAGTGGGGTCATGAAGAAACTCAACACAGTTGGGGACTGAGGCAGAAAGCTGCAGTCTCTGACTCACCCCTTCTCCTGCAGCCTCCACTTCACCCTCCCTACAAGAGGCACAGGTCTCCCCTCGCCCACAACAACCTCTCACATTTGTAAAATGATTGCCGTGTTTGCAAAGCATGTTCACATCCATCAGTGGATTTGAAAGCCTCACTGTAAGGTAAATGTGACTGTGGATGTTCTAACAAACCTTAGGGAACTAAACTGAGGGTGACACTTTAGAGAATTCCAATGCAATAGCTGCTCTCCTGAAAGAGTCTGCGTGGCAGTTTGAATGAGAATGGCCCCCCAAAGCTCATATGTTCAAATGCTTAGTTCCCTGTGGGTTGAATTGTTTTGGAAGGATCGGTAGGTGTGGTCTTAGAAGGGATGTTACTGGCCGTGAGCTTTGGGGTCTCAAAAGCCCCCACTGTTCCCAGTCAGTGTTCTCATTGCACAGTGTTTATGGGTTGAGATTCGAGCTCTCAGCTACTGCTCCAGCATTATGCTGGCAGGACTATGGCCATTCCCCCTGCCATGAGGATCATGGACTCTCACCCTCTGAAACTGTAAGCCCCAAATAAACTCTTTTCTCTGTAAGTTGGCTTGGTCATGGTGTCTCTTCACAGCAACAGAAAAGTAACTAAGATTCCCTGATGGCAGTGCCATACCCACTTGACTTTACCCCTGGTGTCAGTGCCTCCATAGTTTACACACAAAATTTGCAGAAACAGAGTGAGTTACCAGACCAGTCAACAGCTCACTCTTCAACCTGCTTTACTATATTAGCTCATTTAACACCACAGCCTGAAGAGGCAGCTAACATTCATTACCCTCATTTTATAAACGAAGAGACTTAGGCACACTGGGAAACTTACCAGTTTGCCCAACATTTAACTACTAGCAAATGGAAGCACAGGGTAGGGATCCAGACCCAAGGAGAGCTATTACAGAACTGCCAGGAACGTTTTGTCTCATATCTGCAAGTCCACAAAAGTCTGTCAACACCCGGTGATAATGGAGCTGGCAAAAAGGCTCATTTGGTAAAGTGTTTACTATGCATGCATGAGGTTCTGAGTTCAGATCCCAGCAGCCTTTAAAAGGTCAAGGATAGTAGCATGTGCCTGTAAACCCAACCCCAGAGAAGTAGAGACAGAAGGATACCTGGTCCTGCTGGCCAGCCAGTCTAGCCAAATTGACAAGCTCCAGGTTCAGCTAGAGACTCTACCTCAAAAAATGAGAAGAGTCACATACAGATACACACACACACACACACACACACACACACACACACACACACACTCCTAAGGCTGTAAGCACTCTCCACTACAGAGAACCCAAGGCAAAAATGTAAATAAATTAGCCCTTTATAATAAAAGTGGCAGGGCTTTGAAATTTCTATTGGAAACTCTACCAGATGTCCATCCATAATGTGGTCATCATTAGTCACATATGTTTGGGGTGTGTGGTGTGTGTGGTGTGTGGTGTGTGGTGTGTGTGTGTGTGTGTGTGTGTGTGTGTGTGTGTGTGTGTGTGTGTTAGCCTCATGGACAGTGAGTTGAGTGACAGATCTTCCAGATGGCATCTGGACTTCAGAAATCTGACTTCAGACCTCCTCTGGTGCCCCTACTCCATCAAAGAGACTTTGAGTTTGGAATTTGAGTGAATTAACAACATTCCTGTTCTCTTTTTATTTATCTCCCTTCTGACTGTGACAAATAGCCCTCAGGAATTCTTATTAATGGACTGAGAGAAAAATGAAACATCCCTGCCCACATTTCACGCCAAGATGGCTGCTAGGGTATTTAGACAAGGTAGTTGTCCTCAAGCCTTATAGAACATGTTCCACAGAGATACAAGTGCCCACTCTCATCATTCAACATGGTACCATTTACCTTAGCCAGGTGAGAGAGAGCTCAGTGTTTCATGGGAAGATTTAAACCCACTCTATGAGAACTGGTAGTTCAGTCACCAAGAGTAGGCTGAGAGTGAAAGGTGTCTTGGGGAGGTCCCCCGTCTGGGGAGGTCCCCCGTCTGGGGAGGTCCCCCGTCTAATCCCTGCGTTGTATCAGTAAGAGACTGAGGCACAGAGATGGAAAATGACTTTTATAAGGTTGCACAGCCACGTGATTGCAGTGCCTGCTAGCAGTGGCATACTAGAAGACAGAAACCAGCATGCACAAAGCGTCAGAAAAGCCACTGATGTATTAAAATCATCTGGCTGCATCAGTGATGCTTCAGGACAGGAAAGAGTTACAGATCCAGAACCAAAGGGAGAAAAGGAAACCCAGGAGAAGTCGGTGTAACTCCAGAAGCTCAGCCAACTCCAGGGGAGGGGTTGTTAAAATTCAAAGACCTCTGAAAGACTTCTTGAAGCTGATAAGGTGTCAACTTCTGTTAGGCTATGGGAGGGGCAGAACTTTATCCTACAAGTAAGGCTCAATCACAAGCAACGTTGTCCTCACAAGGATTAAAAGCCAGCATTGAACTATTCACTCCTGATTAAAAGGGATACTGCATTTCGAAGATGTAAACTAAATTCTGTCTACAGTAAGTTAAGTTTATGCTAGCTTTAAATGATCTCTGACGTTTCTTCATATATAATAGCTACTTCTCAATTAAAAAATAACCACCGTACAGAGGACATGAAAAGTAAAGCCAGTAGGCAGACTTGAAAAAAGATGTTTATAATACATTCAAGGAACTGAAAACCATGATGGGAAATTCTAGCAATCAATTTGAATATTTTTGAGAGTTGGACTTAATGTATTTTTTCAGGGATTTTTTTTGTTTTATTTATTTATTTTATTTCAATAAAATAACTGAAAATAGATTTTTTATATTATATTCTGATTATTGTTTCCCCTCCCCAGCTCCTCCAAGATCCTCCCCACTCACTCAGATATGCACCTTTTCTTGTTCTTTCTCTTGGAAGACAGTCATCTAAAAAATTAATAGTAAGAAAAAGAAGATATAATAAAACAAACCAAAATAAGACAAAACAAACAGAAAAAAAATAACCAAAGAAAAAGCACAAAAAACACATACAGATTCAGAGATTAAGAGAAGGAAATAAATACTAAAATAAATAAATAAATAAAATCAATGACTGATTTTGAGAGTAGATTCAGTACATCAAAATGTAAAGTGATGGCCCAGAAAATCACCCAGAGGAAGAACATGCCAAACAAAGCAATAAAGGATAAAACAGAAGAAGAGGAACATACAAGATAAATCAAGACTTGTTACACAGGACGAAAGGTTGGAAGTGACTGATGCTGGAGACGAGGAGGAGCGATGGAGGAAAACTAATATATGAGTATCTAAGAGTATTTCCCAAATTGGTGAAAGACACATATACACGTGTACACATGCACACATGAAGAAGAAGAAGAGGAGGTGGAAGACAAAGGAGGAGGAGGTGGAAGAAAAAGGAGGAGGAGGAGGAGGAGGAGAAGGAGGAAGAGCCATTCAAGAAGCATTCAGTTAAAATTATATAAACATCAGGCAGTAAATCAGAAAAGGCTAACGACTGCTTGGGCGGGGCAGGAGGACTTCTTTCAACTGAAAATATCAGCTAAATCACGAAAACAATAGAGCGCACATCTGACTCTTAAAAAGCCAAGATCATTGGCACACTAAAGATTCTATAGCCAGATGATACTTTCAAAAGTCTCGTCGAGAACCAGCCTGTAACCCCAGCAGTCCAGAAGCAGAGGCAAGAGAATCATGAGTTCAAGCTCAGTCTGGGCTACAGAAGGAATTCCGAGGCAACCTGAAAACTACTTATTCTTCATATTGAAACTTCTGCCTTTTCTTCTTCTGATCAGTCTGGCTAGAGATTTGTCAGTTTTATTGATCTCTGAAACCACCAGCTTTTGCTTTAATTAATATTCCTTTAATATTTTTCTTACTTTCTAAAACAAATTTCATTGCAAGATTTAGAACTCTTCTTGTGGGGCCTTTGAGCTTCCTTTGCCCTTTTAACTTTTCAAGGTAGGAATTGAGGTCGCTGGTCTTCCTTATGGCAGCCTTCACGCTGTATAGTTAGTACTATAAAACTCCCTTTAAAGACTCTCTTAGCTGCTCCCAACAGGTCTTAATTGATTATGTTTTCATTTTTCTCAACACTAAATTTTTTTTAATTTTTCTTTCATTATCTCTTTGATCCATGGGTATTTAAACTGTGCTATTTAATTTTCATGTATTTGGGATCTTTTAAAGATCTTTCTGTTATTAAGTTCTAATAGGGTTACTCCATGGTAAGAGAACAGACTTTAATTTGAAGCCTATTAAATTTACTGAGGTTCACCCTATGATCCTGATATAGTTATCTTAGTAAAAAGGTGAATACACTGGAAACTTGAAAATAATGTATATTCCACTGCTATTGGGTAATGTGATTTATAAATGTCAATTAGTGTAGGCTGGTTTATAGGGTTGTCCAAGTCACCTATATTCCTACTGATTTTCTGTCCACTTGTTACATTAAGTACCAAAGGAGAGGTATTGACATTTCTGACTATAATTGTGTATTTATCTATTTGTAGCTCCCCCAGACTGTGCATTCATGTATTTCAGATGGAGGCTTAACACTTTCATCACTATTAAATAATATCCTTTATTTTTGTTTAACATTTGTTGTTCAGAAATCTACTTTACTATTAAAATATCCACTACTGCTTCCTTTGCTTAGGGGTAGCATGGTAAGCCTTTCCCATCCTTTTATTTTTACTATCTTTCATTCCAAGTAGATTCTCTGATCTAGATAGATAAGCAGGTAGATAGATAGATAGATAGGTAGATAGATAGATAGATAGATAGATAGATAGATACATACATACATACATACATACATACATACATACATACATACATATTCTGACAATTTCTGGATCTATATGCATTAACAGTCACTGTGTTTGATTAAGTCTTTGGATTTTAATCGACCACACTGTCCCTGGTCTCCTAATTTCCTGTCTATACTGGGCTCCCTATTATAGCTCTCCCAAACTCTTCTGGATTACTTGAATAGTCTTTTAATTTTAATTCCATTTTGTTTTGTTGACTCATTATACATATGGGGTTTGAATAAGATGACTCACATATTCTCCAGCATTTGAATACTTAGTCCCCAGTTGGTGACACTGTTTGGGGAGGCTTAGGGGGTGTGGCCTTGTTGGAGCATCCACTGGGGTTGGCTTTGAAGTTTCAAAAACCTCACACCATTCTCTGTTCGCTCTCTGTTTCCTGCAGCTCGCTCTCTGTTTCCTGCTTGTGTCTGGAAAGGTGGATTTTCAACTGTTCCTGACATCATGTCTGATACTGGCTGCCACGCCCACCTGCCATGATGTTGATGGACACTTACCCATCTGGAACTGTAAGCTCAAATCAACCCTTCCTTCTATAAGTTGCCTTGGTCATGGCATTTTATCGAAACAATAGAAAAGTAACTAATACAATATATAACTGCTGTTTTAATTTTTTATGTAACTATGGCTTTGTTTAATTTGAGTGGTATCTTTAAGGTTTATCTTAATTCATCTTTAAGTTCTTAGAGTCTACCTTTAAATGATACACAGAATGCAATGGTTAATTTGTATATGTCAGTTTGACCAGCCTATGAGATACCCACATAACTAATAACTTTGTTCCCAGTGTGTCTTTTGGAAAAAGGTGAGGTGAGGGTGCTTTTGGAAAAAGTTATCATTTGAGTTAGTAGGCCAAGGGAAGAGAATCAACCCTTGCTATTATGAATGGGCACTTCCCAGTCCACTGAGAGTCTAAGCAGAAAAGGATAATGGGATGAGGAAGGGCAAATTCTTTCTTTCTGAGCTGAAACATCTGTGCTCTGCCTTCAGCTATTGGAGGTATACCAGCAGCCCATACCTGCATGCCATCGCTCACTTCTCCTTAGTCCTTTGGACTCAGGCTTGGTCACACTGAACTTTCCTGTGGACAATGTCGCGTGGAACTTCCTGGCCTCCATAATCATGTGAGCCGATTTCCACAGTAAGTCTCTTCTTACATTCCATATGTTGGTGCCTAGTCTGATGTTAATACAGTCAAGATTTCTGTTGCAGACTTGGAGTTCCTGTGTCTTCCCTGTCTCTGCTTAACAGCCCCCATCTTCCCACTATCTTCTTGAATTTAAATCAATTCTAACCATTTTAGTGCCTTTCTCTATAAGTTCTCTATTTGTGAGTATTCTAAGTTGATTTCTATTGCTAGATCTCTCTCTCTGTCTCTCTGTCTCTGTCTCTGTCTCTCTCGGTTTTGATTTTTAGAGACAGGGTTTCTCTGTGTAGTTCTGGCTGTCATGGAACTCACTCTCTAGACCAGAGATCCGCCTGCCTCTGTCCCCAGAGTGCTGAGATTAAAGGCATGCTGCACCACCACCCAGCTAGAATTTTCTTTCTGAGGCAAATTTTCCCACTTCTTTACAGGCTTTATAATTTTTACTAGGTTTCTAGACATTGTGGATTTTACTTTGTTGGATATTTGTACCATCCTATAAATATTTTGAGCTCTCTTCTGTGGCACAATTAAGTTGCTTGGAAACAGCTTGATCTTTTCTGATTTTTCCTTAAGCTTTGGGAGATGCTATCAACATCTAAGCCTGGGCTAGTTTTTCCGGTACCCAGGCAAAATGTTTCTCATTCGGTTTTTTAAATGATGAGATTTTCCATTCTGCATGAAGGACTCTGTATCCATTCCTGGTCCTAGAGTCTTCAGAGGCGTTTTCCTCTAATCTCTAGCCTGGAGTAGCTTGCTCACAGGCCAATGCTGACTGGTCCTGGTCACTGAGGCTTCGAGACGGGGCAGCAGCCGATCTCCGAAGAGCTTCTCTCTGTAAGGTCTCTCCCCTGAGTTTTTCCATCAGTAAACTCTGGCCACCTTGACTCTCCACCCTCAGTGGCCTCCTGAAAACCCTGAGAACTGGTAAGAGCCTCAGTCTTCTCTCCCTCTACTGTGACCTGGAAACACTAAATACTAAGCTGGGTGAGCACAGGACTCACCTTGAGCTTCCCGTTCTCCTTTCTGCCTGCTTGAAAGGCTTATTATTATTATTTCACATGGATTGTCCAGTTTTATGGTTATTTGGAAGTGGGAAAGTAAGCCTTGCGCCTGCTACTCCATCCTAGTTAGAAGAGGAAGTCCTAAAAATGCTTTCAGAATAGTCTTTCCCACTATATATAACGTACATAGTGAGAACCTCTGGAGCACTCAGCCCAAATAAGATGTCTTCATCAAAGCCCTCCCCTCAAAGTCCCACAGCTGTTTGTATGGGACTCTCACAAGATCACACCTTCTCTGAAATTAGAGAGCACAGCTTACTCACCACTAAACATGTAAAATGCGCTCAGTTAGTGTTGATCGGGCTAGGTTACTGTGGTTGAGTGTGCCTCAGTAAGCCTACAGGAGGGCTAGCCCTTTTCCATCTAATATGAGGAGTGGAGGTTGGAATTTCTGGATTCTCAACTCACTTCCACCACTAATCGGATTACAATTGTAGACAATTTGTAAAATCTCAACATATCTGTATCATAAAATATAGATGACTATACTTGTCTATTTAACAAAACGGCTGAAACAAACTTGAACTCGTATCAGACACTGCTAAAGTGGCCACGAACCTGAGACTAGATGGGTCGTGGACCTAGGGGTGAGCCTACTACGATTATTCTGCTAAAGAAGCATCGCAATAAGATGCCTCCTAATGACATATTGCATCTCATAGGTCAGTGTTTCACTCAACCCTCATCAGAGCAGCTTCTTCCTGCAGCAGAGAGGAACTCACAAAGAGACCCACAACTGGACCACGTACAGAGTGAGAACCTTATCAGCACTCAGCCCCAAATAGGATGTCTTCATCAAAGCCCTCCCCTCAAAGCTCAGGGATCTATGTGGAAGAAGAGACAGAAAGATTGTAAGAGCCAGAGCTGATGGATGACCCCAAGAAAAGAGTGTCTTCCAGATGCAATAGAACTGATGCATATATGAACTCCCAGGGACTGTGACCAAACACACAAGATCTGCACAAGTCCAAGTCAGATGGGGTCCTAGCATTGAGAGGAGGAAGTGGACACAGGCTCCCATGCCTAATGGAGAAACTATCTGCAATTGATGACCATTGGCAAAGAGAAAAATCAGTTTTTTCTCCAATGGAGTCTCACTGGGAATATGAACCACAGTTCAGGGCAGGCCCCATGCCCAGGAGTAGGAATTCAATGATACTTTTGTAGACTTTGGTTTCATTTTGCTTTGTTTTAGCATTTTTGCTTTATTGGCCTTTTGCTTGATTATTGTGGTTTTGGGATTTATTGGAGGGTTATTAATTTGTTGTTGTTTATTTTTGTTTCTTTTTTTTTTAAGAAAGAGAAAAAGAACAAAGTTGTGTAGAGAGGTGGGGAGGATCTTGGAGGAATGGGGGACAGATGAAAAGCATGATCAAATATCAAAATACATCGTATGAAATGTTTCAATAAAAAGGTGCAAAAAATAATCCCCCAAATTTCTTTTAAAATAATAGTGTCTTGAAGCATATTTTTAAAGACTATGATTTCATATCAAGCCACATGATGCCCCAAACTGTAAAATGCTAAAACAAGAAAGTATCCAGTCACATCAGTCACATTTCATAGACAGGAAGAGTGAGCGTCCCAGAGGTTAAGCGACCCCTGTGAGGTCACACAGGCAGGTCCCAGCAGAACTCGGGCTGGATGCTTCCTAGCACAGCTCTGAGCTTCTGCGTGGCTGTCTTCACTGATGTCGCAAGCTCACTGTGGAACATTTCCATGGGTGAAGTGGATTCTCATAGCTTTTTTTATTTTTTATTTTTTTCACAAATTGAGAAACCCAAAGGTCACTTGCATAACCACCAGGGCAGGCAGTTAGATGATTTACAGACTCAGGCAATGTCCAGCAGCAGGAGTCCTCTGGCAGTTAACAGCACCACATGCTGCAGTTTGAAGCTGGGAAAGGGAACCCAAGGCTGACATGTGATTTCATATTTCACTGCTTAACAAATAATCATTGGAATTAAAACAAACAACACTATGTCTTAGGGCAAACCCCTGACCAGTCAAGACCAAGGGCTTGACAGACAAAAATAATCTAGGGCAGCATCTGGGAGGAAAATGTCCAGAGGCACAATCTGCAGTGCTCCTGTGTTGGACAGGCCCAGTAGGCACAAGCTACAGAAAGAGAGCATTGGAAAACACAGGCCTCAGAACAAAACCTGGCGCAAGTCCAAGAGGCTTCCCTTGAGCTGAGGTCCATGAGAAGATGGACTGTGGAAGCCTGATGCTCACATTTTGTCTGTGTTGCTTCAAAGTCACAGTATAATTAAGGATTCTCATAATCTCCTACGGGGGTTCAGTAGTGTTCAAGTACCCTTTAGAATAAACTGGTTTGCTTTGTGTTAGTAGAATGCATCACTCGTTAGCCCTCCAATTTTTCTTTTTAAAAATCTGTTTATTCTGTTTGTTTTTAGTTATGTGTATGTGTGTGTGCAGGTGCCCATGGTGAACAGGGGCTGGAATGCCCCTGGAGCTGAATTACACGTGATTGTAAGTTGCCCGGGCCAGTGTGGAGTTGGGAACTGAACTTGGGTCCTATGTAAGAGCAGTATACTCTTAACCACTGAGCAGACTCTCCAGCCCTGAAAGCAGACTCTTCTAAAAAGGATCTACACAACCAGTATGTTAAAGTCCCGGAACACGCCTGTCCCTCGGTTGCCTAGTGCACACCCTCGTAAATGTATTCGGCAGTCTTGCTCAGATACATTGCGGCAACACACAGAGGAAGTATTTGCTGTTCCTAAGATTCATCTCTCCAGCAGAAGCATCTAAACAAGGACATTTCTTTTCCTCTTTAGCCAAGATTTGGATTTCTAATATCTAGTTTACAACATTAAAATTTAAAAAAAGCTAAATTAAAAGAAGAAAAACAAAAGAAACAAATTACACATCCGTGCTTATACATATACAGATGAGTGATATACAGTGAGAGTGGAGAGAAACATGCATTTAAAGATTGGGGAAATGAAACCTCACATGGACATAGCGAAATATATCTGTGTATCTGTTAGGAGAGGTTAAGTTGCACCACAGTACCTTTAAATACCTAGACCTCAGTGCTACAAAATAAACAAAGGTTTATTTCTTATTCACACCATATGTCCGTGGCGGACCTGGCTTCTCACTCCAAGGCCCAGGCAGGAGCGGCAGCCACCCTCTGGAACTCTGCCAGCAGACAACAGAAAGAAAAGAGAACACTAAGTTCTCACAGCTCCAACTTAGACACGGCACTCATTGACCAAAGCCAATGGCTAACATTCGTGCACGGACCTCAGCAAGTTACGTAGCTCTGCCAGCCAGTGGCCAAGAGCATAATCCTCCTACAAGGAGGGGGACTCATGGGGCAAGCACAATGGCTCAGTCTACCCAGAATAGCAAGAGAAGGCTTCAGAGAAATCCGTCTAGAAACGGGGCACAATGTCTGGCAACAAGATTCACTATTTACTTATATTCTCTCACCTAACGAGCTTGTAGCTCTTGGCGGTGCCTTGGCCAGCATTGCTACGAACCTGTGCCTGTGCGGTTAGCCAGGATGCTGCAAGGCCCGCTCTAGTCATTGTGTTTCAGCTCAGGGAAAGGAAGGACGCAGAAGCGGAGAGAAAACGGATTTGGGAACTTGGGGTGAGGTGGGGATATCCTGCTTCAAGTGGTAGAAGCAATGGGACCTGACCCAAAACCTGGGGATCAGTAAGAAACTGAATCCTTGCTAAGCAAGAGAAAAATCCAGACGGGAAGACCAGTGCTTGGACAGAGGAAAGACACCTGGAGGGACACAAAGGCGCAGAAAGATGGGAAGACCTTTGGTGGAAATAAAGGCCTGTCTACATCTCTGGGCGAAGTGTGTGGACACGGACCCTGGCTCCGGAAGTCGCTCTCGGGGGGGGGGGGCTCTCCAATAGGCCCCAGCACTTCCTGTTTAGACTGCAGACCACTCCTCAGCCCTGCCCCCTCCCAGGGCATCCTCCTCCTCCTCTCCCTCTTCCATCATGAACGGCAATTAGGAGAAGGTTAACCGAGTGTCTTTCTCCCAGGAATCCTCTTCCACTTTGCAAAATCACAGCATTCGCCAAAGAAAATCCCGGCTTAGACTAACAGGTAGGTCCTGGGAGCTGTCGTTGGAAGTGGGAGATTGGACGAATCTTCCCAGCGGGAGATTAATACTCATCATTCCGAGTTGCAGCTGAGGCCCATTTGAGTGACAGGCGGCCAGGAGCTGAAAGAGCCGCTCGGATCCCAGAACTGCTGGCATGCAGGCTTGAAAGAGATTTATTTCAGGATAATTAGCTGGATGTATTAAAGGTGGCCAGGAAGATCCGGAATTACTGTTTAGCAAACAGAAAGGAGACATAACATTTTTTAAAACCAATAAATAAATAAATAAATAAATAAATAAATAAATAAATAAATAAATAAATTGAAACGACTTACATTTTTCTTCACTTGAAAGTTGTTGAATAATTAGGAAAAAACACTGAATGAATGCGACTTTATTGCTTTAAGATCATCATGCAGAGGTGTCAGAGGAAGAAGAACAGGACAAAAGGGGAAACATTTGGTGTGTGGTGTTTTACAGTGACTTGTTCTTAGTCAAAGAGGAACTTTTTAAAAACCTCTTCTGATGGCTTTCATTTGCCACCCCAAAGGGGTCTTTGGCTTAAAAGATGAAATACAATAAAATCCTACAACACAAGTATGTGGAACATGAAGTTTCATGCTGAAGAGGAGAAAACCGGAATGGACAGCCCAGCCAGCTCCTTCAGCCAGGTGATATGATATCCTTCCTCATCCTTCAAGACATCAACACCTTCTTCCTTGGAGCAAAATAGTCTATGGCCCTGTCCCCTTTCGTGTCACGGGCTGGAGGATTTTATGCTCTTCTTTACAACTGGAGACAAATGTTTCCTGAGGAAGAGAGGACAATTGTAAGTTTTTGTTTTGCTTTTTCAAAACCGAGTCTCATATAGCCCAGCCTGGCCTCAGAGTCAATATGTGGCTGAGGATGACATTGAATGTCTGCTCGTCCCACCTCCACCTCGAAAGCGCTGGAGTTCCAAGCATGCACCACTTGTTTTAAATGATGCTGGGAATCCAAACTAGAGCTTGGAGCATTCTACGCAATCACTCTCCAACCAACTGAACTACAAGTGTCCCTCTTTTGATCATGAGAGGACGGAGGACAGGATTTTCCAGATCATTTGAACCTGACAACATCTCCCTAGCACATCTGGTTTCTTACCTTAGCCAGAGAGCTCAATAGCAATGCAGCCCTTCTATGGGCTCATTTCTGGAGCCTCTCAGGAGGATTCCAGGGTTCCCGTCTCTCCTCCCAAGTGCTGGGATTACAGGTATGTGCCACCATGCCAAGCTCACAACCAACTCTCAATGTTCACCTCTCACCCCAGGTATTTTCCCACAATACAAAGGCTCCTGAGAAACTAGAGCATTGGTTTTTATGAGTTCAAGTCTCGGTCCAGTGTGTTCTAGAAGCCTTCAGAAATTAGTGCCAGGCCTTTGGCTGGGGTATCTAAAGAGGAAGATCACCAATAGACAAGAGAGAACTGCATGAGGACAAGGAAGGCCGGCCCTGGTCAAGGGCACATACCACAGGAACTGCTGCATAAAGCTGACAGGTTTACGGAGGAACACCAAATCTCAGGCCCTGCCTGTTTATATCTTGCTGAAAAGGTCTGCAAATTTTTAAACACGTGAAACAAGAGTTTACATTATTTGTGAAAGCAGGCATGTATAGTGAGAGTACAAGGCAGGAATGGGAAGGATTCACTCAAACTTCTCAGAGGTTTGCTCTGGGACTTCCGCCAGGTCTTTATCTTTAATAATAATAATAATAATAAATAGTAATAATAATAATAATAATAATAATAATAATAATAATAAATGCTGTAAGGAGACATGGAAACAAAAGACTTGAAAATCACCGTGGAGGGCACCTCTGCTACACATTCCCGGATCCCAAGGACTCCTCAGGGAAGGAGTGGGACTCGTCAGGGAACATTCTTTTCTCATCCACACAGCCTTCAGCCACTGTGACTCCCCAAATTACTTGTCAGGCCTGTTTCTCGCCCCATGACGTCCTGTGCTACAGAGGGAAGCCCCTTGTTCTTGGGGTCTGACTTTCTTCCCAAGATCACAGCCTCCAGCGGGGAGAGGGTGTTCTGCATCCTCTCTGGGTTCCCCACTGAGCCCATCACAGAGCTGGCTCCTGGAGGCGCAGAAGTGAACAAGACCCTAAAAGAAGACGGGGTTCCGCCTTTCAGGCAATGGAGACAATTTACCCAGTTTTCAGGTGTGTTGACTAGAGTATGGTTTACGACAGAAAAATGAAAACAAACTAAATATCAGCTGAAATGTTTTGCATGAACCATGCGGAGTGATAATAGAGAATGTTTGAGAGAATGAGCGAGTTATAGAACGATGCAGTAGATTCAGTAAATTAAAATGTGTCCCACTTTAAATACTTTAACGTTTAAAAAGTAATGCTTCGAAATCTAAGCTAGAACCTAATACCTTTCCTTCTTAAAGTGGACTAGTAACGGGAGCGCTGTAAACCCACAGATAACACAACACCGGTGTGGGTGTGCACACAGGTAACACAGCACCGGTGTGGGTGTGTATACACAGACAGCACAGCACTGGTGTGGGTGTGCACACACAGACAGCACAGCACTGGTGTGGGTGTGCACACACAGACAGTACAACACCGGTGTGGGTGTGTGCACACAGATAACACAGCACCGGGGTGGGTGTGTATACACAGACAGCACAGCACCGGTGTGGGTGTGTGCACACAGATAACACAGCACCGGTGTGGGTGTGCACACACAGACAGCACAGCACTGGTGTGGGTGTGCACACACAGACAGCACAGCACTGGTGTGGGTGTGCACACACAGACAGTACAACACCGGTGTGGGTGTGTGCACACAGATAACACAGCACCGGGGTGGGTGTGCACACACAGACAGCACAGCACCTGGGTGGGTGTGTACACACAGATAACACAGCACCGGTGTGGGTGTGCACACACAGACAGTACAACACCGGTGTGGGTGTGTATACACAGATAACACAGCACCGGTGTGGGTGTGCACACAGGTAACACAGCACCGGTGTGGGTGTGCACACAGACAGCACAGCACCGGTGTGGGTGTGCACACACAGACAGCACAGCACTGGTGTGGGTGTGCACACACAGACAGTACAACACCGGTGTGGGTGTGTGCACACAGATAACACAGCACCGGTGTGGGTGTGCACACACAGACAGCACAGCACCTGGATGGGTGTGTACACACAGATAACACAGCACCGGTATGGGTGTGCACACACAGACAGTACAGCACCGGTATGAGTGTGCACACAGATAACACAGCACCGGGGTGGGTGTGCACACACAGTATCCATCTTTGTTTTTCCCTCTCATCACCTCTTCCTTTGGCTTACGCCAAGGTTGCCTGACTAGTGTCTTTGTCAAAGTCACTATTCCTGTGATAAACACCATGACCAAAAACAAACTGGGGAGGACAGGGTTTATCTGGCCTGTTCTCCACATGGCTGTCCATCACTGGAGTCAGGTCAGGAACTCAAACAGGGGAACCTGGAGGCAGGAGCCGATGCAGAGCCCATGGAGGGGTGCTGCTTACTGGCTTGCTCCCCATGGCTTGCTCGGCCTGCTTTCTTATAGAACCCGGGACCACCAGCCCAGGGCGGCCCCGCCCAGCATGGACTGGGCCCGCCCCTTAGTAATTAAGAAAATACCCTACAGTGTTGGCTGCAGCCTGCCCTTATGGAGGGAGGCATTTTCTCAGTTGAGGCTCCCTCCTCTCTGGTGACTAACTTGTGTCAATTTAACGTAAAACTAGCCAGCACTACTAGGTTTGTTTATTCTTCCGGAAAGTTCTTTAGTTCTGTGAAGGACTTGGGCTGTCTAAGTGAGCCCCATACATGATGGAGAATGTCTCTCAAAGTCCACACAGGAATATTACCTCATCTGAAAATATTTTCAAAGAAACATCCACAATAATGTGTCTCTAAATACCTGTTTGCCAGGTAGATGATGGAAGGATAGACAGACAGACAGACACGAACCTTCAGAAGTATGGGGGTGTTCTAGAATGGTACACCTCCACAGGGTAACTTTGGGAGAGAAGTAGGGATATGTTTCTTAGTTGTTTCAACTGTTATAAATAATAAGTAGAGATAATAAATGATTATTCTGTTTTATTCTCAATAAAATGAGAATATATTAACAGATTATTTCTGGGTATGTATTTACTTTTTAAAAATAATTATAGTGCAGACAGAAAAAAAAGGTAAATTATGTTTATTCAAATTGCTGGCAAAATCCTGGTCCTCTGCAACTTGCAGAAGAAGGTCTTTGTGTTTGTCGCCAGACACCAGGCACACTCTCCGCCCTGCAGCCACTCTAGATAGTAGATATTCCAACTGTGCAGATGAGAAATCATAGGCCTGGGTGTGTTTACAACGTCTCCCTGTCACACGAGCACCAGGCCTTTGTCACTGGTTGCATCTTGTGCTCAGCTTGGGACAAACACAGGCGCCCTCAGCGAAGGGCATCAGAAATCAGCACAAGCGAGTTACAGCTTTTTCAAAGGACTGGCAGTCTCCTCCCTCCAGCAGCCCAGATCAACCTTCCGATGCCATGGACGCTGGCCGCAGCTGGCAGCCGGCTCTGTCCAAGGCGTGCCAAACACAAATAAGTTTGAAGGACGAGTGCAGCCAGGAAGCCAGAGATTTCTACCCCACTTCCAGACTTATTATTTCTTATTATTTCTCGAGAGCGTCCACTGTGCTTTAAAGACAAGGGGCCTATTTTGCAAGTTGCTCAATGGTCTATTTTAAACTCAGAGCTGTGTTTGTTTACATTCAGTCCTAGGCCTCACCCTTTGCAATAAATGGCCACTGGCGTAGTACAGAGAGAGCGCCTTAACCCTGTTTACCACCTCTCACTTCAGGAAAGCAGTGGAAATCAGGGATTTGCAATGGTCCAAATTCTGAGAGAGCCCTAAAGGAAAAAAAAATAGTTCCAAACAGAAAAGTCTGAAAATTTCTAGGGCTGGAGTTAGTAGTCTGTAGGACTGACCCGGAGTGCATGGTCATACACGAAGGAACAGAATAAACATGCTAATTATCCAGTAAATATTTATTGAACACAGACTATGTCAAACACTTCTCTGGGCACCTAACTGTACCAATGAGCAAAACACTCTCTATCTGGGAGACTACCATTCCAGTGAGAGGAACACGATAAACAAAAATTAGTAGTATGTTATTTTTATTATGCTTAATGGTGTGCTAAGAGCAATAATTAGTGTGTTGGAGGAACTTCAGGTGTTTCCTAGAGGAAGCCTAGAACCCATGGCAGCAGCCAGTCACTCACTGGTGGTGACATGCGCACTCCCAACACTGCAGGTCTGATTTTACCACCTCCTCTGTCCTCCTGAGCAACTTGTCACCTTTGGTCTCCACTCACCAGAGCAGGCTGCAGCCTGCCACAGGAGGTGGCACACTGCCTTCCCCGTTCTGAGATCTGCAGTCTCTCCAAGCTCACACCCAGAGACCTCACTCTTCCAGCCTCCCCACCCATCGCGGAGAAAGCAATTTAGTACAAGCATGTGCTTACAACTGAGTGAGCTGTGTTCTGCATCTGGCAAGGATTTGCTTTTGAAATGAGAACCCCCACCCCGAAGCCTACTCCCCCACCCCCCAACCCCCACCCTACTCCCTCCTAGGGGCACGGCTTAACCCAAAGCCTACTCCAGGTGGGGCAACTTCAAACTCTGAAATCTGAATGAACAGGATATTTTTAGGTCAGGAAACCTTCTAAGCACATTCCCAGGTTGGGATGAGTCCCTGTCCCTGCCCCAGGGCTGACCCTCTGTTTTTCCATCCTTCACTTACTAAACTTCAAAAGCAGTCCATTGTTTCAGGGAACCCCACACCACACAAAATGAGAACTGTAGAAGAGGCAACAGACAGACAGACAGACAGACTTCACAAGAGAAGTCATGCACACTTGAACCTGGCATTTGATAAGCAGACCTTTGCATGCCCTTGGGAAGAAAGGCTTCCCTAGAGACCTGAGCCAGTGGTCCATGCAGAGGGCCGCACAGGACAGGGCTGGTTTTGACAAAACCTGCAATTGATTTTCCAGGTCATTAATGGACTTGGAACAGCACATCACTCTGGCTCCAGAAAGAGCATGTGATTACAGCATTGGTGGTGGAAAACGCTATCATTAAAGATGCAAAGCAGGGCTCGTTACACACCCATGTTAAGTGCTTGGGACTTTTCGAAACTGTCTCCTTGTCAGAAGCACCAATTGCAGGTGATGGGCCTGGGTTCTCCTCAACCCATGGCATAGAGGAAGGAGAGAAGGGCTTTCAAATCTTTGTAATTGAAACACAAATGAAGCCTGGCTTGTCCGTTGAAAAACGTGAAGGCAAGATGGTCCCAGAATTGGGACCCACATCCCGGGGTTAGGACAATGCTTTAGATTGCATTTGAAACTATGTCCCAGCTCTAGAAGATGACACCCTAATTGTACATCATGGTCCTACAGAGTTTGTTGGCCTTTAGAAGACTCACTACAATTTCTTCTGAGTTATTAAAAAACAAAACGCCTATAATTATCAAAAACAAAACACCTTCTCTGTTTACGGAGAGGAAATGGTCTTTGCGTTGCAGATGTGAGGCAGGGGGAACAAGGTCTCAGGGCACAGAGGGATGAGCAGTGCTCTGGAGGAGGAGGCAGGTCCTGCAGTGAACAGGACAGCACAGCCTCCTTGTTCCCTTGACATGTCAAGCATGGCATGCAACCATAGCGAGGGAGAGGCTGTAACGAGACAGAAAAGACCTGGTTCCTAGTTCATGAAATGATCAGTTTATATATGGCACAAAAAAATGCCTCCTTGCCCTGGTACATGCCCAGATGGCCCCCCGGGCCCAGGCACACCCTTTAAACACTGACTTGGGTGAGGTCCTGAGAGGCTGCTCTCCCTGCTGACTGCTGTCCAGGACACAGTTTGCTGTGAATGTGAAGGAACTCCTTGTTTGCACAGCCTGAGCTGGATGGAGGGACAGGGAAGCGGGGCACCCACTCAACCCTATAGCATAAAAGACCAGTGGATGTGAGCTGGAAAAAAGAACTCCCAAAGAAAGAGTTCACAGAAGCCACACATCCTGATGGAGCCAGGCCGAACTACAACACCTTGTTTGACACACCAGGCTCTCCAGAAGGCGCTCCGCTGCCTCTGGGATTCGGGCTACTTATATCCAAACTGCCTACATACAGGTCCATACAACTTTCACACAAGTGCTTACTGTGACTTCTTACAAAACACTTTCTACATTTATCAATGAAAAATCATAGACGCTCTTGACCTAGGGAGGAACTCTCAGAAGGCCTTGCATGGGTCAACAACTCTGGCTTGATGCAGTTCCTGATCAGGTATGTTTTAAGATTTCCAAAGAAGGAGAGCTAAAACAGTGTCAGTCACCTCTGGGTGAGCTTAAAGACTGTCACTGGAAAGGTCTGCCTTGAGAAGACATCCTTTAAGCTCCGGCTTAAACCAGTTCCCTCTACCCTACATTGTCAATCAGCATTTGCTCCTCTGGAAATTCCAGATTTTCTCTTCAGTGCTAGTAGTAACTAAGGATTGCTTAATAATAAGACAGCATGCAGATGATATGTTACTAAAATCTAGGTATGTCTCTACAACAATTGATAACAACAGTGTAAGTCTTCATGCTCAACCCCAGAAAAGCCAGTTCACCAACCCGAGAGTTTCATAGCTGTCCCGGAGTTTTTTTTTTTTTTTTTTTTTTTGTTGTTTTTTTTTTTTTTTTGTTTTTTGTTTTTTTTTTTTTTTTTTTTTTTTTTTTTTTTTTTTTTTTTTTTGTTGTTTTTTTTGGTTTTTTTTTTTTTTTTTTTGTTTTTTTTTTGTTTTTTTTTTTTTTTTTTTTTTTTTTTTTTTTGTTTTTTTTTTTTTTTTTTTTTTTTTTTTTAAGTACTCTTAATACAGTGTAGTTTGTAATCCACAAAGCGGAGAGGTAATCTTCTAAAGCAGGTGACATCTCTATATCTCAGTTGCACAAGGAAAGGCACTATTCTGAAGGGTCCAGATGCTTTGCACTTCAAAGCCACACAGATGCCTGGCAGTGGCACTGGCCTTTGGGCCAGTGTGACCTCAAGCTTGCTAGTCTTTCTCAGAGCAGGTTCACTGGCAGCCCCTGACCCACAGACTCCTCCTGGGCCCACCCTGACCTGGTCCTTCCTAGTTTCAGGAGCCATAGGTAAGCACTTTGACAACTTCTGAATTTGTGAATGTTTTAACAGCTCACACTTTTAGGACTCACATAATTTCTCAGCCTATCTGTGGAATAGATCGATTTACATTCGATTCCTCCCAGTGATGCCCTAAGCACCAGAGAAGGGAAACCCACAGAGAAAGGTGAGTGGATGCTAGACCGAGATGCCGAAGGGGAGGCTAGCATTTATAAATCATGAGCGTGAGAGGCAGGGGAAGGAGAGGCTGCTTGGATAAGGCAGATAAGGGGAAACTGAAAAGCTTGGCTTGAACGAGACCTACCTTCTTACTTATTCTCCCTGAGTCTTAAGTGCGTTGACAGACAGGCCATACTAAAATATGGATGCTGCACATCTGAAAACCAGCTTTAAATGTTCCTGGGAGCTTTGCCCTGAGAGTATCAACCTGTAGACTCTCCAGCATGACTCCCAAGAAGCTCAGGGCTTGATTCTAGGGAGGACATTGAACAACCTAAAGTAGGGCTTGAAGGTTGGAAGTCTTTTTGGTCTAATTCTTAGGTGGGACACGCAGGGCACCATTGCACACAAAGTGAAGAGTCCATTTCTACTGAGGTGCAGCTCCAGTTTTTCCTTAGCATGAGCCAGCAGCAGTGTGCAGCGTCATCCCCAGCCTCAAAGAGTCCTTCTGTCATAACCATGAGGAGTTCTGGCGGAGCGTGCAAGTTCTTTGTCTATGACCTCGACAAGGAGGTAGTGATGCTCAGCAGCTGCTGGAGGCAGAATTCCAGCCTTTGGGCATCAGAAGCTCCTGTGCCCAGGTAACGAGACCAGACACCTGCAGGTCCCAACCAGAGTCACACAGGCAGGGATGTAACGGTGTCTCTCACCCTCTGGGCTCTGTTCGGTCCCTATGTAGCTTCATTGGGATAACCCCAAAGGAAACGTTTTGTCCCCACAAGGTCCCCCTGAAGAGCCACTGTCCTAGAAGGTGACAAGGCTGTCTGCATCCTGCACTCTCACCCCCTAAACGGGAACCCATGCATTCACCATGACTCACAGCCTGTTCCTCTGACAGCTTGCTCCTGAGGCAGAATCTTTCACGTTGAGTATTTTCAGCTCAAATATTCCATCAAAATGGTGTGGGCCCCATCTGGGCTCACATGTCCTGACATGGCCTTACCCACCATCCTCTGCCCACCCCAAAGAACAGTCTGATGTGTTCGCTCCTCCTCAGTCCTGTCTCCCTGGGAAGTGAAGACATTTTTACTAATCCAATGAGTGTATTTAAAAAATTGCATCTGACTGCCATAGTAAATGCACGTCATGTTTTCATGATAGATAATATTTCAGAGACACACTCCTGAATGAAACAACAAAATACCTTTTTAGAAAAAAAGAAAAGAATTTCAGTTAAAAAACTCAGCTGCCCAGCTCTCAGCTGTTACTTCTGCAGGGAAAAACAAACAAACAAACAACACAAACAAACAAGCATAGACAGGATTCCCACGTGGGCTACAGAGCCAGCCAGGGAGGGTGAAGGGCTGAGCAGCGCACAGACAGACTTTGTGAAACTCACACCTACAGTGGGGAAACTCCAGTCATGGTGCTGAGCCCTTAAATCTCATTAAGCCCCCTTCTAGGTATCAAAGATGGCCCGTCCTGCTGCTTCCTGAGTCCTGTCAAGCGCAAGTTACAGGAAAACTGACATAAGAGCTTCCATTAGCCCAGCCAAAATTCACCAGGGCTCTATTATTAACACGCTGCCTAGTTTGATCACCCCCCTTAATCTATCAAAACTCCAAAAGGATAATCTTTTAAAAGCCTCCCCCGCCTCTCCAACCCTTCCAACCCCTAAGTTCTTTCCTTTGTTCCTTAAATCAAGGTAAGTTGATTTTACAAAATTTGGAGGAGAGGCATGTTGGTAGCTGGGAGCTAACAAAAAAAACAAACACAAGACTTTTCTACCTGGAAACTGTTCTCTTTGATTCAAGACTGAGAATGTCACCACTTTGTAAACAAAGAAGATGATTAAAAAATGCTGCCTGCCTTTTTTTTTTTTCCTTTAACCCAGTCTACTTGCAGTACCTGGCACGCTCAGAAAAGCCCCATTAGGCACACCGGAAGAACACTCAGAGGGTCACGTGCTCTTTGCTGGTTTTGTTTTATAAAGCCAGGGGCCATGGAAAGAAAAATAGAGTCTCCTGTCCAGGTGTCCCGGCTTGGCAAAATAATGGACGCAGAGTGATGTGATCTAGAGGCAAAGGATGTTAATGCACTCTGCCCCTGGCAGGCAGGCTGCCAGGCAGGATTCATAGAGGCCTTGGACGCAGAGGCAGCTTCATGTGTGCCCCGACGACTCCTGCTAAGAGCTTGTCTTCCAGGACAGTCTGTGGTCAGGCACCCCTCCCCCTCCTAGCAGACTAGAGGTGGATGGTCTGCATTACTAATTTCAGACAGCCAGCTGACCATACACTGTACTCCCTTGAATTTGTTTCCACAAAAGGTGCATCTTTCTCTAAACTGAACTGTCTGATTTAAAAACCAGGGCGTCTTCACTCACCACCCTACCTCGTCCACCTCCCCCAAAGGAACCTGATTCCCATCTCAGCACCGCCACTCAAAGGCACCCTGATGCCTGGTACCTACTGAGGTGAGTTTTTGTACCTCCGAAGAAGAAGACACAGACCATGCTGTGAAGGCACTTCATGATCCTCCTTGTTTAAGTAAGCTGGGTGTCAATCAGAGAAGTTTAGAGACTATTGTGATTAGCAGTCATATTCCTCCTTTATAAACAGTATTTTTGTTATGGTGGACAGAGAGATGGCGATTTCAGTCTGTAAACGCCCACAGCTTCTGTCATCCAGTTTGAGTTCTGGGTCATCTTTGATATGGCAATAGTAACAACCACATGTGAGGAGCTGCTGCCACCCCGCTCTCACCCTTCAGGAGACACTTGCAGCCAAACCTTCCCGGTCTGGGACACACTGGGTCAGCACTCACTCGGGTCACCAAGCAAGTGAATTCTGCTTCAGTTGCACTTCCGCTTGGGGTGGAATCTTGCAGAACTAAGTCAGGTAAGCTTCCAGAGTCACCTCCAAGATCTTCACACATGTATGCTCATCCACGTGTGTGTCTGTGTGTCTGTGTGTGTGTGTGTCTGTCTGTCTGTCTGTGGTGTGTGTGTGCGCCTGTGTATATGTGTGTCTGTGTGTATGTGGTGTGTGTATGTGTGTGTGTAGTGTGTGTGTGTTGGGGGGGGTGGTATGTGTGTGTGGTATGGTATGATGGGTGTATGTGTGTTTGTGTGTGTGTGTGTGTGTGTGTGTGTGTGTGTGTGGTGTGATGTCTGTGTGTAGTGTGTGGTGTGATATGTGTGTGTGTGGTGTGTATGTGTCTTTGTGTGGGTGTGGTGTATAATGTGGTATGTGTGTGGTAGTGTGGTGTGTGTGTTTGTGTGTGTGTGTGTGTTTGTGTGTGTGTGTAGTGTATAGTGTGGATTTGTGTTTGTGTATGTGTGGGGGGGGTATGTGTGTTGGGGGGTATTCTTCAAAGACTAAGGAAGGGAAGGATCAGGAAAGCCCAGTTATAGTTTCAATCTGAAATGTCCCCCAGAGACTGGTTTTTAACACTTGATCCTCAGTTTACCGCACAGTTTTAAAAACTGGAACATTTACCGGGTGGAGCCTGCCTGATGGGAGGTCATGAGGGTGGGCCTTCAAAGGTTATAGCTCAAGTCTGTTCCAGTCAAGATTCCTAGTCTGCTGTGACGGGAGCCCAGCCACATGCTTCCACAGAGTGAACTCCACGGTGCCCTTCTCACTGGGACAGGTGGAAATCCCCCTGAAACGGTGACTCAGAAGAAACCTTTTCTCCTTAACTTCGCTGTCAGGTGTTTCAGTCAGTGTGATTTGAAGACACCAACACACCAGGATGGTGCCTCCACACCAACACACCATCCTGGATGGTGCCTCCAAGAGGCAGCCCGGATATAAATTCTTAAAACGGTCCTTGACACACTTAGCTTCTTTTCACTCTGACAAAGATTGATTAGCAAACCTACCCACCCCTGGGTTGGCCTCTCACAAATCTTCTTCCCGCAGCTCCCCCTCCCCAGGAGGATCACCGCCAGCCTTCTATTGTCCAGGCAGCACCTCCTCTGGGGAGCCCCTGAGCCACTCTAGGGAACGGAGCTTCAAGTGAGGTGAGGGACAATCCACAACCTTCCAGATGCCACCTTTTGACTGCAGACTGGCGACTGGACTTCCCTGTCAACCCTCCTGAGGCCTTCAGTGCCCTGCCGGAACTGCCTTTTCTCCTGCCTGAGAATCCTCCTGGGCTCCGACTCATCTAGATCACAGGAAGGTCAGAATTCCACCACGGGACACCAGGTCTCTCATCGACATGAGGCACGGTCCCTCTTCCACACAGTTTCAGAACTACACGCCATCTAACAGCACCCTTGCAGCAATTCTGCAGATGAAAAATCCAAAGTGCAGATTTGGTTTCCACGCTCAGGCCAGTGGTCTTCTGGGCCATTGTGTTGTGAAGGCAGGTTGCACCTGGCACTCTCTCCTTGATGTCCTTTCCTGCAAAGGAATCTGAAGGAACTGGCAGGAAAAACCCTGATATCATCTTTACAGAGGCTGGGAAGACTCCTCAGCGGCTAGCTCTGGTTTCACCACACACAGTATGTAGCTCACTTCAAAGGAAACCACCTAGAATTGACAGACAGGCTGTTCTCTTCCTGGTCTTTGATTTCCGCCCCTTCCCTTTCCCATCAGCTCTGTCAAGGTGGTAGATCTCTTTCTTTATTTTCAGTTTTTCTTCCCAATCACGGCACCACTAGACTGATTTCAGTCCAAGGCCCTGTTCTGGATCACCCCTGGAAGAATCAACAGTTGAGAGAGGAGCTGCAGAGGGAGGGAAGCGGGTGCACTCCTCTGGCTCCTGGTGGTTACTCAGCCCGCACCGCTTCCTTCTCATGCCTCCACTTCCTCCATGTCCGCTACACCGAGCCTGTCATGCGCCGTGAGGAAGGACAGACAACACTTAAGGGCTCCGAAGATTTTAATAACTCACCACATAAGCTGGTCACTGAGTGACCAAAGCTGCAAGACGAGGACTCGGGAGCCTGTGTTCTCCTGACAGCCTGAGCCGGGTCAGAAGTGGGGTTTATAAACATAAAATCCAAGTTAGCGCTACAGTTTTCACCAATCAGGATTTAGAGATTAGGGGCTTCCTTGAATTCTCCATCATTGTCAAAGGACATACAATGCAAGACTTTCAGCTCAACCAATCAGATTCATCTGTTCCTTCTGTGGGTAGGAACAGCCATGATGTTTCTGAAGAACTGAAGATGCACAACGGCTACTTCTATGGCTTAGGGACGAGGTTGCTCAGCCACTGGAAAGTTCTCAGCTCCCCTAGGGCTTGGGAACCTGAGCTTTTTATTCACCCTGTAGGTAAATTGGAGTCTGAAGTCAAAATGGCAGCACTCAGGCCAAGGTGCTTTTGCCTGCTCCCTTGGGTGTCCAACATTAACAGCACTTCGTTAAGCCTTTCTGCTTCTTTGTCAGTTTGGAATCAATTTCTCTTGTAAACAAGGTCCCTGAACTTGTTGGGGTATTCATATGAGAACACATAAGTAGATATGCACCAAGTGTTATATTTGGGAAAACACCACCTTGGGGTTACACATGGAAGACAAGAAGATTCAAAAAGGGCCCGAAAAAACCAAGTGATTTGTACAGTGTGTTTCCAACTGAAGACTGACAAGACAAAGCCACTGGTGTAAGAGCCAGCATGGCAGGAAATGCTTTCTCAGGATGGTTCCCCAACCATCACACCACACTACCCTCACCAGAGAAGCAGACAAGAGGTCCCCACCATGACTCAGGAAAGTGAAAAGAAGGACAGAGGCAGGAAAAGAAAGATGGATGGTGACAGACCTCTGGGAAAACAAAGCAAACAAATGTTACTCACGGGCACCCAGCCAAAAGCAAGGCCTCTTCAAGAGCTCACTGGGAGTGTCGGGAGGGCCCTGGGGACGTTTTCCGTGTCTGTGTCCCTCTCTCTGCCAGCACCCACCACAGAAAAGATCATGAAATATTTATTCTATCTGATGTGAGGCCACATGGGCAGGGTGGTGTCAACAGGATCCTTTAACAACCACAATTCAAGTACACAGCCTGGCTGTGAAGGACAGGCACCTTTCCCAGCCCAGGCCCTAGCGGTGTTCATGCTACAAAAGGGAACGGGGAGTAGGGCTCAAAACGCTGTACAGGGGACCCCAAGGATTTTCCAAGGTCCCCCTGGGAGCTGGCTGTGTCCACGTAGGATCAAACGGTACCCACCACTCTCCACCGTACCCCTCCTCACTACTAAAGTGAGCTGTTACTGGGTGGATAGTGTCACTCCAGAACTAATAAAATGTGAAAGTCTAATTGTGTTAGCAACTTCCCATCATAGTCTATTAATATGCGTCATATTGGTATCCATTTTCACTAATGTGACATGAAAGGCGGTAATGTGATTACTTTTTTAGTGAAAACAAATGCTAATGTAATTAAATGTTGACCACATAAGCTGAAAGATATGGCAACCAGCAGGTATTTGAGACATTCTTCCTCTTAAAGAAACAATGGGGATGGGGCAAGAACAAAGTGTCAATCAAAACTAGACAGCAATGACTTAGTTATGGCTTGGGAATCTATGGTCACCACCTCCAAGCCAAGACTCTCTTCTCTAAGACGATGCCCGGGGCACAGTAAGTTACTAGGGCACGGAGCAGAACATGGCCACTGGTACAAAGAGGTCTGTCTTCATATTCTGGAACACTTGGGGGCAGATTTTAGGTTTTCAGCATTTGACTGGTTGAGACAATAACAGCGTGAAGCTCACAGGCTTCTTAAGAGTTAAACCAGTCCATTCTACAAAGCAGGAACACTGTGCCTGTCACATAATAAATGCTCACTAAGTGTTGGAAAGAATTACTGTGTCTGGTACATATAAGAGCAGGTCCATGGAGCCTTTAATTCAATGTGTCTGATCACATTCAGCATACAGCCCTTTCAAAGAGTCCTCTGCTGTCCTGAAATAATGTGCTTCTACAGAAGACTTCAAAATGCTGCTCTGAAACTGCAAGGGAAGGAACAGGAGAGGCGAAGCCACCCGCACATCTTCCTGAACTCCGCTAACTGCTGAGCTAATGAGTAAGTGTCTGACCCTCGAGTTCCTACCGGACCACTGCCGTCTGGAGTAGAAGGGGCCGCTGCTCCTGTTATTCTCACCCATGGTCTTCGCCTCTCCTTCCTGCCAGGCTCAGGGGTGAAAATCCAAAAGCCATTTGCTCATTCCTGGTCACCAAGAAACAAACTAGCATTTACCAGGAGCTTTGGCCATTGCCAGTGTCACAGGGGGTATGCAGTGGTCACTGAGTGTCTTTGACACAGGCTCCTAGGCAGCTGAGGAACACCCTGGGTGACTTCCGAGACTGTTCTCAAGCAGAGGCTCATGCAGGGAAAAGCCAAGGACTAAGGAGAGGACTGCGGTCATCTGTTGCATGCTAACAGGATGGATTGCAGCGGGGATGAGATGGGTACACCTGGACAGCTCACAGGGCACGCAATGGGGGAAGGCCAGATTAGCATGCAGGAAGCATTACACACCAAGAGAACACTTAAAAGAAAACTCAGCTCTAATCTCACTAGCTACAGCTGCCTTTGGACTCCTGATCCTTCTGTCCACATCTTCCAAGTGTTGGGATTAAGACATGCACCACCACACCCAGTTTTGGGGTACTGAGTATTGAACTCAGGACCTTGCGCATTCCAGTCTAGCATTCTCCCAACTGAACTACATCCCCAACCCCCTCTTTGACAAAGCAATGACAGAGAATAACCTTCTTTATGTCTCCTAACCAGACATAAACAGTCCAGCTATTGCTTTATTCTCAGGTGCTGTAAAGAGCATTTTACAGTTTAAGGGATCTCACCAAACTGCTCACCCGAAAGGCTGTACCTGTCTTCACTCCCATCCACAGCCTTATTAACCCCCCATTTCCCTGCGTAATTACAGGTATCAAGTTGTTTCATTTGGTCAATACGAGGTGGGGAAAGTGCAAGCTATTGTCCAGTCTACATTTCTTTAATACACCCCCTGTGTGTCTGTGTGTGTGTGTGTGTGTGTGTGTGCTCACATGCACTCATGCAGATGTATGGGCCCATGCATGCATGTGTAGAGGCCTGAGATTGATGCCAGGTGTCATTTCCCATTCTCCATCTTATTTTTGAGACAAAGTGTCTTGCTGAACCCAGAGTTCTCCATTTCCAATAGGCCGGTTGGGCAGGAAGCCCCAAGGATCCACCTGCCTCCACTGTCCAGTATTGGATCTCCAAAGAGCTCAGGTCCTCTGCTCGCACAGCAGACACTTTACCCACCGGGACACTGCCGCAGCCCTTGCTTGAGCATCTCTTCAAGTACTCATTCGTCACTTGTATATATTCTGTAATATCCTTTATTACAGAATATTCTGTTTTGTTTTGTTGGTTGGTTTGGGTTTTTTTTTGTGGGGGGAGAGTTTCAAGACAAGTTTTCTCTGTGTAGCTTTGGAACCTGTCCTGGAAGTCACTCTGTAGACCAGGCTGGCTTCGAACTCATAGAGATCCGCCTGACTCTGCCTCCTGAATACTGGGTATTAAAGGCGTGCGCCGCCGCCGCCGCCACCACCAGGCGATATTCTGTATTTTTGACTAATATTCTGTAATATATTCTTGATCAGATTTTTTGTCCATTTGTTTTCTACTTTGTAAAGCCTCTTTATTTACCTAGAATATTAACCCTTCATATATTGTGCGAATACGTTTCCCAGATGGCTAAGCCTTACTTAGTTGTCTTTTGACTACAGTTTTTTGCCTTTATTTGGTTCTGTGCTCATCTACTCTGCAAGGCATCCTACCCCAAGCATATCACAGTAATGTCCACCACAGAAGTTCAGCATACCAAGAGTTCTCCGTATCAAGAAGGAAAGGGGCTGTGGCGTAGTAAGGTCTGAGGACACAGGTAGCCTTTGCCTGTCTTCCCATGTACCCCAAAAGGCAAGGAAGAGTGAGCAAATCCCAGAGTCTGGGGTCCTTGTCCAGAATTCTAGTGGGGGGGGGGACAGGTTCCTAGAAACCTCATGCTTCATGTTAAAAATTTATGCAAAGTTTGTTTCCTACTCCATAAGTTTTGGTGCTAATTTTTCTATAAAGTAATATTTTGATTGCTAACAATTAAGTTATGTGACTTCCCCAGATCACAATTACCCACCAGATTTATGGGCAGCACCAGATTTCCCCAGCAGTACCTGAACCTCAGTTTGATCTTTGCAGAGGGAAGGCATTGTTGACATTGCTGTTAGAACTGGATGGAGCAGGGAGGCAGAGGGCGGTGCAGCTGGCACTGTGCCCAGGTGAGGTTTCAGGGCATGTCACTATGGGAATCTGGTCAGAGTCTGGGCCAGAGGGGTGTGGTGTGTGGGTCTCTAGAACATCTTCAGACCGTCCTGCCCTTTTCCCACAAAATATCCCGACTCCTTGTTCTCTCTTCCACATACCTCAGAACTGCCTCTCAACCCCTGATCCCCCAGAGCAGACCCACGTTTCCATCGTATCCCTAGAGTAGCCATTGCTGTTCTGCCGCCACGGATGCCACAGATCAGAGAGCTGCAGCTGGCCGGTGAGCATGAAGCCGAAAGCTAACACGTGCTAGACCAGTGCCAAGGCAGAGGCTGCATGGAGTGCCAGGCAGGGCGACCTACTCACCCTCCGGTCCCTGCAGTGTAAAGCAAAGACAAAAATAAGCTACTTCTAGGGCTATGGAGAGAATGAAAGGAGTTCACTTAGGTCCTGAAAACAGGGCTTGCCATTGGGTGAGCATTGGGTCAGTGCCAGGTGCTGTCCATACCGTCTGACAAAGCTCAGTCAGGGTGGACAGCGCTCCCAGTCACCCCTTCTGTCCACGAGAATCAATAATCCTGTATCCCAGCTGATCCAGAGGCAGGCGGAGAGGGGCTGAATATCTAGTTGACAAGTAGACATGTCAGTATAAGTAGCCAGCTGTCCCAGAACAGGACACTTGCATCTAGATTGTTCCAGAAGAGTGGCAGACAGTTTGTGTCTTGCTTTACACCTCTGCCAGTGAGAAAGGCACCTACAAAAGCAGTAGCCACCATTGCAGACTAAGTTTTCAGATGTGTTGGCCTGGCAGATGCATGAAATTTCACATTCATACTGGAGGGCTGATCCTAACTTGGACTCCACACTTTAACTCTTTCAACTATGAAAAGGCCTCTGCCACTACTATGCGTCATCTTCATCCCAATGACCCACGAGGTCCTAGTCCCACTGTGGCCCTATATCTTCTTAAAAGACAGGAGATCAAAGCTTTCAAGCAATCTAGGGTATCTGTCCACATAGATGCAGGCCAGTATACATGTATACACATATGCATGCACAGTGTAGATGTACACACACACACACACACACACACACACACACACACACACACACACACACTTCTGCCAAGTTATACATTACAGAGCCAAAAAGCCATACATTCCCACAGGGATGAGGGGCGAAATTCATGCAAGAAAGATAAGAACAACACTGAATTTTGGACAGAAGCAGTTCTTTTCTTGAAGGGGTGGGGACTTTCTGTCCCTGGGCTGGGACAGAAAAGCTGACAGCCCCTTAGAACTAAGCCAGCTCCACTGGGTGCCACTATAATAAATCAGAATCAGTTATGTAAAGTGTAAAATTATCATTTGGAAATCACTCTCTCTGAATAATTCAATCATTGACTTTCACATCAAACAACCATTTCAACCACCCACACACACAGTTCAGTCTCACACTGCTCTTAAACTCTCTTTAATTACCGACATTAACCTATCACATTGCTATTTCATTCCTATTTCATCCTGGGGGAGGGGACAGTGACTATGATAAACCACAATGAATAAGGAGGACTTTCAGCTGTCCTTCCAGGCAGCTCTAAAGGTCCCCTGATCGGATGGTGACAGGTCTGCTTTTGTCCCAGGAAGGGACAAGGACAGATAATCTACCTCCCTCTTGACAGATGTATTGAGGATGCCAGTCAGATAAAAAGGCCAGAAAAGCTTCAGAGCCCAACTCTGTCCCCCATACCTTCACCCCAGAATGAAGGAGTGCTTCCTTACTTCTGTGGCTGGAGGCTAGGATGTAAAGAACCAGGTAAACAAGCATTGTATACACAACAGTCCTTACCCTAGAATAAGACTTGCACTGATTTGTACGTATTTTATGTGTACGAGTGTCTTAATGTACGTCTGTGCATCACTTGCATGCCTGGTTCCTACAGAGGCCAGCAGGGGATGGTGGATCCCCTGGAACCGGAGTCATAGATGATTGCGAGCCAATATGTAGGTTCTGGGAATTGAACCCGGGTCCTCTGGAAGAGCAGCTGGAAGAGAAGATGCTGCATCATCTCTCTGGGCCCTAAATTAGCGTTTTAAGGCACACACTCCTTGTCTCACGCTAACCACTACCCCACTCCCTGAGTAGCTTTCGCAGACATAGACAGTAACTCTTCTGTTTCATTGTTTTAGGGGGCTCTGCCCTAGTTTTAGTGACGGCCCCTTCACCCTGCAAACTACCCGCCAAAAGCGGGATTGCACAAGAACGGGCGTGAGGTGAAGAATTTCATTAGCGGTTTCCTCCAGGGCTAGTGAGGGTTCAGGCTTCCCAGCTGTGTCTGTTGAGTGCTCCACTCACCCCCCCCACCCCACCCCAGCCCATCCCCCACCCCCACCCCCACTCCCCACCCCCGCTTCACCTTTCCATGTTTTGTAGTAAAGGTGTTGCCCTAAGAAAAGCTAACAGATGGGTAAAGACGGTTCTGTGGAGAAGTTAGTCAAAACATCCTATGAAAGAGAAAGAAGAAAATGACCCAAATGTCATAGGTTAAATAAATTGTGCCACATCCATTCAGCAAAAAGCATCTCAGCCACTGAAGACCCCGATGTACGTGCATGTGAGCACCAGAAGCTAGCCATTATATGCCATTAGGGGAAAAATAAAGTCGGGTAAACCATAGAGAGGGGGCACAGGGACATGTTTAATTCTACTTTTTTTTTAATATGGGAAGAATGAATCATGTTAGAAATATGCAAGACTCTAATTCGAGCTGTACCTGAGTGGTGTAGGCATTGCTTATTTCTCATTCCCTACTGGGAGTTACATCTATCTGTGTCTCCTCATGGGTCTACAAAGGTGCAGTTAAAAAGCTAGATCTTGTTCTGCCTTTTGACATTGTCATTGAACATGTCAGTGCCTGGGTTCCCTTATCTACAAAATGGAGGAAAAAATGATCTGAGGCTCTCAGGATCAGTCAAGTTGATTGGGGGGCGTGCTCTTAGAGGTATGGCTGGCATAGTAAACACTGTACTAGTAGCCCCAATTATTAAAATAATCACATGTTTCTTGTATAATTAAAAAAAAAACACCTGGGGGCTCAGGCCAGCTGTCATATCTGAGCCCCATCCACAACTCCTGGTGTGAGTTTTCCCTGTGTAAAATGAGTGAATTAGACAGATGACCTGAAAAGCCCACCCTCATCTGACGGCACAGTCCAACGGGGATGCATCTAATGGGCTCTGGGTGGGGCACGGAGGTGAAAGAGGACATTTCAAAGCTTCAGCCAGGACTGGAGGAGGAGTGATGGGGCCCTTGAGACAGATCAGCGCCCAGCCAGTGTGCATGCAGGGAACTGGGGGAGGGGAGCTGCCGGGCCAGTTGCCTCTACACTCACTTGTGTGATTAACTGATTGGCTTCTCTTTTTCTCCAAGCCAGACTCCAGCTCGGGGAACCTTGGGGACTATTTTAAAGAAAAGTTATTCCTTTGTTTTTAATTGTAATTAAGTAGATATTTTATAATTTTTAAATGGTGCAATTTACATGTCACTTGCAGGATGTGCTGGGTACCCTTCACCAGAGGGAGAGAGCGTAAGTGGGAGAGGACTGCTGTGTGTTATTTTGTGATTAGGGAAGTACATTTATGCAATTGTGATAGAATGGAGATGCTGGGAAATTTCAACATTTTATTAAACATGCCAGAACTTTCACAGATGGAGACGGAACCAAAGTTTATTCATGTGGAGATTGTATTCACCCTTCTCGCCATACTTTGACAAAATGTTTAAGTTAGTTTCTCATTTTATTTGTCTATTGAGTTCCCTAAGTTAGGGAAATTAGTATTGTGTGTGTGGTTTGATTTAATTAGCAATTGGGGAAATCGGCCTGGCATGTTCCGTGGAAGCTTGGGGAAATTGTCAATTAGCATTGTGTTAATTGGTGTCTGCCGTCCTTGCTTTTTAGTTTTTAACCCCTTTTACGTTGTCCCCTCTTTCAGTATGTAAAAGCTGGCTGTTTATTATTCTTTAAATAAAGGATTAATTGCCTGAATTCCTGCCTCTGTTCCCCGTCCTTTCTCTCCCCAGCAGATGGGAGCTGGGCAGACCCGTGGTGGCAGCCCTGTTTCTTTCAGGGCCCTGTCCTGCCTGGCACAGAAGGAAGTGCCGGCTGCGCTGCCCTGTGCCAGCCAGAAGCTTCGTTTCTGCTGTTCTCAATGTCCCATGGACCCCCTCTGTCTCCGAACTCCACAAACTCTACCCAGCTCTCCACAGACCCACATTGCTCATTTTCTGGAGTCTGAGGATGATGTGTTGTGTTTCTGACTAGTGTCCTTTCTAGGGAAGGACAGGAACCTCACCAAAGGAAGGAAGCATACATCTGTGGAGAGCATTTGGTAATCAGGCTTTGAATTTCACAGCCCTCTCCAAGAAGGGTTTACAATGAAAGCCAAGGTTGAACCCTGCTGGTAGGGCTCAAGGTGAGACTTAGCTCATCCTACTCAACACTGAGTTTCTAGTGCCTAAACCCATGTGTTTTATTTGGCCCATGTATCTGTAGTATTGGAATCAACTGGGAGCTTGGTGGAAATTCAAAGCCCCAGGCTCCCATGGGATTTACCACTTCAGCGTGGCTGCATTCAAAACCTCCCCAATTCATTTCACATTAAATGTGAGCCTGACCTAACACATTGTTTGGCCTGTGTTTTTCCTAAAGTGATTGGCTATACCTCAGAATCTGTTGTCTTTTTACCTCGGCCATGGAAGCAACCTTTGCCTGGATATTTAGCTGTCCAATTCAAGGATACACTTCCCAGACTCCTTTGCAGCTAGATTCTGGTCATGAGAGCAAGTATTCACTTATCAATAAAAGTTTCAAATGATAACTTTTAGTTCTTTTTTCCTTAAAAGAGATCCTGCTCACACTGATCCTACCCATCCTGCTGCTCCTCAGATGTAACAGCTGGAGCTTGAGGCATGAGGATGTCAAGATGGAAATGTAGACATGTGGAGAGAGACTAGGCCCTGGGCAATTTGTGTCAGTCTCCTACTATCCCTCTGCTGCAGCTCATAAACTCTATACTTTATTCAAGTCATGGGGTTGGTTGGTTTGTTACCATTTTGTTTTGTTTTGAGTTGGGGGTGTCGTTCATGAACAAACTGCTCCTGACTAATACAGAAGCCACAGTCAAGAAGAGGCTGCTAAGGAGACAGCCTGTGATGCACAGAACAGGAATAGGCAGGCAAAGATCCCCTGACAAGTGTCAGCTCAATAAAGCACTTACCAGTGAATGGCTGCCTACCGAATGAGATGAACCGGCTGTACCATCAAGGTAGCGAGCTTGTGGTCACCAGCCATGTTCACGCAAAGGTCGCAGAGGTTCCTTCCCCATACTCGGAAGAGGACACTCCGGTAATGGAGTGTGGATCACCTCCCATGTTAACCTCTTGTCTCTAGAGAACTGTGGAAAAACAAAAGAACATCTAAGGGCGTGATGGAGTTAAGTCTTGAATATGTTTTTCTCATTGAACCAAGTAACCAGTTCTCTCCCAGCTCCTCTTTCTGCTTCTTTATCACCAGAACTCTGCAGCGCTTCTGCATCCACTCCTCCAGTCCCACGGAAGCCTGTCTAGGCTCCCCCGTCCCTCGGGCAGGAGACTGCAAACTGTGCTTCTCAGATGCCTTGGCAGCTTTGCTGAGAGTCTGCAGTGGACTGCAGAAAAGCACCCTGCTCTTTGCTCAGACATCACCAGCCACTCTGGCACTTGCCACAGCTATGGTGGGATGGAGAGATTCCCACTCTAGCCTCCTAGATAAAGCTACAGGGTCAGGCCAGGCTCAGGCTCAGGCTCACGCACAAGCTGAGTCCAGGGAGAGTCGAGCTTCCTTAACTGAGGTCTCTTCGGCCTTCTGCTCCGTCAGGATTATGCACTTTCTCTCTGCTGCTCCTGTGGCCTTGTTTACCTCTGGAGCCAATCCCTCATACAGCCTCCAATAAGGAAAAGATCTCCCTGGCTCCTGTTTTCTTGACTGGACTCAAAATGATGCCATCACCAGCCCTGGGGATTGTCTCCTGTCCTGAGGCCATCCCAGTACATGCCAGGCTGTAGCAGCACCCTGCTAGTCCCTCTTGCCCTACCCTGCCCCCAAACTGCAGTCTACCCTGCATAGAGCTGTGGAGTCTTCAAGCCTACACCCCACGATAACCTCTGGAGGCTGTGCTCTGAGGCAGATCTACGCCTTCAATTTCTCGCCAGTCTTGCTCCCCAGGCTAGCTGTTGTGTAGCTGGTCTCATTGAAAGGACAATAAGGAGCTCATTTTTCAGGAGTTGGCTTATGCCGGCTAAAGCACATTTCCATGTGATATTTATCAGCAAAAAAAATGCCCTCAAACACTTTCCTACCACCTAGTCCTATAGCAGATTTAACTACTAGGCAGCACCCATATATAAACAAGCAAACAGAACCCTCAGTTTGATAAGGAGGGCAAGAAAATTCTCTGCTACAGGCTTTCTTCAAGGGTACCCCTGGGAAAGAGCTGGGATTCTGGGGAGGATGCCTCAGCCAACTCCATTCTTGCCAACTTGGGGTCCAGAATAGATTCTGAGGCCAGTTGAGGGTTCTGGATGGACAAGCAAGATAAGGAAGATTGTAGCTACTCTGTTTAACTCCATCATGTTCTAGAAAATACATCATCAACTGTTGGAGCCTAGTTAGGTTTCCTAGTGGCTTTACCCAGCAGGTCTGCATCAAGAGGGTGATTGGACCACGGGCCTGAGTACCAGGTGTCTGAGATGGTCTGCACTTGGCTGTGCTAAGAAGAGGTCTTTTGCTCCACCCCTTGGCATTCCTTTAAAAACCCTTTGGCAGAGACAGTCAGGGCCCAAAGGATTAGGATCCAGGCAGGCCCTCCTGAGGCTATCCTGTATTTCCATCTGTTTCTCTCCCCTCTATTCTTCTATCTAGTATTTCCTGCTGCTCCTACTCAAGAGTACTCTGGGGGAAAAGTGGGGGTGGGATGGCCCCCCACAATCAACAAACCTACAACCATCACTGTTGCATCAGTCCATTAGATTTTTCCAGTCAGATCTAAACCCCATCAGCATAACACTCTTTGTTGGTGTGTATTAACACTGTGAAGCAAGGCAGACCCACAGGAGGGGCCAGTTAAATCCTGACATGACTGCAGGACCTGATGATGATCTCCAGTCTTCTTGTGTGGCCTTTGAGAGACTACATGAGCTAAAACCTAAAAATGTTTAAAGGACATTAATGGACGTGTTTTGTATAATACTAAGGACCAGCCTTAATACTATCCCAGGGGCCCAGAAGGGATACTACCAGTGGCGCGGGAATGAATCTAGATACACTGAGTTCTTTAGTCCATTCACTTTATTCTTCTAAGCCAATTCTATCTATACAATTTCAGCCCCGTCCTCATATTTAGCTCCTCTCTGTGCCCAGTTATCCTGTCCTCATAGTTTTAGTAAACTCTCATGCTTTTGACCTGATCTTCCTCCTCTGTCCTTTCGTTGTCCATCTATATCCTTCCTGGCTCCTTACCCCTGGCCCTGATAAACTCTACAAGAGATCTGCTTTACTCTTTACTGAACCCCTGTCTTCCTCCCCTCTCTCTGGCCATGCGGTTCTGTGTCCACCTCTGGAATTCCGCTCCAGTCCTTACTGCACCTGGTTATGTAAAAAGTCCTATTGTCCTCAGTCAGTCTCTCTGGCATGCCCCTAGTCATGGAGGGAAGGAGATGGTCTGAGCTTCATTTGCACAAGAAAGAAAGCTATGCATCTCCAGCCAGCTTGTTTCCTAGGCTCAGGGGCAGGGGGAAACGGGGAGTTAGTTACCTAGAAGTTCAGCAGGTCTGAGGAGCTGAATTGTTTGCCAAATGGTCTGGGAATATTTGTGCACACAAGAATTTCATAGTAGAAGACAGCTGAAATATTAAAAGCTGGATAACACCAAATATTCATAATAAATGGCTTGCCTTTTGACAGACCCTTGGCAGGTCAAAGTATAGTTTTAAAACACAGCTGAATCTCTATAATATATTCTTGTGGCCCGCAAGAGATGTGGGTTCCCTGGTACATTATTACAGATATTTAATAACTGCTTGTAAGTTATAGATATGGCTTAGGATACAGCCAACTTCTGGTAGAGAATCAGGATATATTGATACAAGTCCTTTCTCGTACTAGGGTCAACTTCAGGGCCTCTGGGTTCTGGCTCAGTCTCCTGGGACAGCAGATAACTTGCCTTCTTTTGGGTCTCTAGAATACCCATCTCTTGTTGGGTGAGCTCAGAGTGGAACTTTTATAGACCCAAACCCCCTGGAGTGCGTGAGAATACCGGACCATGCCTGGTTGCCACTGTTGACCCCCATGCAGCTCTCCCATTTCTAAACAAGATCATCATTCCCCAACCATTATTTGGTTCTATCAAAAGCAATCCTTAAGAAGTGAAACCAGATCTGAGTCAACTTTTTCTTATTTTATCTTCCTTGTCTACTCTTCCCCTGCATCACAGTCCTGAGAGCCTCCAGAGTTCCAAGTATTGTCAGCAAACGATGAGAGAGGTATAAAGTAGAGAAACGGGAAACAGCATCCATCAATCCCATGGACACTCTGGGCTGGTTCTCATCATAAGGAAGCCCTTCTGGGTTAAGTCACAGGATGATTCTGCTGAGCTTCCTGGACACAGGCCAGGAGCCTCCATACAGAATGAGAGGGTGATCTCGGGGAAGGCCTTCCTTAGCACCTTTCCCTCTGCCCCAACAGAGGAAAGACCAGTAACCCTATAGCATGGGGACACCCATTCTGACCAGAGGCTGGCAGGTACCAGCTGTTCAGTGATGGCAAGAGGAGGGAACTTCAGGCTTATCTTCTGCAACTGTTCCCATCTCTCCATTCTACTCAAGCTAACCATGCATGTTATAACTTACTCAACATGAAATCCATTCACCTCTCTATTTCCCAAAGTTCACAATTGACACCTGAAATCTGCATTTATAAATGAAGTTTGGGTTCCAAACATCCACTTGGTGACAAGGACTATTGCTATTTTTTATAAAGAAAAAGTGATCATCTGTCATTTGACCATGCAAACCATCTGAATACATGACGGCTTTCTCTTGGCATGGGGACAGATCACTCTGGACACCTGGGCATGCTCTGTTTGAAGAATTGTGTTGGTCTTGTGCGGCAGGGGATTGCAGGCCTGTGAAGAGGACATTTGAAAACCAATGGATGGGGGCTAGTTGACCTCTGTGAGCAACACACACACACACACACACACACACACACACACACACACACACACACACACACTGAACATGCATACATGCAAGCCAAACACTCAAACACACAAAAAATAAATAAATAAATAAATCTTTTTTAAAGGAAGAATAGATTATGACAGAAAGGTCCTTGACCAATATCATATATTTGCATCATTTTAGAAGCAATTTGAGACTTCTGTTCATTTTCATTCCTTGAGTTTATTTTCAGTCTGATGGCCACAGGTAAATCCCACAGGTTTAAATGCATCCTTCCTCTCTCCAGCCCTCTTCCCCTCTCCTCTGCCTCTGTTAAGGACATCAACATCCCCCTCACCCATGAAACCCAAGGCCTGCAAGTGCCTGATTCCCAGGGCTGGTCCCTTTCCTACCATAGTCAGTAGCTTTTTTTCTCAGTACTATCTCACATCAGGACTTCCCATCACCATCCAGAATCAAGCCCTCAGTACCTTTCTCCTGGACAACTGTCATAGGCCCCTTCTTCTCAGTCCCTGACCAGGAGAACAGCCACAGAACTCTCCTGCCCACAGGTCCCCAAGACCACAGCATTCTCATCCCCAGAAACCCCTTCCACCTTCCCTCAAGGACAGATGTGAGTGTCTCTTTGTGTCATCTTTATACTTAACTTAGTTTTTAAATTTTTAAAATACAGTCTCATTGTGTAATCCAGGCTGGCCTGGAACTTGCAATGCTTCTATTTCCACCTCCCAAGTGCTAGGATTACAGATGTGCATCACCATGTCTGGAAACAGTATTACTAATACCCTAATTTTGGTGTACAAACAATCCTCTATCTGCAATTCTAAAACAGGACTGAAAGTGAAAATAACTTGGAAGATTTACTAATAAAACTTAGCATGAAACTATTAAAAATGTATACTTGCTCCACTTAGAATAGTCTAGTATATTACTACAAAAGTACAAGTATCTGAGATTATGGCATACTTCTCTGAGACCCAACTGTGTTCATTACATATTATATGGACTATGCACAATACTATCTCTTTAAAATCTGGAGGAAAAAAATTGTTTTCTCCAACACACGTGGGATAAAGTTCTTCAGATGATATATTTAAGACCCATATTGACTTGTACTAGAATAATAGGTTCCTCCCCATGTCTTTTGTGTGGGTATCAGTTGGTGAATGAGCACATATCATACACAGGACGGAACATTTTTGAGTATTGAAGGGAGATAGCAAATTGAAATAACTAAGTTGGTGTACAAGTTCTCACAGCTTTAGACTAAAGCAAAGAAGCCATGTTATGACCCAGTGAGCCATCTAATAAAGAGGCACCACTGCAGACCCTCAGAAGCCACAGGAACTAAAGCAGAGTGCGGTGGCGTGTCCTTGTAGCCTCAGTGCTAGGGAGGCAGAGACAGCTGCAGCCCTGGAGCTCACCAGCAAAGCAGCCCAGTCACTAGGTGAGCTTCAGGCTGTCAGGAATCCTGTCTCAAAATAAAGGAGGATGGCACCTGAGGACTGGTACCTCAGGTGGTCCCTAGGCTTCCATATGAGTACACACACACATGCACACACACACACACACACACACACACACACACACACACACACACACACAGACATGCACATGGAGTACACAGGTAGAGGAGAGAACAATTGCAGCCTAGTGGTATACACTTCACTACTAGGTTTATGTACTATCATGGGAAAGCTGACCACTGTTTATACAATTATAATACTTAGAAAACTACTCCTTCTGCTACGACTGATGTCCCTAACACCACGGCAGCCAAAATGTCATCTGGACCCTGAGCAACACTGAGAAAGAATTCCTTCTTCTGTTATAACTACTGTTTATAGAAAGTGCAGTAAACATTGAGACTGGTGGGCAATGTGACTGGAGAAGTAGCCAAGGTCGGATCATTAGTGTCCAATTAGCAAGTGGATGTCTAGTGGCCAAGAGTATGGGCTCAGCAGTTAGGAGTTCAGCAATACTGGAGAAGTTGCTTAATGCTTCTGTTCCTCAGTGCTTCATCTGTGTTATGGGACTGCTGCCTGCTGCTGCTGCTCCTGCTGCTGCCTCTGCTGCTGCCTCTGCTCCTGCTGATGCTGATGCTGTTCCTGTTCCTGCTGCTCCTGCTGTTGCTGTTGTTGCTGCTGCTCCTATTCCTGCAGCTCCTCCTCCTCCTGCTGCTGCTCCTCCTGCTGCTCCTCCTGCTGCTGCTGCTCCTCCTCCTGCTGCTGCTGCTGCTCCTCCTCCTGCTGCTGCTCCTCCTGCTGCTCCTCCTGCTGCTGCTGCTCCTCCTTCTCCTGCTGCTGCTGTTGCTGATTAGGATAAAATTGATCCAGTTATTGTGAGGATTCAGTGAGACTGTACATGAAAAACACTTCATAAATATTTTACAGGTGTTAGCTGCCATTATATGTCATTCATAAGGAGCTATGGGTACAAGGGAAAACTGGCATGGAGCACCCTCACCAGGACATGTACAGTCTGTGGCATCTAGGATCCCAGCAAGGAGGTTGTGATTGTAATCCAGACAACTGATGAGGCTGAGAACTAAGAACTATAGCAGTGGGATCAGGTGACCCATGGCTCATCACAATTCACATGAGAACATGCTGGAATAAGTAAGTAATAAATGAAAGGGAGAACAGGACCACCGATTTCTTATAGTTGAATTCCAACTAATAAAAGTGAAAGAAGGCATAGAAGTAGAAAAAAAAATCATTAACTGGATTACAAAAGAGCAATTGTGACAGGGAAGGAGGCTGAACTGACCGGGTAGAAGTGTAATGGAAAGCAGGATACGTAAGTAGTCTCGAAAGACCTCCCCACAAGATGGTTATTAGTTACAAATAGAAAAAGAATAACCAGCCTGGTAGTCATTGTCTTAACCAAACGATCAAAGCATCATGGGTAAGAAGACATATTGACACAATACCCCTTAACCAGACTCCCCAAGAAGCCAGTTCTATGTGGATCTTGACAAAAATGCAGAACAACAATCTAATTATGTTAAAACATTGGACAAATCCAAACGAGGGGATATTTTTACAGGATAATTGGCCAGTTCTCTGCAAAAGTGTCAAAGTCATGAATAACAAACTGAAGAATTGTCCCTGATTTCTCAAGACAAAGGAGATGTGACAAGAACATGCAAAGTGGGGTCCCAGATTGGATCCTAAAGCAGAAAGGCGCATTAGTGAGGTAATGTGAAACTCAAACAGGTTCATCGTGAGTCAGTGTCAATTTCCTGGTTTCGACGCTTGTACTGTTGGCTGTTTAAGATGTTACCTTAGAGAAATCTAATGATGGATACAAAGGAACCCTACACTAATTTCACAACTTCTGTAAGTCTAAAATTTCAAACTACAAAGTTAAAGATGAGCATAGTAGCTTCATCTAACCTCCCTCTTCACCCATGGAGGATGCTTAGTGTGCTCGTGTATGAAATAAGATGGTCTAAGTTGGTGCCTGGACTCACGCTACTGTCAGGCGTCTCCTAAGCATGTTCCACAATGACCACACTGCGTTTTGATCATGTGCATGCCTTTCCCAACCACTAGAAAGAGGACTGAGCATGGAGGCAATACGCCCTGGTGCACCTTTAGCCCAGCACGGATTATACACATCGTATACATATATACATTCATGTTCACTTTGTTTGCTACTTTATCCAAATCTGCTTTGCTCCGAGGACGTCTTCTGATCGTGAAGTTCAGTCAGCCTACATCCACAGAGCGTGTTCACTGCAGAGCCACGTAGAACAATGACATGGAGCCAAGTTGCTAGGAGTTAAAGAGAGAAATTCAGGAAGAACATTGGAGAACGTGGGTTTAAACAGATAACCTCCAGATCCTTGTTCTCTTGATGCCATGGTAGTGGTTAAACATACACACAGCGGTGAGGGGGGCGGGGTTAAGGGGGGGGGATTTGCTCCTCAGGGGAACATTTGGCAATGGCTGGAGACATTTTTTTTTTTTTTTTTTTTTTTTTTGGTTTTTCGAGACAGGGTTTCTCTGTGTAGCTTTGCGCCTTTCCTGGAACTCACTTGGTAGTCCAGGCTGGCCTCGAACTCACAGAGATCCGCCTGGCTCTGCCTCCCGAGTGCTGGGATTAAAGGCGTGCGCCACCACCGCCCGGCAACTGGAGACATTTTTAACTGCCTTTATTAGGAAAGGGGAGGATGGCTATGTTCACATCTAGTAAGCAGGAGCCAGTACTGCTGTTAACATCCTAGACTCAGGTCTGCCTCCATGTCAGTTACCCAGCAAGAACGTCAAGAACGCCAAGGATGAGAAAACTGGTTATGTTCTTACTTGTGAAGGATGCTTGGCCCTCAGAGAAGAACAGCACACAATGAGGGTGAAAACAGGAGGTCTGAGGGCTAGTCAATTTTCTGGTTTCATAGAAAGGGTTCCAGGTGTTTAAATAGGAGCAGAGAGGGCCCACTCATTGCTCATTTTCTGTCTATCAAGGATGGAAGAGATCCGCTTTGGTTGCAGTTTCACTAGCCAGTGTGAGGGAGATGGAATCCCGTGATCACACTTCAGATCCGTTTCAAGAAACAGCATGAGCCAGGGTTCATGCCTTCATCTCCAGTTGGGCATAGCATCCATATATTCTACCCACTGTTCCGACACCAGCACAGTAAGGTGTCCTGATGACGTCATATCTGTACCTGTGGAGTACACTGTTTGGGGGGCGACTGAGCAGGACAGTAGTGACTAGGCAGAGAGGGTGGTAGTGAAGAAGCAGGGGGTTATTGGAAATTCTGGGGTTGCTGAGCAGAATTGGAGCCCTGGTGACGTAGTCAGCCAAGAGCAGGGAAGAATGGAACAGGTGTAGCCCCAGGAAGTAGTTAGGGTTCCCCAGAGCAGGCTGAACAGTCCCCTAGTGGCTCTTCTGCAGAATGGAGAGCCAGGGAAACCAGTTGCTGCTCAGTCTAAGAAGGTAAAAACATCAGACGGAGAGAGATTAACAGGCAGCTCCCATCAGGCTGGAAGCTTGAACCCCAAGAATTTGCTGCCTTCAAGTACACACTCAAAGGCTCAAGAATCCAAAGTCTCAGGTCCACTGGCAACAACGGTGAGAAGTGACCCACTCGGTTTCCCTTTCACCCTTTACCATCCGCTGGGTTGCCTGTTTGTCAGTGGGCTAGCCGACATTGAGGGCTGGTCTTCCCACACACTTCACTGAGCCACACGCCAGTCTTCTGTGGAAACAGGTTTGCAGACATCCTCAGAAGTACACTATACTTACCAGTTTCCTAGGTGTCCATCCATCCGGCCAAGTTGACAACCAATATTCACCACCACACAGTCTGTGCCTAGATGGGTCCTCGAGGGTCTATTAGACCAGGGCTGAGCCTGCCCACATAAGACAGGTAAACACAGAAAAGAACTGCATACATTAGGGCTCTTCTAGAATAGAAGAGCAGAGATGCAGAGTACTCAAGCCTTCATGGGGGCCACTGGAATAAAGCGAGCCCCCAGCCAAAAGTTTACTCCAAATCACCACCCTCTGAAGAACAGGTAGTGGGGACCGTCTCCTGCCCAGAAGGAAATCATCTCTTTGGCTGCTCTGTGGGACATGATGCGCAATGGAAACTGTTTTGTATTGAAGCTGGGCTGAGTTTCTGCCAACAATGGCCGCACTTGACTCTGAAGCTGAAGGCACCATGCATACAAGGCTAAAGGACTGTGGTCTTGACAGAACAATTCGATGCACCTTAGGTCCTGCCTTCCAAGGGTTCCAGTCTTCCCAGCACAGCCATATTGCCTCCAGCAACCTCTGAATGAATGAAACAAAGCCATGTATACCGGCTGGCTTTCTGCCAACTAGCAGCGGCCACTCAGAGGCCACCCTCCTGCAAGAGACCAAGCAGCTGCTTCTGCGGCCTGGGGTTTGAGTGGGGTTCCTGGAACAGGCACAAGTCCTAATCTCCTGTTCACCATGAGTCCTTAGTACATAGTTTGGTCTTGGTAGGGTTTGCTTTGCTCACCCGGTACCCCCCTGGAGGAGTTGACGCATGTAATGCACACAGCTCAGAGAATGGCCCAAGCCACCCTGGGGAAGGTGGCTACTCCCGTGTCTCCCTCATGGAGGTGTCTGGCAGGAGCCTCTGCTCAGGGGGAGGGGCTCAGGGTGACAGTCTTAGTCTTTATCGTCACACACACCTTGATTCTGACCTAAAGGGTGCAGAGAGGAACATCCACTGCCACCCCAATTGTTCCAGAAACTCAGAAACTGCTGATGAATCTATTTTTATTTACTCCCCATTTATACTCTGCCACATGCCAGAAAGGATGTAAAGCAGCAGAGATAAATCTATGTAACCTCCAGAGACAGGAGCCAGGGGACACTCTTCTTCATGTCTGCCAAGGTGAGGCCACCCCAACTCTGCTGAGCAGCAGATGTGGGAAGGACAGGAGGGAACGAGGGTACCACCAGCCTGCACCTCCCCCTGGCTTGCCTTTCCCTGTGCCCTGCCCCCTGTGCCCTGCCCCCTGTGCCCTGCCCCCCTGTGCCATGCCCCCTGTGCCCTGCCCCCTGTGCCCTGCCCCCTGTGCCCTGCCCCCCTGTGCCCTGCCCCCCTGTGCCCTGCCCCCTGTGCCCTGCCCCCCTGTGCCCTGCCCTCCTGTGCCCTACCCCCCTGTGCCCTGCCCCCCTGTGCCCTGACACCCTGTGCCCTGCCCCCTGTGCCCTGACACCCTGTGCCCTGCCCCCTGTGCCCTGCCCCCTGTGCCCTGCCCCCTGTGCCCTGCCCCCCTGTGCCCTGCCCTCCTGTCCCTGACACCCTGTGCCCTGACACCCTGTGCCCTGACACCCTGTGCCCTGCTCCCTGTGCCCTGCCCCCCTGTGCCATGCTCCCTGTGCCCTGCCCCCCTGTGCCCTGACACCCTGTGCCCTGACACCCTGTGCCCTGCCCTCCTGTGCCCTGCCCTCCTGTGCCATCCCCCCTGTGCCCTGCCCCCCTGTGCCATGCTCCCTGTGCCCTGCCCCCCTGTGCCATGCTCCCTGTGCCCTGCCCCCCTGTGCCCTGACACCCTGTGCCCTGACACCCTGTGCCCTGCCCTCCTGTGCCCTGCCCTCCTGTGCCATCCCCCCTGTGCCCGGACACCCTGTGCCCTGCCCCCTGTGCCCGGACACCCTGTGCCCTGTCCCCTGTGCCCTGCCCCCCTGTGCCCTGCCCTCCTGTGCCCTGCCCCCTGTGCCCTGCTGCTCCCATGCTTCCCATGCTATACTATAACCATGCTGGTTCCACATGCTCTTGGAGAGTTGTGGAACAAAGAATATCCAGGGGCACACTGCCATCCCATAGCCACCTCCAAAAGACAAGAAAATGTACAGAGGAAATCAAATAAACAGCAGCCTTGTGTGGCTGGAGCGGGTGAGCAGGTTGTTTCGTCATGAAAAAGCCGGAACCTGGCTGTATTGAAGGAAGGGACTGGCTGAGTCAGTGGTCTAGGAGACATGCTGTACCCTTCTCCACCAGCTCCCAGAGGTCCAGGACGGCCAGGTGAGCTGTTCCTTCTTCCTGTCTACTCACAGTCCCCACGATTTGGGGACCTCCCTCTCCTAAAGTCTACCTGCTCTCTTACCTCAGGCCTCTGTCCTCCCTGAATGCCAGTGTCATCAACCACCTCAGCCTCCTTCAGGCACTTAGTCCCCACTGACCTTCAGGTCCCATCAGCTTCATCCATGCTGACAAGTCCACAGCTCCCTGAGGACAAACTGCTAGGCCACTGTGCAGGAACACAAGAAGGACAGAAATTTGGGCTGGTAGGAAAGCATGGAGAGTCTACTGCCTTCTTTGGACTGAATCACCTAAGCACTGAGGCAATTCTCAAACTTTTGAGTTCAAGAGGAAGCTTTTGGTTCAAACACAGATATTCAAGAACCACAAGAAATCTCCTTTTCATGACTCAATGTTGGGACTCCAGAACCTGCTTTTAACAAGCCTGCTGGGATAGTCTGATGTATGTGCTAGCCTTTGAGAAATAGGCCTGACTGCTGCACGTTGGCTACCTGGAAGGGGTCCTGGATCTGGTTTCCAGTGCCAAAGGAATTCTGGTTCTACTACCAGGTAGGTGACCTTAGACATGTAAACAACCTGGGTGGTTCAGACTCCCCATCAGGGAAATAAGGTATGGGAACAGGATTCCTAGAATGCTGATGGTACCAGAAGGTGGCCAGCATTTAGAGCATCTGCAGGCCAACATCCTGCACACACAAATGCTCAATAAATGCTAGCCACTTTCTGCTCTGCCTCGAAATTTCCATATGCAGGAGGTACAAGGATAGTCTGCATTTTATAGAAGAATAGAACATTAAGCAACTTGTCCAGGTCCACACTTCTAGGGATTGGGGGACCTGGGATTTGAATCCAAACCATTGGGCCTGACAGTCCTAGGGTGTCATCACCACATTCCAGTCCCCATGTGTGACTGCCATTCTGATTTTTCCAATCCAGAGCTCTAGTCACCACCCCTGAAGCTGCCCTTGGATCACCCTGTAGACCAAATTAAAAGCAAACCTCACTACACAAGATCAAAATTAGCCTCAGCCCCACACGTAGGAGGGGTACCCATTACTCATGCAAAGCTGGGGAGGATTTCAAAGGACAGAAGCAGGCATTAGAAGCACCAAGACCTTCCCCATTCCAGAAGCTCCTAGTGGGGGCGGACAGGACTTCAGAGAGGCAGAAGAACAGGCTGGGAAAATGCCCATGAGGCCAGACTGCCAAACCCAGCTTGTCAGGGCAACAGGCCACTGTGGATCTTTGCCACGTCTTTCAAAGTTGAGAAAGCACTGATTATATCACAAATCATAAGTTGGAGAGCCCAAGTTCCCTAGGGATTCCCAGAGCACCTGCCACCCTCATGGGGCCAGAAAGCACAGGAAAAGCCTTGGGGTCAAGGTCACGCTAGACTGATGGAGTGGGATAGAGAGAGCTGAGGCTGCCCCAGCCTAGAGACATGTGCCAGCTAAACTCTGGCAGAATCTTGGAAGAGGGGACGATGTGAGAGGACAAAAGGCAAGAGCCCTGTGGGTCCTTCCACTCCCCAGCTGGGTCAACTGAGGCACAGCTGGCATTTCACCTCTGCTTACATAGTTTATGAGCCTCACAGACGCTTGCTCTGCCCATCACTGCCACTCTGCGATCACACCTGCCTGTGAGGGCCAGGCTCAACAGGCATACATCCTCCTCATCTATCAAGCCTTTCAGGGCTACCTCTCCAGTCTAGAGCCCTAGTCTCTTCATACCCGACTCTGCACTCTGTCTCGGGATTCCACCGGCATGATGCTTGCGAAGGGTCCAGCTTGCTGCTTAGCAGTCGCCGCTGCAGCTGCCTCACTTGGAGTACCATCTATGCCCTTTACCAACTGTGAGAGCTTGAACAAGCCTCTCAACTCCGAGGTGAATTTCCTCCTCCCAAGTTTGGGAACGGTAACTGTCTCAGCCTTACTGTGTGGCTGTGGGAACTGAAAGACACAGGATAAGATGGCCAGGAACAAGTGAATGTTGAGGGCCCCTATTCACCTTTCCAACTATGCATATATTTTAGCATTTGCCCAAGTGTTTTTGTATCCCCGCCCCCTCCCAATCACGACAATAATATCATAAACTGTGTATGGACAGGCTGCCATGTGCTAAATCTTGGGCTAATTCATGGCTTCCTGAGCTGCCCTCTAGGAGTCTGCAGGCTGCTTGTCCTTTTCACCTGTTACCCAAACAAATGCTATTTCTGTTGGTGTAAGGCTCTCACATCCCTCAACACCAGACTTAGCAGACACACTGGAAAGCAAGGGGACAGAGTTCCTGAAGAGAAGCATCATGAATATGGGTCACCTAGATAAGAGGGCAGCCCACAGAGGAGCCCCTTGTCCTCTGCCTGCTTTTAGACCTGCTACATCAGCAAATGGACCTCGGTGAAACTCATCTCCAACGTTTAGTTTCCTCTGTGTGTGGACTTTCTTTATAGTGCTATAAAAGGAATTGTTTCCTGTAAACAAATCTTACCAACTTTTCCCTTTTCAAAGGCTGAATGCTTGGAACCTAGAAGAAGGCCCCGGCAAAGCCAGATTACAGTGGGAAGGTACGTGGCCCACCCTTAACGGTGCAGTCAATGGTCTGTGTGGAGAAGCTTAGGGGCACATAAGCTCCAGCCATGCAAAAGTCCAAGGAAGTTGGCTGTATAGAGAGGTGTGGCGTTTCTCCCCACATTTTATCCCCAAGAGCCATAGCGTAACACAAATGGCCAAGGCAAAATAAAGCTAAGAATGTGTTCAGATACTCAAAACGGTAGGCAAGCCATTCATGAGAGGGCCCACGCTGCCCCACAGCCAGGAGGCAAACTCACCCAGGAGAACTCACCCCGCACCCCACCACTTTAACTAAAAAAAGGAAAAGCAAAGAGGTGTCCTCGGGATTATTTAGAAATGTAAGGGCGTTATACAAATTGAAAGAGAGACTCTTTGTTTCAGAACAAATTGAACAGCAACTACTCCTCACTCCTCTCCTTCACAGTCTGAGATTTTGAGAACTGAGACAGTCCAGGTGAAGAATTTAGCACAATAGCTGGTCTATAACAGGCTGGTGACGAATGTTAGCTCCTGATGCTCCTCGTTCTGTTTCCTCTGTTCCAGCTTTTATAAAATTAGCCATGGGTTCAAATGGTTTGCTCTTCTGGTTGAAAATTTTATTCCAATATCTAAATATCCCCCTTCATCCGGTGGCATTTGGGCTTCATCAGACACACCTGGCATGCTTTGGGCACATCTGATAGAAGACTCTGCTCTGGCAGTCTGCCCCCCAGAACCTCTGAGTAGGAGAGAAACTGAGTGTACAGTCAGGAAGAAGGAAGGGGAGCCAGAACACGGAGGAGGACAGACAAGACAATGGAACTGGTCCCAAAGACACATTAAAAAGCAAAATCAAAAATACGAGGGGAGTGTTCACAAACCTCTCAAAGCCTCCCATTCTCTGTGACAGAACTTCAAAGGCCAGAACAATGAGCCACCCTTCAGACCTCTGATGAACTTACAGAAGCAGTGGGGTCCCTTGGCCCACTTACTCCCCAAACCCCCGTGGAGTTAAGGACCACCCCCACAACACAAGCTTTTTGCAGTGTGTACTGGAGAGGACGAGTGCCCCAGCCTCATTGGGGGATTTCTCTCACCATTTAATAAGGAATCTTAGACTATTCCGGCCGAGAAGCATTTCTTAATTTCCCATGCAATCTGAAGCATTATCCAAGGGTTATTTTTGTTTTGTTTTACTCAGAAGTGGGGTTGCCGGAGCATTCCTCTTGGACATGTTCAGATTGGAATTAATTAGAATTCCTGTACAGTTTTCTTCAGTTATAATTATAGCTTAATTTGATTGCTTAATAGCTCTGGTTTTCGTAATGTTTAGCACCTGTTGTAAATTGCACGAGATAAATCACCTTCTACCTTCCACTGTGTTTATGCCTAACTTTTGCTTTCCCTGTCAGCTGGTGGGCTCTCGACAAGAGCCACAAGCTTTGCTCATCCCTGCCCTTTCCACTAAAGAACTCTCTTTTTGCAAGGCTATTTAACCAGGGAAGAAGTGACTTTTACTTAAATGCCTCCTTAAGACTGTTAGATTTTTTTTTAAGGGGAAAAAACTGAGAAGAAAAGGGGGGAGTATCTCAGATGCTGTAAACTCCGAGGACTGACCTCTGGTATTATGTAGACTTTCACTTAAGGGTCATCTTTTTGATGCACTGGGTGTACGAGGGGGGTTTTTCTCTCCCTCCTCTTTCCTTTCTGGGATTATTAGACAGCCATGGAAGGCCCACATCATTAATTGATTTCTCCCATGCATTGTGCTATGATACAATTTTTCAAGGCTGTGCATAATTGTGTTCTCTGTGCCAGCGCTCTGTGTTCTGTCCTTGTCATATTGTCATTGAAGGCTGCTTCCACCCTCTGTAATTGGAGATGTTCTACTTTTGGGCAAAGGTGTGGGGGCAGCTCAGGGGAACAGCGCTGACATTTACTTCATCAATTTATTTTTATTGTTCCTACATTTATTGCAGCTATAACAGCCCTTTAATAGTTATATGTCCTCCCTGTAGGGTATTCTGGTATTTGAAATTTTTTTAACTCATTTCTTCTCATAGATAACAGTAAAGTGCGTTTCAGGATAACCTTTAGGCTTCAATCTCCTCTCTTCTTGGGGCTCCGAGGCAGTCTTCGCTTTAAACTTTTACTGCATCACCAGTGGAAAGGCCAGAGCGCCAGGTTCACTCTACCACCGGAGTAACCGCAAATTAGTGGGCCTGAAAATTTCAGGGAGGCTCGTCCGAAACTAAAAGTGCAGCTCTTACCGTTAATTCAAAACTAGCCATCCTTTTAAGGGGGGCACTAGAGGAAGGTGGAAGGAAGAAAGTGGGGGACCATGAGACAATCCAGGTCAGTATTGACTGGATCTCACGCTACCATCTGGCCAAGCAAGGTTTGTAATTAGATCTTTATGACTGAGGAGCCTGGACTGGACTCCCAAGTCTCTGCCCTTCAAGGAAAAAGCGTAGGACAGGGGAAGAAGTAGTTAACTAATCTCAGGTTGTCTCCTCTGTCTCGAGATTGGCTGGCCCCAAGTTCAGACCTGTCTTACCGCCCTTAAAAACGCTCTCAGAGTCCTGTTCCAGAAGCAAAGCTCTATTTGAAAGCCCGGTTTGCCGACTTTTTACATTTTGCCAGCCCTGTAGCAAAATAAATGCCAATTTTGTCCATCTTGGCTGTTCCTTATCTACAGTAGGGAAACGTGAAAGTGGACAGGCAACAGCCCTAGGCTTTCTCCCGAGGGCTTGATGGTGAACCACCACCCAGGACTTCCTGCTCTGGTTGCCAGCTTGAAAATAAGCATTTCCTCTGAGTGGTACCCACATGTACTTCAGATGCACGGCCACTGTGCTTCTCTCCCCAACATCCCTACACAATTATTTTCATGCCATCTCTTCTTCATGGTGCCCTCCGAAGCTACCAGAGAGAATCAGAACTGCCTGCATCTCTCCAGAGAGGGCAGATACTTTGTCCACTAGTCAAAGCACCGAACTGTCAGCTGGGCTCTGATGACCTTCTCAGTGAACACCAGCCTTCAGAGCAACAAGGCTTCAGCCCAGCACTGACGTCATTCATAAAAGAAAAAACAGCTGTTCTAATGCAAATAAACGCCCAAGCCCTTCGTTATGGTGGGAGAGGAAGTAATCCACCCCCAGCGAGCAGACCACGGATTGAGCGGTCGAGCCTGGGCCTCCAGATCTTGGCCTCCTGATCTCCCTCCAATGCTCAGCTCTGGTAAGCAGCGAAGGAACCCGGAACCCGGGGACACAAAGCTTTGGGGGCCAGTGTTGACTCCACTCCAGCACCTCCTGCAGGAGGCGCTGCCAAGCACAGCCCTTGCCTCCAGCTGCTGCTCACATCACCACTGTCTGTTGCTCTCCTCTGTCCCTCTGGAAGCTTCCACAGCCAGGGGCAGCTGTGGAGAAGACTGTCTCTCCTGCCGTGTTGGTACAGATATTAAAGATTCCAAGAGGGAAATGGGAGTATAGAGAAACCATGATCCAGGAACAAGAGAAGAAAGTGTTCCCACACACCTCCCTCCCTCCAGGAACTGCTCCACATCCTGCCTCCCGACAGGACTACACAAAGGCCTCCAGCAGCAACCCTGCCAAGCTTCTGACATGGTGGGATGTTGGAAGACACAGGTGGGTCTCTTCAGTTGCTGTTATCAGGTTGGATGAGGAGTTACAGAAAGGCACCATCATTGGGAAGTTCATGAAAATACTTCAGTTTTTCCCATCACAGGGCTGGTGCAAAAATCAGGAGTTACTAATTCGGGTTCCAGACTCCTTTCCCCATCTTTGAAGATTTACAGAGGAAAGTCAGAATGGATTAATTCCACAGCCTGAGCCCTGGGGACTGTGAAGAAATCCCCACTGCCCTGGCAGGGCCGGAAGAGGCTGAGTTTCTTATTTCTCTAACAGGAAGGAAGAGTCATTTTTGCCCTGGTCATGGCATGTGGTGCGGGTGTAACTTAGATACGCTAACTGGTTGTGAGCTTCACTCTGCACAGGACACTTCTCAGGGATTGAAATCAGAGTTCCAGGATCTATGCGACAAAAGCGCTCAAGTTCATTTGGGTTTTGCTTTCAAACAAGCATTTGCATCTCCATTATTCAAGTCAAGATATGGGTCCCCATTAGCATGAGGCGAGCTGACAGCCATGGCATTCTGACAAGGAGGAAGCCCTTCCAGAAGGAAATGCTGTCTTTGAACTCAGGCAGCCTTGTGGTCTAGCGGGGCTCCTTGGAGGAGCAGACAGAAGACTACAGGAAGACAGAAGGGGATGCAGGGAGCAAGCCCTGCCAAATGCCCTTAGATGGGAAAAGAGACAGGGCAGACACAGGAGCAGCACAGCAAAGCAGGGATGAAAGGAAAATGAGGCCTGACAAGGAGGAGGCCCGTGGCATTGCTATCTAGCTGCTGCTGGGCAGACCTTAGGAAGAGCATTGTAAGGTATTTGAAACTTAGCCTGAGAAGTATGTGGAAGTGATTCCTGCTTTAATCTCCTCTTGTAAAACTACAAAATGGGACTAGATCAATGACTCAGCAGCTGAGAGCACTGGCTGCTCTTCAGAGGACCCGGGTTCAGTTCCCAGCACCACATGGCAGCTCGTAACCACCTGTAACTCCAGTCCTAGGGGATCTGATATGCTCTTCTGGCCTCCACAGTCATTGTACCCACACACTTGCACACAATCATACAAATAAAATAAAAATAACTCTTTTTTAAAAACCTTCAAGATGATTTTCTTTTAAGTTTCTTGTCTATTACATGCTTTCTCTTTGAAATATCAGTTCATGTGCTTTGCCTATTTCCTTATTAATATATTTATGTTTTGATGCTTTATTTATTATTCTTTCCATATTAAAGAAATATACATTGCAATGATTTTACCATTAGTCACTTTTTTTCCACTTTGTTCATGGTATTCTTGCTGTGTCAAACCAGTCAACCAGACAGTATTTCCTGTTCCTATGACAGTCTCTCAGACGAAAATTCTAGATTTTATACTATTAAACCAGTCAGTTTCTCTTATAGTGGGCATAGTCTTGGGCCATGCTTAAAAGTCTATCTCCTAAAAGTATTATTTATACCTTAATATGGTTATAATTTATGGTTTACTTTTCATTCTGACACTTGGGAATCCAGAGTTATTAATTTTTCCAAATGACTTTCCAGATATCTTAACACTATTAAGCAAATAATAACATAATAGCTATGTAACGGGTCTTTCTCTGTCCCACCAGCTAGCTCTCAAATAATGACATGGAAACTTCTTATTAATTATGAAAGTTGGTCCTTAGCTTAGGCTTGTCCCACTTAGCTCTTATAACTTAAATTAACCCATTTCTATTAATCTGCATGCCGCCACATGGCTTGTGCTTTTACCTCTCCTCCTGCATGTTCTGCTTCCTCTGCATCCAACTGGCAACTCCCCCTTTCTTCTTCCCAGAGTTCTCTCTGTCTAGAAGTCCCACCAATACCTCCCACCTAGCTATTGACCATTTAGCTTTTTATTAAACCAATCACAGTGACATATCTTTACACAGTGAAATAAAATATCTCACAACATTTCCCCCTTTTTGTCTAAATAAAAAGGAAAGGTTTTAACTCTAACATAGTAAAACTATATACAATAAGAACAATTATCAAGTAAGAATTACATTTACAATGCCCAGTCCATTTGTATTTGACAATTTTGGAAAAAATACTCTATTATCTCTCCTATCTTGATGAGTCTAAAGTTTTATACCTAAACCACTTTTTATCGTAACTTGTATTACCAATCCAAAACTATCCTTTTAGACCTCAAAACATTTCCTTAGGTAAACGGCTTAAGCTTTTATGTCTCTCAACCTTACACACTTTACACCTCCTTTATGAGTTTCTTTTCTGAATTTGATAACAAAGAAAACTGTAAAACTATCTGGTCTTCAACCCCATCAGAGACCCGAGAAGGATATAATATTACCTGAGTAAACAAGAAGTGCAGAGAAAGCAATTCCAAAATCATAGAAATGACAGAAACAGCTGGCTTCCCAGACAGTCATCCCAGGGTTCCTCTGTAACATTGGGGCATCCATCTTCAGCTTACATGCCTAAAATATATGACAGACTTTTCTGTGAAGCAGGAATTTTGAAGGACTGCCCTACCTTGTCCTGGTAAAGTTTGACAGTCATCTTATTTTGTGTTCTGCTTGTCCAATTTGGACAGCAACTGTCAGCAGTCAAGACAAGGGCAGCCCCTTGCCCAAATGACCAGCCTTGCCACATTGAATGCAAACTCCACATGGAAGTTTTTTAATACCCATCATTATTTCTTGAAGTAAATTGATGCTGCTGGGAGTGGACACATCTCACTGTCAAGAAAAAACCTGTGTTATCAAAACATCCTAAAGGCCATATTCTGTAGGTATCTGAAGAGTTTGAAAACTATCTATTTAAAACATATCTCTATTTGACCTAGAAAACATATCTAACATGACTATAAATTTGGTTGTTACAGATAACTAACTATTTACCTGTATTTCTTTTAAGAACTAGCTTTTAAGGACTATAACTTTACGTTTCATTGTTAAATTCACTGCATAGATACAATACCTTAAACTAGAGTAGAAACATATATACAGTATGGCAAAAATAACCTTAAATTTGTACCAATATACAAAAATCCATACCAATGTAAAATATTTGAGACTAGTGTTGTTCAAAAGTAAACTCAATAATTCACCCTTTTATCTCATCTTTTCTATATTATATCCTCCCCTTTTTTTCCTTCAGAAAGAAATCCCTGAATCTGATCTCCTTTGTTCAGCTTTTTTTCTGACCATGACCAATAACAACTTGTAACCAACCCCATAAATGAGGATAAATATCCACAACCCACCAAATGACCAAAAATCACCCACCCCACCTCTTGCTAATGTGAGCATCATGTTCTCTAAACTGCTTCCTGTTGTCTGGGGGCAATGGCATCTTTAGGGGACTCTGAGAAAATTGGGGTAATGGTCAAGTCCTAGGAGAGGTAGCTATATTATTTGGCATCCAGTCTCTGTGTAATGGGAAAATGCAGGGCCTATCTGAGGTCTTGGCAAGAATAATCTGTGAGGCTGGATCATCTCACCTAACAGCTTTGAAGTTGTTCTGGATGCAGAATTTTGAGGAAACTGCAACAGAGGCATTCTGAGAGATTGGGTCACCTGGGCTACTTGTCTTCATTGGTGTCTGGTCCTTTTTTTTCTGAAAACACATAAACTTTTAAAGGTAACATACATGTCTGTATTAACACAAGTATGGAATGTGCAGCATGCACAAGTCAGTTAAAAATGAATTTTTGTTTTATGTTTGAGCAGGTAGAAGGCATCTGTTAACTTTATTAGTTATATAACCAAACTATAATATAAATCTCTATCCATGCCATATGAAAGGATGGTATGTAATAATAAGTTGTGAGGACTCTGTAGCCAACAAGACTTACCATGTCTCATCCAGTCTCAGAGCTGTCAAAGGATCAGCTTATACATCACCTATCTTACACTTTTTCTTTGGTTTCTTTTGTTATGTTTGTAGCCAAGATTTTCAGGAGGTCTTCCCCCAATCAAATCTAATCTCAGTTAACTTTGAAGGAATCCATAGCTTTTCATTTCCTGTAGAAACAAAAGTATAACCTCTTCCCCAATGTAACACATTTTTCAACTTCCATTCTGAAGCCAAGACATCTCTAAAGTATATAGGCTGGTTTAATTCAGCAGTTCCTTCCACAATCCAATATCTCTCAGCAGCCGCTGTTCACTCATCATCATTTAAAAAGTTCAAAGTCAACAAAACACCACACAGGATCCAGATACTCTGTGTATTTACCATCTTTACACGGCTTATTTTTTTAATATTACTTTACTCTCTTTTAAAGACATTATTTTTAAGCTATTTCTATTTCTTTTATTTCCTCAGCATCTAAGCATATTTTGAAACATTTTGTACCTTTTCAGAGGTTTTCTGTGTCTGGACCTGGCTCTACTAAGCACCTGCAGTGTTCTCTGACCACGTGAGACAAATCTTAAACTGCTAAGTCAGCCACCGCATAACTCAGCTAGTACTCACGTGACTCACATGGTGCTGGCACATGGCGTTGGCAGCTGGCTCCAGCCTGAATGCAGGGGCCACTAGCTGGACCTCTGTATGCCGAGAACTGGCCTACCTGAGAGACTGTAGGACTAGGAAGCCACATCTGGCTCCTTGTCCAGAACTTTTCTTAGCTTTCTAAGGCCCTATGTTTGAGCCTCCATGTTGAACACTGTATGTAGCAGGCTTTCTTGAACTGCCAACTCCCAAATCATGACACAAAGACTTATTATTAATTATAAAAGCTCAGCCTTAGCTTAGGCTTGTTTCTAACTAGTTCTTATAACTTAAATTAACTTATTTATATTAATCTGCATGCTGCCACATGGCTTGTGCTTTTACCTCTCCTCCTGCATGTCCTGCTTCCCCTGTGTCTAGCTGATGAATGGCCCTTTTTTCTTCCCAGAGCTCTCTCTGTCCAGAAGTCCCACCTACATCTTCTGCCTAGCTACTGGCCATTTAGCCTTTTTATTAAACCAATCACAGTGACATATCTTTACATAATGTAATCAAATATCTCACAACTGACTTTGCATGTCATCTTTACAGTGTAAGCAAGTCCTGTGCATATCTGACTGTACTTCTTGACTCTACATTTTGTTCCATTGATTTTTCCATCTTTTCCTTGGACCAGTACACTACTGTTTTAGTTACAATAGTTTTATTATATACGTCTGGTCTGGTAAAGTACTACTTTTTAAAAATGTAATTTAGAGGCTGGAGTGATGGCTCAGCAGTTAAGAGTATGGCTGCCATTCCAGAGGACATAGATTTGGTTCCCAGAACCCACATGGTACCTCACAATCATCTGTAATTCTATGTCCAGAGGATCCAATGCTCTCTTCTGCTTTACTTGGGCACCAGTACACATGTGGTATGCAGACATACATACAGGCAAAATACATGTAAAATAATTATAAATTCAAATTTTTAAATATAATTTATAAAAAGTTTGAAATTTTCTGGACCTTGTTCTACACTAAGAGTTCTTTCTCAAAAGTATAGTCATTCAAAGAGTTTGTGTCTTAAAAAACAAAACAGAGGGCTGGAGAGATGGCTCAGGGGTTAAGAGCACTGGCTGCTCTTCCAGGCGTCCTGAGTTCAATTCCCAGCAACCACATGGTGGCTCACAACCATCTGTAATGAGATCTGGTGCCCTCTTCTGGCCTGCAGGCACACATGCAGGCAGAACATTGTATACATAATAAATAAATAAATCTTTCTTTTTTTTAAAGTGAAATTTTCCAATAAAACAATATTTAATGAGATTTACCCTGTTGGGCTAGTGCGATGGCTCAGTGAGTCAAGGCATTTGTTGCCAAGCCTGGAGAACACAGATCCATGCAAGCTGCCTCTACCTCCAGATGTGCATATAGCATGTGCACACCACAGCCCCACACCAAAATAAATAAATATATTAAATTTTTAAAGATTTAACCCATTGATACTCAAGAGAATGAACTGAGAACAAGGCAGAGATACCATCTAGAAGAATTCCTGAGGCATCAGCACACCAGACCAAAATACCAAGGCAAATGGAAGGAAACACTTTGGGTTCTAGTGATCAGAAAAGCTTTGCAAAGATGGACGTAAGTACTGGCCACAGGGACTTTCAATGGCCAGGAGTGAGAAGGGTCCCTTTTCCCTGGAAGTGAGCTCACTGACTTACTGCTGATTACCAAACCTGGCAATTACTTACTGAGTGTTTACCATGCACTGCTGTCGTGGGTAACTGTTCCAGCTTTGACCTCCAAGCACTGCCCCTAGTGTGGCAACAAGTAACTGCCACACCTACCTATGACCTGCCCCTGGGGCGTGGCTGAGACGAGACCCCTTAAGACCCAAGATGCATACGTGCTTGCTCTCTTAGCTCCTCCTGGTCCTGGAGGCTGGATTGTAGACCAAGTCAGAGTTCTCCAGAGAACCACACTGGACCGTACATCATCTCCCCTGGATCCTGTAATCAACCCCTTATTGGTTGTAAGTTACTGCTGAAATAAATCTCCTTTAATTACCAAATAAACTAAGTGGAATTGCCTTGTTAATTGCCGCTATATCTGGCACCCATCATGGGGCAAATTCCTGCCCCTCCTGGGGACCCAGCACTTCACAAACACACAGGTACGACCCCTTTCCCCCCTCCCAACTCACAGGCAACAGAGGCAGTGCTGGCTGCAGTTGGGTTTACCTATTGAGTGCGAGTGAGAGAAGACCTGCCCTGGAGTGGGAGGTGCAGACGAGTGGGCTGCCCCGCAGGTGCTCACAGGCACTGGGAGGGGCTTTAGGCCCCAGCTGAATGTGTTGCATGCATGAAACTCAGACTTACTCCAACACCGAATACAACACCCAGCACCACTTAGACTGGGTGTAATAGTATATGCCTGTGAGCGCAGCTCTGGGGTGGTGCACATCAAGGCACACCCGGGTGGTGGTTATTGTCATCCTCACAGGACATTAGACATCCTGCCTTTACCACCTGGCCAGAGTGCAGCTTATTCCCATCAGCACTTGGGGGCTCCTTCCCCCAGGGGAGGGTAACAGTGCTGGCCCCTGCACACTGTTGGGGCCTCCGGCACAGTCTGGTCACCTGCATGACCCCTGCACACCTGGGGCCACTGTGACCTCTGTCTGACCTCATCCCAAGCTGCCAGCTGGTGTCACCCTCACCCAGCCGGCCTCCCTCATTCCCAAGCATTGTAACCCACCCTGCCCGGCAAACAAGGGAAGAAGAGCATGCCACTCCTGACCCCTGCAGAGTGGCCCCAGAGGGGCAGGAGAGCAGAGCAACAAATGCCAGCTGAAAGTATTTCTGCCTTTAAGAAAGTAACAGCGCCTGTGGCCTCTTGAACTCCAGTGCCAGGGCCTGCCAGAACAAAAGGGCTCTGGCAGGCAGGGTCAGGAGAGAGCACAAAGCCCCATTGTTAGGCTCCACCAGCAGTTTCCCAACTTTGCTTTGTAAGTGATAGGACCGTTTGTGACCCCTCAGCCATGCTCTCCATGTCTGGAAGGATTTCAGGTGGAGCCCGTCACCAGGAAGGAAACTGTGCTGAGCGTCCATGGCAGGCAGACACAGCACTGAGACGATGGCGTAAAATGTTAGTTTCCCCGTCACCGCCCTTGGTTCCTCACACAGGCGTCTGGAACCACAACTGGGGTCTCTTCCCTGTGCCCCTCCCCTGCTCTCCACTAGTGGTAGCGATGAGGTCTGGCTTGCTCTGGCTCCTGGCTGCATTTAGAAGGGAAAAGCCGGGGCCCTTCCCTGTCCTTCACCTTCTTTCAGACTCTTCCCAGCCTGGTGCTACATCTCTGCCTCTGATCCGTCATCTCTCCCTCACCAGAGGGAACGAAGAGAAGACACGGGACAAAGGAAATGGAAAGCCTGGCCCCAGCCTGTCATTTCCTCATGGGACAGCAGGTACAGAAAACAGGTCCGGGCAAGAGCAGGACTTCAACCTCCTAATGTCCCTGCCTGGTGGCCCCAGCATCCCACCTCACAGAGACTAGTTGAGCTCATTAACCTGGCTAAAATTGGGGCAGATTTAGGCTGTTATCTATCATCCTAAATTTCCAGTCCTAAAGTATCCATGGGATTAGAAAGCAACATAAAACAAAGATTTTGTCACATGAGAATCACAGGTCCTTTAAGAATAGTTCAAAATGCATGAATCTCCCCCAAATTCCAGAGTCCAAGTGAGAAACATCAGATCCACCTGCAGGGTTGGCCAGTCCTGTGCTACTCTGGGCTTGTCCAGATGGCTGGATTCCCACCCGACCAGCATCTTCTTCTGGGCTCATGACTAACCACATCCCATGAAACTCTCAGACACTTCCTTTCCTATGGAGCTAAAGACCCAATGGATGAATTAGATTCCTGTCATGGCCAGACAGACGGACAGGAGCCAGCTTTGAGGCCTTGGCCTCCAAAATGACCACCCTGTGTGGAGGTGGCAGTTCATTTCTTTTCAGTGTATCTGAAGCCTGACCTCAGATATTTCATGTGGCGCCCGCAAAGGCCAGTGACAGGCCAGGTTAGGTGTCATCCTTCTGCACCCAGAGTTGGAATCCACGTTCCACAGAGCAGTGGGCCTCAGTGCTGGAGCTGGCCCAACCCGCCCATGTCATGGGGCTGACTGATGTCCCATGAACTAAGCTTTTGCCTGCCCCCTCATTTATCAGATGGGCCAAGGAACCAAGGACGGGGACTTGCACGGCTTTCTGTAAGGTTCTGTTTGTTAAGAGTGTCACAGAGCCATGCACCTTGTCTCCCCAGGTTCCTCTGGGAGGACAGGATAGGAACAGCAGGCTGGCTTGCCTCCTCCCCCAGTCTCCACAGAGGCCATGGGTGGTCTACCCAGGGCAGCACAGCGCTGGCTGACGTGACTGAACAGTTCTTTCGTGTTGATCTCATTTGAGCGCTGTCACAATTCTGAGGAATGTGTCAGCCTATCTAACTTCCGCCAGAGAGGTAAATGAGTTGTCCCCATTACAAAGCTAGAAAGAGAGCCTGGTCTAATCCTTCCAGCTTGTGGTGACTATCCCAACCTCTCAAATCGCTTTACAAAGACGTGCATCCCTGGCAGTCCTTCAGAGGCCTTCACTAGCTCTCACCCCTCTACTCCAGAGTACTAGCGGTCAGTACAGCTGTTATGGGCACTGGACGAGGCTAGAGCTGCTACCTCAGATCCAGGAGGCCGGAAGGCAGATGCTGCCTGTCCCGTGCCCGCCCCCGAAGCGTTCCCCCAGGATCTGATCACCTCACCACCCATCTGAGCCTGGGCTGCTGTTCCCAGAAAGCCCCAATTCCACACTGGCTATGGCATGACGGAGTGGGCACACTGTACAGGAAGCTGCAGGGAGAAGGAAGAAGAGCTTTGGACGGGCAGCCCCCACATCAGTCCTGTAGCCTCTCTGACTGTGGAGCACAGACCTTGTACCTACAGTCTCCCAGCTTCCCCCAGCCTTCCTGCACTCAAGGCGGAAGCCTAGAATCCACAGTCTGCAAAACTTGAGTCCACATTACAGCGGGAGAATTCGGGCAGCTGCCCCTCACTAACGTCTTTGTTAAGTCAAATATTCAAATCCAGGTAGGAATAAGGCGGAAGGGAGACAGCACTCTGGGAGGGAGCGTGGTCAGGAGGCGGGGCCTAACGTTAGAGGTGGAGCTTGTGCCAGGAGTGGGCGTCCCGCCGCCGGCGGATCGGTCAGTCTCCTTGCACTGCAGCCCCTCCGTTTCCTGGCTGCATTCAGCGCCTTTGAGCACTTTTTGTCATTAAATTCATTCCGCATGTTATTGCACGTTCCTTGGTGCAATTTTTAAAAATCTATAATTTATGAAGGCTGTCGTTCGATAGGGTCTCCAGTCTCGGATTGGAACTTCTAAAGTACTTCTCAGTAGGCAGCGAATCACTCCCCTTTGATTACCATGTGATTAGTTTGTTCAACTGACGGCCTTTCTTCTCTGAGGTCCTCATGGTGTCTTCTGTCTCGTATGCACTTCTTAAGAATTTAAATGAGCCATTTTATTTCTTCCTTCAAGCCCGGAATCTACACGCCCGTCCCCACCCTTCGGCCTCCCCTTTTAGCGCGCCTAATAAACAGGAGCACAGTTTCCGAGGGCCCCCTCTAATGGGGAATTTTATGTTGTTTGTTGTGCTTCCCACAAGACCGAAGGCTGCTAAAGATTGAGAGACAGTGACATAAATGTCAGGGAAACGCCTCGGTAGTGTCAAGCCTAATTAGACGCTTGCACTTGGGAGACAACTAGAGAGCCCATAAAACTGCGCGCGCACCCTCTCTCAGCGCACACCCGGAGCCCGGCAGATGGGGCAGGGCAGCCTAGAAGGCCCGGGAACACAGAGACAGGCGAAGGGGAACAGCTTCTCGGGGATGCTGAGCTACAGTTTAATGCGCCCTCTTGTTCCCTGTAGGTCACTCTGGTCCTGGAAGTACCCACAGGCAATGCTTTTTTATGCCTCAGGAGCTGTAGGCACAGTGCCTAGGGGCTGTGGACTTGTCAAAGGCCAGGAGAATGTTTGAGATGAAAAATAAAATTTTTGGCTGTAAATTGCAGAGACTGTAAAAAGCAAAACGATAATTGATATAATAATTAAAGCAGCAAATTATAAAAATTATTTTACAGCAAAAAATATGTGCGTGTATACACACACATATGTGCTAACTGGGCATCTTTTATCTGCCATGCATACAACCAGACGTGTTTCAGGCCTCAGATGGTTTTGGATTTAGGTTTATTTGCATATGCATAATGAGATGTGGGGGAACAGGACTCAAGTCTAAGGGTGGGATCCCCTGGAGGAGGTTTTGTACAATATTTTATAGCGTTCCAACACCTTGACAGCAGCCTGTCATGTGAGGTGAGGTGTGGAACTCTCCACCCCTGGCATCATGGCAGACTTTGAAGCAGTTTGGATTTCAGATTTTCAAATCAGAGCTGTTCAGCCTGTGGTGAACACACATACATTTTAAAGATTAATATGATGTGGAAGAGGTTTTGAAGAGTGAATGTGCCTTCAGCCTTAAAGTGGCCATGGCTAATGTTACAACAATAGATGTTCATGCTCCTGAGTGGGCTGATGATAGAAAACATGCCACAGGGCTAATATTCAAGTCCTTCTACACTATACCAGGCACACGGGGCAAGAGGGCAAGAGATACCCTCTTTATAGCTACTAAAAGTATGAGAAAGTTTGACTTAGCTACAAAGAATAATTCACTTATTCATCCATTGACTATTTGTTGAGCACCTACTGTGTGCAATATTCTTGATAGAACAATGAGTAAAAGATACAAAAACCCTTACCCTGCTGGGGTTAAAGGCCCCAGGAACACTGGGTGTCTGTGATAGCTGGGGAGAAGGACAAATACGATCAGACTACAATGGATGAAATTCTGAAGCCAGGCAATGGTGGCACACACCTTTACTCCCCCTACTCAGGAAGCAGAAGCAGGTAGATCTCTGTGAGTTTGAGGCCAGCATGGTCCACAGAGGGAGATCCAGGACAGCCAGGGGTACACAGAGAAACCCTGTCTGAAAAACAAACAAACAAATTATTAAAGAATTAACAAAATATTAAAGTAAGATGAGTATCTTTAAAAGCAAATCAGACAATGATAAGCAAGCTTTTTATCGGAGCAGAGTGAGAAGTGAGAACAAACAGTTGCTTGGATGTCAAGGGCAAACGGGTCCAGAAGGAGTGTGTGAGGTAGGTCTTGGGATCCTGTGGCCCACTCTGCAGCCTGTGGTCCTCTGCAGATGTGTGCAGAGAAAGAAAAGGCCTGTTTTTGCCCAGAGGGAGATAATATATACATGGATAAGATAATGTGTGTGAAAAGGCACGTTGTAAACTCTCAAGTGCAATGTGAATTATATGTCTTATTATGGACGTGACACATTCTGTTTATGTACCTGATAGCCATGCTGGAGACGCTGTGGAGAAAGCCATGTTCAGTCATTTTCTACTCTCACTTTTACCCAGATAGTTCTCTGCTAAGTTGAGCCAGCTTGAACATAAATGTCCCAAATTCTTTTTGGTCACACGTTAGGATCCCACTGAGGGGCTGGGAACAGTAACTGCCTCAAAAATAGCATTCAGAAAAGAAAGAAAAATCTGCATCCTTATCAAAGGAGTTTCTGTTGCCACAGGAGGAAAGGAGTCTGGGTGGACATGAGCATACCTTCCACAAAGAATATCCAAAGCATGGGTCAAAGGCATGAGCCAAGACCTAGATGCCCCAAATCTTGTGGTCGGCAAGGCATATGGTCAGTTTCCCTTAGTGGTGTAGCAAGCTTACATGTTATGAAGAGCTCTAGCTCTGTGTTAACTTATGGCTGAAAACAAGCCTACGATGTAAATAAAAATAATTAAGCTTAGCCCCATTGACAGATGTGGGTGTTGAGACAAAGCAGATTTAAGTGGGCTGCACAAGGTCTCGGTGACTGGCCGTGATAAAGGAAACTCCATTTTCCTAGCACACTTCAGAATTCTTTTCTCCATGTCTCTTGCCAAGGCCTGCAGAAGACTGACCATCTCCCCGAAGATAAGAATTGCTTTATGGGTAAATCCACACCATTAGTTCCCCTATGACTTTTCCTGTAACACATGCTTGTCAATTGCCCAACAAATTTTCCCCTGGACCCTGCCTGCCTTCTCCTGCCAAGTACATCCTGAAGTCACAAACACCTCAGGCACACACTGCTGAAGTGCATACCTTCAAGGACAGCCAGACTTAGCAAACAAAAACAAGAGACTTTGTTAAATTTTAGTTTTATGTAAACAAACAAATCATTATTTGGCCTAAGTATGTCTCTAACGGTCCTTTGGCTGTAAGATTTCATTTTTAGGGATGGAGATGTAGCTCAATGGAACAGCAATTTCCCAGCTTGCACAGGCCCTGGGCTTAATCACCATCACCAAAAAAGAAAGCAGTTTTTTGTTTGTTTGTTTGTTTGTTTATTACATTGCACAACATGATGTGTGCAAATGGCACCAGTCTATAAGCCAAAGCCCAATGTTCTCCTCCAGGCCTAAACATGTCTCAGTCCTGCTCACAGTCCACTATCAAAGTGAGACATTTGAATTCATTAGTTTAGTTGTCAGAGACCCCAAGGGGTGGAGAAACTCAAGGAAATGTTGTCCCTAACTTCCATGGGATTACATGTGGAATAATCGAGAGGAGACTTGATCTACATAATGTGTGGAAAACCCAAGCGTCCTCACCTGGGACACCATAGGTATTGCAGCCAAGAGGCCACTGCGCTCGGCATGACTCCCTGTGGTTTCTTCACATCATTCTTGGTGTACCTACCATAAGAAACCGCAAAATGCAAGTCAGAAACCAGATTTTCAATACTTGAACTCAAGTTAGATAAAAATGCAGAGTTACGCGCGCGCATACACACACACACACACACACACACACACACACACACACACACACATACACACACACACACACACACACACACGAGAGAGAGAGAGAGAGAGAGAGAGAGAGAGAGAGAGAGAGAGAATGGTGATATTTTATTTGTACTGAAATGTGATTTTATTTGTAAGTTAATAAATAAAGTTGCCCAGGGGTCAGAGCTAACAGCAAGCCATAGCAGAAGCTGGGCGGTGGTGGTGCATGCCTTTAATCCCAGCTTTTGGGAGGCAGAGCTAGGCAGATCTCTGTGTGTTCAAGGATACAGTCAGCATGGAGACACACACCTTTAATCTCAATACCAACCATAGAAGACCTGGAGGTCTGTATAGATGGGCAGTGACGAGGAAGTCACGTGGTTGGGTTTACAACCAATGAGAAGGCAGAATAGAAAGTCAATAAAAAGGACAAACACACAGGGTGTAGGTCTCTTGCTGAGGAGGACAGCAGTGGCAGTGAAGGGTAAGGTTTTTAGCTCTTAGCTATTGCTCTGACCTCTTGGGCTTTCATATCTGCATTGGCTCTGTGTTTCTTATTTAACAAGACGGTTACATCTATGAGAAAGAGAGAGAGAGAGAAAGAGAGAGAGAGAGAGAGAGAGAGAGAGAGAGAGAGAGAGAGAGAGAGAGAGAGAGAGAGACGTAAAGGACATCACTGCTTTCTTTAGGGCGTGGGACCTGGTAAAAGGGAAGCAGGCATCAGAAAAGAACAAGCAGATGGTGACGAGTCACCGCAAACTCTCCAAGTGGAAAAGTGTTTCCCCAGCACACCTCAACATCAAAGAGAAGAGCAGCTAGTCCCAGAGTGGCAGAGGCCTCTGCCTAGCACAGAGCAGCCACACTTCTCTGTCTTCCAACGAAGGCTAGAAGTAGCTGCAGGGCCCAGGATCCTTCCAGAAGGTTATCCCGTCTAAACAAGAAGCCAGTGTTTTGGGTGGGTTGGTGAAGCTTTTGTTTATTTGTTTTGTATGATACTGAGTTCGCGAGTGAGGTATGAACTTGATTTCTTCACTGCTGGGAGCCATGGAGAAAGACAGGAGACTACCTGGGAGTCTGTTTTGAGACCTTAGGGTAGGAAGGCAGGTCTAGGATGAAGCCTTCTTCACACAGCCTATCAGGTATAGTGACTGACGGTATGAGCTTAGTCAAGCCAGGAAAGAGTAAGCGAACACCGGGGTGAGCATGGCCTTAGGCAGAGACATCCAAGCACAAGCTGGAAGCACACACTGGTTCTGTGAGCTCGGGCCAGTCTCTTTCCATGGGTCACCTGGATGCACTAGCCCTCAGGGACAGCATCCAGATGGGAAGGCAGACACTCAGAGACAATTAGCCCACTGCGTGGTGAGCAAGCAGACTGGCCAGTTGGCCAAAAACATGCATACGGAATCTGGCAAAACAGCAGCAATTGGGGGGGTAGAGGGAGACAGAGACAGAGAGAGAACCAAATCATTTTAACTTGGGCTATTTCTCCCAAAAGTGCAAAGTGGAGGCAGATCTGAGTTTTGTTGAATTCTCCCATATCATGTGACTGAAAACACGGATTCTAGAGCAGCTATGCCAGTGTCTGAAGCCCTGCTCTGCTGTTTAACTAGTTCTATCACTTCGGAAAAGTTAGTGGACGACCAAGGCCTTGATTCTCTCTTCCATACAATGGGAATTGGATACTGTGCAATTATTGTGAAAACTAAATGAATTTCAATATACCCAAAGCAACAGGACCTGGAACATAGCAAATACCCAATAGCGATAACTATTACTACTATTGCACGAATAACTGGACATTACTTTTGTTTCCTTATTTTACTTCTGGGGGTACACAGGTGTTGTGGCGTGCATGTGAAGATCGGGGAATAATGACTTGGGTCCCAAGAATTTAATCTCAGGTTCTCAGACTTGGGGGCAAGTGTCTTTACCCACTGAATCATCTACTGTCACCAGAAACTGTTTTATTTTAGATCGCATGTGGAGAGGAAGACACTTAAATTCAGAAGTCAGAGTTGCCAAACTTCTTAATACAGCCTATTGTTAAGGTCTGTGGCAGAGGACGCCTGGGCCGATGTAGTAATATGCCCTTGGAATGAGAGGCCCGAGGAAAGGCTCCCCCTGGGAGCTTATGAAGTCAGTACAGAAGCTCTGTCCAGCTAAAGAGATGTGAGACGAAAGTCAAAACTAGAGGCAGGAGAGGGCATCTAGCCAACACAGGATGAGGATTCGCAGTAAGAATAGGAGAGCATGGCCAGTGAGAAGCTGCTGCCCAAAGCCCAGGCCAGACGCTCCAGATTGAAGTCAAGCACCAGCCGTACGAGGGCCTGTCTCCAGCCTGCACGCAGGCTTCCCTGATGGTGGGCACTGGCAGCGTTTGGGAGCCGATGGATTGGGAAGGCATGTGGGATTTTTTTTCTCCTCTTCCACTGGTCTGAATCACTGTAGAGCTGGTGATACCATATGTTGAAAAGGGAACCACAGGAAGAGGAGCTGAATTTAAGTGAGAAGAGGAGGGGTAAAGGGAAGAACCCTGGGAGGAGCTACAGTCAGGGCCTCCATGTGAACTCTCCTACCCTCATGATTTGAGTCTACCAAAGCTAGTATGCAACTGGATACACAGAGAAAACAACTAAAATTCCGGCAGCCATCCCTTACACTGAACTCTGCTTCCCAATGCACCATTCCACAAGGTTTGTGTTGATTCTGTGATTTGAGAACACACATATGAAGTGTTCACCTTGCTAAGCATCCTCCACAGGTCAGTGCAAGCACTCTAGAACCTTGAGAGGTACTTTCTATCAACAGTCTATTTTACAGCTAAGGCCAGTGAGGGTTTGCACAGCTTGGCCTGTGTCTCACAGCTAGCCCACAGCAAATCCACGTGGTCTCCTGTCTCCTCTGAGAGAGGAAACTGAAGGTTTAAATGGGACAAAGATCGTGCACAAGGTGACAAAGCCAGGAAGTTGTGAAGCCAACTTCAGCACCAAATAGGCTACTTCAGGTGCCCAGGGCTCTTTGCACCAGCCGGTGGATTCAGGCTTAGTAATGTGTTATTTGCAAAGGGCAAGAATGAGAAGATTATAGGGGTAGGCTCAGTGGGCAGCCAGGCTCAAACTTACTTGCAAGGAAGAACTACTTATTTCCTTGTGCAGCCTCTAATAGCAAGACACATCCTACCCGCACCTGCTGCTGCTGCAGAGGCTGAGCGCTGAGTGGGGCTTTGTCAGCACCTACAGCAAAGCCCCAGTGACCTTCGTGGACTTCTGGAGGACAGCTTTAGTGTGGGACCTTATTTTTCTTGCTTTGTAGATTAAGACAGAATCACAAGAGCTGAAGTTGTGTTTATGTTCAAACACTAGAATAACCAAGTAGCTATGAATGCCAGGCCCTGTGCAACGCATCTGGAACCCAGCAATGAGCAAAGGATGTGGTGCTCGTATCTAAATGCCCAGATGCTTATGCCCAGTACTGGGGTGTGTGCATTGCTACCTGAAAGCCCCTTGCCCTCCAAGGGGTAGGCATTTGAGGTTTCAGTTGGCTCCTGTGTTTGGAAAAGAGGTCACCATTCTGGCAGTTGGTTAGCCTGGATGTGGATGGGGAGGTGGGCTTATTAAGCTTCTCTGGCTTAAGTATAGAAATGCATCAGAGAGAAGGATCCTATCAACAGTTCTCAAACTGCTTTGAAGCTGTGTGGTTCATTCTTTTTCACCCAACAGATACTTGGGCTGACTGTGTACAAGTGCCAGGAAGGACACCAAGTATGGCCCAGGCCTCACTAAGCCTGAGGTCTGGTGGAAGCCCTATGCCAAACTCCACGGCACAAAACAGATAAGGCTGGTTTTTCAGGCTCCTTCCTGCCCTGACATCTTTTGGTCCTCTTTCCAGGGCTGGGGCAGCATTAGAAACACAAGCCTGGCCTCCCATCTGCAGCAGGGGGACTTGTGAAATGCCCCCCACAAGTTCTCAGGATACTCGGGGGCCCTAGAGCTTCCATCCATCTGTCTGTTCAAAAGAAGCCAGCCATTTGCCTGAAATTCTCCAAGCTTCTTGTTATAACCAGGTATAGAAGGGAAGGCCACAGTTTCGTTTGGAAGCCATAGATTCCCCAAGCACAGAAATAACGCAGAGAGGCTGGCTACAGTGAGGAAAAACAAGGCCAAAAGACACAGTTGTGAGCTACTGAACCTCAGAGAATCATATTATTTGTTACTAATTTTTCAATTAACTTATTTTTTAGGGTTGGTGAATGAAAGCCCAGCCCCCTACTCCCTTGTTAGTTTTGCAGATAATTTTCATTCATTGACGTCTGATTCCCTCCAAAGAAACTTCCGAATCCTCCAAGGGGTCCTGCTCACTGTCCACTCACAGAGAAGGGATTTGAGTTTGAGGCTGGGGGATTTTGATGGTTTTCTTTTTCTTTTCTTTCTTTTCTTTTTTCTTTCTTTCTTTTCTTTAAATCTTTCTCACACCATTTAATGCCAGCATGAGCCTGACCATTTCCAGATGGAACTCTGCCCTTTACTAGAACAAAATATTTGCCAAAAGGCCTGTAATGATCTGAAAACATTAATTTGAAAAGCCTCCTCTGTGGAAAGAGTGAGGCTTGGAGAGGAGAGGAAATAACACACAGCCTGAAGACCGGAAGGCGGCTGCTTTTGCTCGGGTTCTCCAGGGAAGATGAAAAGTGGGCTGTGGCAGGTTGGGGTCCAGAGTTGGCCCTCACTCAGCACACGGCCCTGGAGCCGTGAGTCTGGGCTTCCTTCATGGACTCCCTATGTTAGATGCTTTAAATGTATCTGTGCACAGGGTCCCCCAGTTAAAAACATCCGCCAGGCCTGAGGCCTCTCAAGAACTGCTTCCCCATGACTAGAAATCCTAGCAAACGTCCCCTGGCATTATTTCAAAGGTAACCACAGCTAGAGTGATGTTCATATTAACAGCAGCGTCTGACCAGAACTGCCACATTTTAAAAGCAAGGTGTTATTCTGGCCCTCCGTCGGTGCCACCCATATCGACACAAGAGACAACGTGAAGTTACAGGCTCTTCCAAGAACGTTGATTATAAGTCACTGGGCAGATATAATTACAGGAATTGCTCTCCCTAGACGAGCTGATATTTATTTCAGCAATTCTGACCCTTCACAGGGATCTCGCTGCCCCCCTTCCTCTCCGCACCCCCAAAGGGCTTTTCTAACTGAAAGTGAACCAAGCCAAGTCCTCATACTGTCGGCCAGCTGCCAGGAAAAGTGTAAATTTTCGTGAGCGCGGCCTGTTTTGCCAGAAGTCTGTGATGTGTCTGGACATGAACGGTTGTTCCCTCTCTGTGAGGCCAGGCCTGAGCACCAGGGAGTTCTAGAAGCAGCACATGGGAAGAGGGGGAACAAAGGGCCCAGGGGCAAATGCAGCCTGCCAGTCTCCCTACAGGCCTCAGGGAAAAAAATGGGCCCATTTTCTTAAGACTCAGTATTCCAATTGTGTGCTGCTACACTTGTTCTCCAGAGTGACTGCCTACCGAGACTTACCTTTCATAATGGAAACCAAGCCACTTCTGAGTGTGTGCGGGGAGGCCTGTAAGCACTGGCATAGCTAACTAGATTTAACTCCTGGTGGACCTGCAAGCTTGGCAGACATGAATGCAAAATGGCATTCGGAAGCAATCTGAAAGAAAGGATTTTTTTAAATGTCCATCGAAGACAATCAAACAAGGACAGGACATTATTAACCAATATCTGAAACACTAAACAAAGCAACCTTGCTACTCTAGAGTAAGTGGGCTTTACCCCAGGGATAAGGGTGTGTGTCAAGCAGCCCCAGGGGAGTCTCCCAGAGTTGATGTTTTCTGTTCCTCACAATACTGTATCCAGGTGAGTTTCGCTGATTGCTAAAAGCCTGTGGTCTGTCTCCCAGCTCTTTATCCTTACTGAGGAGGGTAATAAACTTTAATGTGGAGGATGCAATTATTTGGGGGCCAGGTGTGACTTAACTAGCTTGAAGCCTCTGTGCAAAAAGCAAAGCCAAAGAGAGGGTATGTTTTCCAAGTGATTAGAAAGCACCCACTCTGTCCCCTCCTGCCCCCAGAAGGCAGGAAAGGGTTGCCAATCAAGAAACCTTGCTTCATCGGAAGAATGGAGGAACAATCACTGCTTATGTGTTTTACTAAACTGGTAGTGTCCTGAATGGGGCAAGGAAGAGTTTGGGAGAGGACAGCGGTGTGAAAGACCTATAAAGGAACCCATGCGTCTCCAGTTACACAGAAACTGCTAGTGAAATATCCGTCACTTGGCCTCACAAACTCACTGTCAGAGCCCCAGCCATTGTCGCTAAAGTGAAGCCTTTTGTAATTGGAATGGGGGACGGGGGAGGGGGGGGCTGCTCTTTATCTTTCCTGTCAACTAAATTGTGGAAAATAATATGAAGTTTTTCTAAGGTAAAAACGTAGTCAAAGCATAAGGAATTTCTGAAGTTTTAAAATACAGACTCCCAGGAGAAATTGTTGCTGCAAGGAAAGGGAACTAAAGTCGACTAAGAGGACATGGAGGAAGAGGAGCAAGTCCTCTTGACAAGTCCATCCCAATGAGTTATACCCCCCCACATCTTAGAGGGCTAGAAATGAGCAGATAAAGCAAGATAAACAGACGACAATGTCAGCCCAGGGTGCCGGCTGGAAAGAACGACGTGGGCTGTGTGTTTGAAATCACTCTGGTAAGTATGAAAAGGAAAGTAGGAAAGATAGATTAGAGATACACAGGTCTCCCTCGTTCTCCAGCAAAGAAGATTCCAGAATAAACTACGTCACTGCTACCTTGGAATTCATTATGAAATTCTTAAAGCCACAACACAACATTGCTACCATGGGAAAGGGTTACGTTCATGTTGGGAGGTAAAATGTACCTTCGTCCTCTTGGACTCAAGAAACTCATTTCAAAGACAGACAATGGAAAAGTCAGACAAGAAAAAATAGAGAGAGACAGGACAGGAAATCTCTGATGGCATTAATTTCTAACTACATCAAGTAGATTTTTAAATTATAGAATTTTAAAATTTTGCTTGTTTTTCACGCATTTTGCTCAATTTGTTTAACAGGGAAGTTCAGTGTCATTGCCACTTTCTCCGTTTGTTTTAAAAAATCTATCTTAGTAACTGTTATTCTCGGTAACTTGCAGAGCCCACGAGTAATAGGAAGACCCCCTTTGTAGTCTCACACCCAGGTCCCTGAGCTGTGTGAATCTGCACCTGGATGACATGAGGTTATGGAGGGTTGCACATGGTGGGGGGTGGGGGGCAGGCCAAACAAAGAATTAACACCCTTTCTTTCTCTTTAATTGACAGATATTCCTTGCACATAATGATGAACATGTAGACTCTTTTTCCAAGTGTGCCATGTCTGTGACTATATTTACGCTGCTGTCCCAATGTGATTTTTGACAAAAATGCTGTGTCCTATTTAGTTACTATTGGTGATGAAACACCATGACCAAAAGCAAGTTGGGGAGGAAAGGCTTTATTGGACTTAGACTTCCACATTGTCGTCTATTGCTCAAGAAAGGACAGGAATGCAAGCAGGCAGGAACCCGGAGGAAGGAGCTGATGCAGAGGCCATGGAGGGGTGCTGCTTACTGGCTTGCTCAGTCTGCTTTCTTAGAGAACCCAGGACCACCAGCCCAGGGATGACACCGCCCACAGTGCCTTGCCATCCCCTCCTCCACACCCACAACACACCCGCATCAAGCCCTAATTAAGAAAATGTCCTACAGCCAGATCTCATGAAGGCATTTTCTCAGATGAGGTTTGCTCCTTTCAGATGACTCTAGCCTGTGTCAAGTCAACATAAAACTAGCCTGCACATGCCAGAAACATACACCAGGGAGAAGACACCCTATTCAGCAAATGATGCTGGAGAAACTGAATGTCGACATATAGAAGAAAGAGATTAGATCCATACACCTGACCTGGTACAAAAATAAAGTCAAAATGGATCGACAATCAGCACCGTTTCCTTTTAAAGGGCCAGTGCCCCACACCAAGGACTTCCCTCTACTGTTTTAAATAATCCTCACACATTCCCAAGGATGAGATTCCTAGCACTTTACAAAGAAGGAACCTGAGGTTGTGAGGAATTGAATCCGTTGCAGCAGCCAAGCGGCTGGGCCCAGACAGAATAACTGAGAAGGGGAGCCAGCCTCCTGCTACCTGCACAGTTGGGGCTCAGAGGCTGGGAGGGGTGCTGGTCAGTCATGTACAATGTTCAAAAGAAAAGCCACACTTTACAAAGCACGGGAAGGAAACCGGTTTTTCTGTCTTCGGGTCATTCTTGTGCCTCCCCAGCCATCTGCAGGGTTAGAACCTGATTTCATTAAACATGATATTTCTGTCAGCTCTCTTATGCTTTTTGTTTTGTTTTCTTTTCTCTTGCTTTCAATTAAAGGATTTTTTTCTCCCTCCCAGAAATTCTTTGGGGATTTGAAACCCACTTCAAGGAAGAATTTTAAAAAAGGAAATCCATCTTACAGCATTAGTCACCACGATGGGTGTGAAGACAACGGTCTACGAACTGGGGTCAGCTTCATCTCCGAGAGCAGAGAACATTCTCCAACAAACTGCTCTTGATTCTGAGAGCTGGAGGTGAAGCTGGCAAACTGCTTTCTTTGTCTTAAAATGCAATAATAGTCATTTTAAAACATTAAATAAAGCCTTCAAATTGAGTCCAGGTGATTACAACCAAATCAAGAAATGGTCTGGGGCTTCAGGTGAAAGACAGGATGCTCCACCAGAGAGAAACAGTTAGCTATGAAGAAATTAAAATTCAAACTGGAAGTAAAACTGAAATCACAAGAGAGCAAATGTGGCATGCGCCAGCAGACAAAATCACCAGGGAAGCCACCGTGCCTGGGGTACCGGGCACCGGGGCCAGTTGGATGAGGTCTACTTGAGTGTCTCCCCACCTTGAAATCAAAGGTGGGGTTTCTGCCGTTTGTATATGGCTTGTGTGGGGATCCGCCATTTGTATATGGCTGTCCCTCTCCTTGGCAGTCTTAAAGACATAACCTCCCTCTTATCACAGCCTTGGGTCACAAGCTGCCTTTCCCACGGGATGAAGCTATCCACAGCTCAGCAGTTCAGCTTTGCACACCTGACGCTTTTTCCTCCTTGTCACACGTGCCCACACATCAGTGACTCTGCGTTACTTTGTGTCTTGCCCATCTTGCTATGTTTTCATTAGTCATGGCGGAAGCAGGCTGCTACCCTCACTGGAGTAAGTTAAGAAAACACCTCTCACCCCACCCCACCCTGGCTCCCTGGAACTGCAGCTGGGTCACAGAAGCCAGAGGAGAGGCCCTGGCTCAGGGAAGGGGGAGTTCACACTTGCTCGGCAGTTCTTAGGAACCTTCTCTGAACATGAGCTGGGACATTATTGAGCCAAACTGCAGACAGGAGCTCAGTGTAAATCTAGTGTTTTGTCTTCAGAGAATATTTCCAATGTCCCTCTGTTTCTATCCTCCTGGGTCCCTTCTAAGACAGATGGGTAGTGAGGTTATGGTGCAAAGAAGCCCTGGCCTGGACATGACGTGACCATTCCTGTCAGTTTTAACCTGCCCTGGAATTGAAATCAGCCTCACTAGACCTCCTGACCTCTGAAATCTCATCTTCATTTCTAGAATGAAAGCTACAACTTCTTTACATTCTTTAGTAGATGCCATGCAGAGGTTTCAGCTCTATCCGCCTCCATCACAGACGCTCTCCTTCACAGGAGACTTCGCTCTCCAAGTACTGCGCTAAGTGCTTTACAAAGTCTTTCATAACCTCCAGGAGAGGAGGGCTATGAAGCAATGATATTCTTATTTCCCTTCTCTAGGCCCAGAAACAAGCTGGGTGCGGAAGCCCTGCCCCGCAGGGAGCGCTCACTAAACTTTGAAGACTTCGCTGTCTAGCAAAGCTGACCTCCTCTGTGCCTTTGTGATTCTCGTGAAAACACTGGCCTGACTTGCTAACTGCAGTTGTTTCCTAAAGGCTCCCTCTCAACACTTCCTATTCCTTCACTCAGGAACAAGGCCAGCTTGTGTGTGGCAAAATCTACAAGGGTTTTTACTCTTCCAAGCTATTTACAGGCTCTACAGCTGAGAACCTCCATGAGTGCTAGCCAAGCAGAGAAGACAGAAGGCCAGCTGTCCTTCACCGGCCCAAGTTCTAGCCCAGGAACGAAACACATTCATATTCCTGGGGAAAAGAAGCCCAAGCCTTCACCCTGAGGCAGTATCCACCCTCGCTACATCCTTCACAAAGCTCATTTTCATTTATCTTTCCTAAGGCACAATAAAAATTTTAAAAGCATTATTATTTGTGAGTTCAGCTTCCTGCTCGCACAGTATGCTTTGTTCTCCACACCCCAGATCGAAACCCTCCAGGCAGCTTTCCCTTGCTTTTTCAGCCCAAGGCCCCATCTCTCTGCCCTTCTGTGCACACAGCTCTGAGCCTAGTCTGCAGACATCTTGGGCACATCCTCAAAGGAGCACTTCTCTAAGTATTTCACATGTGGACATCTTGTCAACCTAAGGAGATTACAAATTCCTCCAAGCCTGGGACCTTGTCATCTGTTATTCTAGAAACTTCTGAAGTGTTTAACCCTTTACTAGGCTTCAAGCAAATGTGTGTTAGAATGTCTGCAGGTGTCATTGCCAACAAAATGCAAGAAGCATCAGCTACCCTCTAAGTCACAGATGTGCATGCTTTTCCTTGGGAGGCCTGCTCCAGTCCCTCCTCTTACAGTACAATTAATTAAAAAAGGTTCTGTGGTCAGGCAGAACCGGAGTTAGAAGTCTATAGTCCTATTTCCATGGACCGCAGAGGCCAGCTCAGCCCAGCCCCACATCTCTTTTTCCTGTACGCTCCAAAGGCAAGCACACCAACCCGCCTTCCCTTCTCTAGTAACAGAACCCCATTCCAACTCTAGAAAGGCCCTCTTCTAACATCCAGTGGCTCATCTCTCTGTCTCCAGTGACTGGTCCAAGGATATCCACAGGGATGATCAGCACATCCTTCTGGCCACATTGATGGACTCGGGGATAGATGGACAGAAGAAAGCCTCCTTTCATCCTAACGGGGAGGCTGTAAGCGTGAAAGAGGGAAACTGCCTGTTTCCCTTTGGAGAGAGAGCCCAGCTGAGGATGGAGCAAACAAACACACAGGAGGTGGAATCTGAGATTGAGGACAACATCAGCTCTGGTGGCAGGCATCCTTTTCACTGCTCTGCCTGAAATGGGGACACAAGACTCTTAAATCCCCTCTTCAGTTTAAACCAGGGTTCAATCACCTTCCACCCAAATGTCTTCCAAATACACAAACAGAAACATACTCTCAGGAGAGGCATGCATGTAAGTTAGGGACAGGAATGCCTATGGAGTGGGCCATCTTGCAGGTAATGTGGTGACAAGAATTTAGCCACAGACTCCCCATGGACAGGACCTCGGCTGCCATGGATGGGGCAAAGGAAATGTGGAGGAAGGACTGCACAATTTTTACGTCTATGGCATGTCTTACAGCCATGATGAAAACCATAAAAGAAACACCCCTTCTACACACGCTGCCCACAGGTGCCAGTGGCCAAAGGGTCTCCCCAGACGCCTCGCTGGGCAAAGGGGAGCAGATGCTCTCCCTGCTCTGGGGGGCAGATGGAGTGCATCCGCAGTAGAATTTGCACATAGCAAAATGGCAGCAAAGCAAATGTAGTGTATTACCAGCCCAGTCAGAAAGCACAAACCCAGGAGCTCGCCAAACCTTTCCAGCTTTCTGAGTCTCTGTTCCTTCATCTGGGCAAATGGGTGAGGTTATGCCTGCCTACCTCCTTCCATCCATGGATAGAGGAGGAGTGTGACAGTGGGTACACGTTCCTAGCACACACTGTGTGTGGGGCCTGCACACATGTGTTCTCAAAGCCCTTACCACTCAGCCAGGCCCACACGCTAAGAAGCACGGGAGGGAAAGGACGGAAGTGGGAAAACCGAACTCTCTTCCCAAATACCCAGCAGCCTGCTCTGCAGAGCTTGGGCAGGAAACATCTATGGCATCAGCGTTTGTGCCCTGGCCACCACACTGTCTGCTCTGGAAACAGAAGGGGGAGATTTAGGGGACAGAAAGTAACAGGACGCCCAGTTGGGATGCGCTTGAACTTCAAATAAATAAACTACGATTTTTGTTTGACTCTATGTATGTCCCATGAAATATGTGGGACATGCTGTACACACGTTTGTTTATCTATCTAGAATTCAAAAGCGGTCAGGTGAGCTAGTCTTATAGTATTGACCTTGAGATCAACTTTATGAATGTATTTCAAAGACAGCAAAGTGTTCACTTACATTAGGAATCTAAAATTGTCGAAGGCATAGAAACAGAGCTGAATGGTGGTTACCAGGGGGTAGGGGGAGTGAGAAGGGAGGCATTGGTCCAAAAGCTCAGTTAGTCACACATGATAAAGAAGTCTGCGCTGTCTACTGTACAACACAGTGCAGAGAATTAGCAGTGCTCTGTTATACAGATAAAAATAGAGCCTGTGTGGTGGTGCTTGGGAGGCAGAGGCAGGCATATCTCTGTGAGTTCAAGGACAGCCTGGTCTACATAGTGAGTTCCAGGACAGCCAGAGCTACGTAGTAAGAAAAGGCACAGGGGCAGCTCTTTCATCTGTTCCTCATCCATCTCTCCTGCCCTCTTCCTCCTCTCCTGCCCTCTCTTCCATCCCTCAATCTCATCACATGCATTACCTGTCCTGAGACTGATCCAGATGTTCACACGCTGGTCCAGACTGACCTGGGTCCCAGAGACTGAGCACACTATGTGGTCAGGACAGCAGCTGACGGCTCCACTCCTCCTCTTTCGAGGGCAGAGAGGGAAGGCAGCCCCTCAAGAAGGCCCGTGCTCTTTCATTACCTCCCAGAGCATCTGCACACAGACCACCCCTTGCCTCTGCTCTGGGGCCTGACACCCCGATTTTCTCTCACTGTGGACGTGGACTTCTTGGATAACATATTATAAACCATAGAAGAAAGGGATTCAAGGAAGCCTTTGCAAGCCCAAATAAAAGCAAAGCAGAACACAGACAAACCACCCACGCTGTTTCCTGGTCCCACGAGGCCTTTGCCAGCTCTGCCTCTGGCTGGTCTGCAGACTTTGCACCCAGGCACTTTCAGTGAGAGCAACACAGCCGCCTTCCTAAGACGCTCTTCTCTTTGTCCAGTTCCACAAAACTTCTGCCCTCCTGTGTGTCTGCACCTCACTCTCTCCAAGTTTGCATGAGATGGTTTGGCCTCACCTCCCAAATAGAGAGTTCTATGGAATCCACTAAGCTGGGTTGCCTGGGTCCCACAGGGCCGACTTCTTCATGTGCCATTGGAGTCGGATCAGGCTTTGAAGTCAAGTAGTCTCATGGTCCAGGATGTGGCCTGACATCTTCTGGAACCTCCTGGCATGCTCCTATCTTTCCTTTTCCATTTGGGGGGGTGGGGTATTTCACTAATTCTCTCCACACTGAACATGATATCAGCTTTCAGTTCCAAAGCCTTAGTGTTTCATGGGTGATGATCAATATAGCCCCCCCTTCTTAAAGCCTGCTTCTTCAAAACTTTCATTCTCCATCATTGATTCGTAGTTAAAAGATTGTTTTTGCTGGGGTTAGAAAAACAGTTCAGTGACGTCCAGCTGATCACCAAAGCTGACAGGCTGAGTTCCGGCCCTGGGACCCATAGTGGAAGGAGAGAATCAACCCCCGAAAGTTGTTCTCTGACCTCCACACATGTACCATGGTGCATTGCACACACATCAAAAACAGAGCATGTGCAATAAATAGATACAATTAATTTTTAAATAAAAAGGATTGTTTTTGCTGTGGTTTCATTGTTGTCTGATTTGTTATGTCTGTTAGATTCTGTTGTTATGCTTAAGAGGGTCTGAGATCCTTACTTTGGCTCCAATACCCGGCATACAACCTAATTCTTAGTTGTTAGCTGCCTCTAATACTTTAATTTTCTCACTTAGAATACTCAGTGCTGCCTCATATGTCTCTGAAATTCCTATGTTCATATCATTTCTGAAATCATCCTTACTGTAGTAAATTCCTAAATAAAAGGGTCAGTAAAATTGTTTCCTTAAAATCTGGTACATTCAATCAATTCCTCTCCACCATTTCCATGGTAAAACTCTACTTACAATCCAACATAAAAATTAAACAGTTTCGCCGGGCGGTGGTGGCACACGCCTTTAATCCCAGCACTCGGGAGGCAGAGCCAGGTGGATCTCTGTGAGTTCGAGGCCAGCCTGGGCTACCAAGTGAGTTCCAGGAAAGGCGCAAAACTACACAGAGAAACCCTGTCTCGAAAAACCAAAAAAAAAAAAAATTAAACAGTTTCAAAACTCTTGTTTCATACTTGAGTCCATGCCAATCACATCTGTGAGCTTTACAAATGGATGGCTACTCTTGCTTCACAGTGATTTCCCTTTTCAAATCCTGCTCCCAAAAAACATTTTCTCTCTGTCAGCTCAACACTGACTCTCTGCAAATCATCCTGTGATCCCCATGGAGAAAGGACATGATACACAAATAAATTTTAGTGTCCTATGCTCGGGGTTACAACTGAAAATACATTGGTAGTCAGGAAAAGATGATGTATGACACAAATATATAGTTTGTATGTGTATATATAATGCTACATATATGATACACCTGTCATCTTAGATATAATATGATAATATGCAAAATAAAACACTAATGTCTAAAGATCTTAAACATGAAACAACTGTTTCATGGAAGACAAAGCTATTAAAAATAAGAATTAGTCGGGTGTGGAGTGCATACCTATAGTCCCAGCACTCAGGGACAGAAGCTCTAGTCCACTTTGAGCTTCATCGGAAGACCGTGTTTCACCAAAACAGAAAACAAAACAACAATAACAACAAAACCAACCACTTAGATTCTGCTTTACCCATTTGTATACATCTACAGCCATGTTGGTTCACCCTCATCATCACTGGGGGCTTGTGCCTGTTAGATCCTGGCACAGGTACAGATCTCCCTTACCTCATCCAATAGATGCAGAAACCAAAGCTTCAAGAGCTTTGGTAACCTTCCCAGTTCCACTCACTAGACAGGTTGGGTAGATCAAGGTTAGGACTGAAGCGACTCCACCTGCAGATCACACCATGGTATCCAAACCCTGTAGTTCTGAAAGTTATACAAACGGTTTCCAGTTCAGCAGATCACCCAGGGCTACTCTGCACAGCTGGGTCTCCCACCCCCAGATCACCCGGGGCTACCCTGCACAGCTCAGGACTGGGTCTCTCACCCCCAGATCACCTGGGGCTACCCTGCACAGCTGGGTCTCCCACTCCCAGATCACCCGGGGCTACCCTGCATGGCTCAGGACTGGGTCTCCCACCTCCAGACTGCCCAGTCAGACTCTCATCAGGCCATTTGTTCACTGGTCAACTTTGCCCTCTGCCCGTTGTGGAGTATAAAGATGACTAATTGCTTAGACGTAAATTGGTCCAATCAACATATTATGAAAAATGCAGGATTGTTCGGTCTTTAGGAGGACTTCTTAAAGATATTTGAACTGGGAAACAAAGTGATTTTATTTTTCTCTTTCCTGACATTTTCAGCTACTGCTATATGTAGTGTTCTGGGTATTGATTGGGAAGACTTAATAAAACAATAGTAATAGTAACCCTTAGTATAAAGTTTGTTATCAGAAGGGATTATAAATGGAGGTTTTATGTCAAAGGTTAAAGTTCACAGATGCCAGCTTTGTTGGTGGGAGCTGAACACTCTTGATCTCATGACCTTCGACATTTCCTTAGAACTCCTTACCAGAGGGAGACAGTGGTCCCATCCTTAACAGTGCCCCAAACACCCTAGGAAAAGGACTTGGTGGGATTGGCTACCAGGCCAGACAGCATCCATCCTTCGCATACCAATGGTACCCTCCCCCATTACCCTCCCAGCCAGGCAGACCTGCGGTCCCCAGCTTTGTCCCCTAGTCTTTCAGGCCATAGTGGGCCCAGGAGGATTAACCCCTCCCACTCCTCACCCCCACCCCTGCCCCAGCACTGTGCCCACCCCCGGCCTTCTGGGCAGACATGACTGACAAGAGTACCATGGGCGATGATGTCACAAAGAGAGGGGGCAGTGTGCCCCGTTAGACCATCTTTCACTCCAGTGGACTCGCCTTCACAGACAAATTGATTTGCAAAGGTCCAGGCTGCCAGCCCAGCCTGCTTTGCATACAGAACGCTCCCTGGTGACACAATAAAAAGTGGCCAGGCTCACAGAGGAGCGCAGCAGGGTCTGGCCGGTTCAAAGTCCAAACTCCACACCCCCCTCACCTCAGTCTGGTTTGAAAGGTCACTGTGTGTCTGGGAAAATAGTCGCAGGATACAATCCTTTATTAAAGGTCACTATTTTTCAACGGCACTTAACACACACACACACACACACACACACACACACACACACACACACACACACAAATTGAGACTGGAGAAGGGGAAAAAACTGGGGGCTGCATCGTATTGTATATTGTGCTTGCAAGATTTATGTCTTGTGGTCACCAGCAATAGACACACAGTGCTTCAGTATTAAAGTCCGCATTAATCTGCTGAGCCCTCTCGCCTTCAAATCTGGCTCTTCTTGGCCAGGCAAACTGGGGACACCGGAGATTCGTTACTCTCTTCCGTTGCTTCCCATTTCTCCTCCTCTAGCCGTAAGTTGCTTGGTGGTGGGTGGAGGTGGACACAGACAGTTTTACTCCCATTGGCTTTCTGTGCGCCCAGCATTTACTCCCAAGAGCCCCTATGCTCATCCCATGCCGTGTGCCTGTGTGTGCAGAGGCTGAGACCTGAAGACACAGGAGGGAAGTGCCTTCACGCTGCCTGTGAGCATTCAGGGGAGCTCAGCCATAGTCACAGACATAAAGCCATCAAGGAGATGTCAGTCCTGCATATCCATTATGTGGTGTATTTTATTTGAGTAAATACTTCCAGTATGAGCAAAAACAGCGATTGTGTTTTCCCCCAGTAACAGACAGTTCACATTGGGTTAACAATAGCAATCCCCACATCCATACAAAAGAGATTATCAAAGAAGTTGGCCAGGGCTGTTAGATTAATTTAGGCAACAACTGTTCAAGAAAATATTTAGGGGGAACTCGATGAATCTCGAATAGCCAGGGAAATGTATAATATTGAGGATTCCACTCTGCTCCTGAGCACGTTTTTGCAAAAGCTTTTCCCTATGATAGATTTCTGAGCTATCAAAAGCACATTAATTTTTTTTCTGATTAAAACAGCTGTGAAAATATACAATTGTAACTGTGAAAAGCCAAACTTATTGTAATACTTTAAACAAAACAAGAATAAAGGTTTTTAAATACAGACTTGCCCAAAGTGAAATATCCAACATGAGAAGAGTTAATTCTGCGTGTGCTTCTAATATTTTGGCACAAATACTTTAACTCCCTTGTCCATTCCGATGGCACCTCATCTGCAGTTGACTTGTTAAGGGTGAGTTCCTTGGTAATGTCGTCAGCACCCCTCCATAGTTATTGACTGGCTCTCATTAAAATGACAAGATCTCAAAATAACTGAAGTGGGGAGAGGTGGGGAGCAGGCGGGCTCCTCTGCACTCTGCACTCCGGAGGTATGGCAGAGGCACAGCACCTAAGGAGAATGAGGGAAAAGCCGGCAGAAGGAAACTGTCTGGCACCAGGCAGGAGGAGGAGGTCAGCCCTTCCAGAGATGGCACTGGTGTTGGCAGACAGCTTTCATGCTTGTGTCTGTTCCATACCACAAAAGCCAAGTTCAAGTTGATCATATTTGCCCAGAGTTAAATACAGTGACATGTCACATGTATGAAGTCTACTCCTCAACACATGTCTTACCTTCCTGTTGTTTAAAAAGCAAATCCCACCCAGCTCTTATCTTTTACTGACCCAAAAGCCCTTAGGTGAGGAAGGATGAGACCTTCACCAGCCTTGGGCATTTTGGCATTTCCATGTTGCCTTTGAACACTGAGGGGCTCTAGGGCTCCAGCTGGAGTCCCGGGATTTCTGCTTTCAGAGGGACTGCCTGGTGACATCTTAGCTTGCTCACACCCCTGATGTGGGCTTGGCTGGTCAGAATTTTACTAGGGGGCCTAGATTTTTCATTGCCAACCTGTCACCTGGACTGAGGCCCCCCTTGGGCGTTAAGTCTGTGTGTGACTCAAGAACATGCTGGGGTGGAGAAGCTCACCTGAGACATTGGAGGAGAGTCATACAAACTCCCTCTCCCAGTGCTGAAGACAATGAAAGCCTGAGACAGGAGCAAAAGCAGGAAAGAAGGGAAGCAAGAGGAAACAGCAGGAGGGAACAAGTGTCTTCCATCCAACCCTCTCCAGGATCCCATCTCAGCAGGAGTCCTCAAAAGGGGGCTCAGAGTAGATGGCAGGGGAGGTGCCATTTGCTCCCTGCTCCCCATAAGGAGGCTGCTCCAGTATTTCCTCCTCCTCTGAGGAAGGCACTCTCCTGGCCACACATGCCACCAACTCTAAGCTGCCAGGACAGGAGTCTGCAGCCCCTCTGAAAGCAGAAGTCCTGGGATTCCAGCTGGAGCTCTAGAGCCCCTGAGTGTTCAAAGGCAACATGGAAATGCCAAAATGTCTAAGGCCTGTGAAGGTGTCCCATCCTTCCTCACCTAAGGGCTTTTGGGTCAGTAAAGGATAAGAGCTGAATGGGAGGTTTGGGGGATTGCTGATCTCTGGCTGCTCTTTTCTGGCCCCCTAACTTCCACCCCTCTCCTCTCTCCAGCCAGGTGACTCATGCCGCACCCCTAGAGGGTCAGCAAAGAGACTACTTCTCTGAGGAGACCCAGGGGTAAAGGCCAAGGAAGACCAGAGGCATGTCTGCACCAGAGGCCACAAGTCTCCTCAGGCCAGCAGAGTGCGCCCTGGTCCCTGGGCAGCCCAGCACTCTGACTACCTCAGATAAATTCCCTCCAGAAACATACCCTGGCTACAATCTCAGGGTCAGATGATGCCTGTATCCCTGAGAGGTTCCTCATGCCTTTTGCCCCAAAGCCTTTGAATCCTGCGCTCAGGACACCTCCATTCACACCCACCCTCCCTGCATCACCCAGGAAGTACTTTTGAAGGAACTGTCACCTTTCACCCTTTGGGAGAAATACCTGGGTGTTTCCATGCACATAGTCACCCTGTCATTCTCCTTCCAGGTGAAGAGGGGCAAGCTGACACAGAGACCTCCCACAGCAAGGGACTTAGGGCTGGAAACAAGCCTGCTTTCTTCGCGCCTCACGGCTGAGGACATTTGCGTGTTTCCTTCCCTCTCTCCCCCCATTTCAGGTTCTCCCATTCCAGGGAGAAATGTCCCACTTATTTCCTTACTGCTGTATCATTCAAACCTACAGTGGTTATGTATGAGTGGGTATTGTTCTGCAGACCGCACCAGAGGACAGTACTGCCTCAGCCAGCGCGGGCTCGGGGATGATGTCAGGGCCCTCAGGCTTTGGTCTCTGTGCCCAAGAGCTCTCCTGGCTGGACTCTTGTCTGGTCTGTTCCCATCCTGCTTCAGCACCTACAATCCTGCTGGCTCACAGTCAGCATGCAGCAAGCACACGCGGAGAGTTCAGAGGTCACGCTGTAAATGTGGGGTTCACTTGTTTCTGGCATTTTCTCTTTTCCTTCCCCTCCATCAGTGAAGAGAAGACTCACCTTAGTAGAATAAGACCCATTCTGTTCACTGAGTCTTCTATAATGCTTCAAGGGGAAGACAAGGTGTGTGTGTGTGTGTGTGTGTGTGTGTGTGTACAGTGTGTTTGTCTGTCTGTGCGAGGGCACAGGTAAGTGCACATGTGCCCAAGTGTTGAGGGTTATCGTCTAGACATGGGTTTTCACTTTGCTATGTCTCACAGATCCCCCCCCTTCTTCATCGCCTGGGTCATGCACCTGAGCTCGGTTATAATAGGAATTACAATGGATTTGACAGCCTTAGGAGTATAGTTCGTAAAGCAGCTGTCACAGAAATTAGCAAGTTTTGTCAACAGCTCGGCTCCAAGGCAATGGGAGCCTAGGCCAGGACTGGAGGAGTTAACTGAAATGGGGGGGGGGGGTGTTATGCAAAGCACCAAATCCCTAAACTCCCGCAAAGATCTTTGATGGCTGTGATCAATAGATTCTCAGACCACACTGACATAACCTTGTCATGCCTCAGCAAGGGTACAGTGGCTAAAAAAGGCGCGAGGAGGTGGGTAGGTGGGAGGCAGGGCACGAACGAAATGGGGGATGAAGCTATCATGCCCTCCCCCACAGCCCCAGCACCCCTCCTTCTACACCAGTCCCTCTTCAACAGGCATCACACAGCAAGTGACTGGTAATGGTTCTTTGGCCTCGTATAGCTTTTAAAATCCTTCAGCTGAAGCATCGCAGCTCCAATCGCCAGCAAAGCTTGAGCACCCTTGAGACCCTGGTGCAGATAATCATCATCCACTCAGTGACAAGAAGCTGAGCGCCGCTTCGGTACCAAGGAGACCGAATGTGGCGGGGCACCAAGGTGCCATCTTAGACGCATCCAAGCAGCAGCCGCAGCAGCCGCAGCAGTGGCACACAGGGATGAGATGTGTTTGCAAGGAGTTGTGGGGGGGGGGGGTCTCCCTTCTTTATCTCCCTCTCCCCCCTTCCTCTCACCCTCCTCAGAGAATCCTCTTTCTCGAGGGGGATGCCGTTATCTCAGCTGCTCTTAGCATGCTTCCCGTTACCCAGCACCTGCTGGACTAAATTGAACCCTGCAGTCAATACTGTCGGAAAGGAAAATGACTTTAATTTGTGTAAAAGTGTAATCAAAAGGTGGGTGGGTGATTTTTCTTGCTTTCAGAGAAATGCAGCTTTGATTTATGATTTTATAAAAGAGAGCCTGCCAGTCAGCCGCTGCCTGGCTTCCTCACAGCACCTCCCGAGCTCTCTTTGTGCCACACGACTCCATCACCCTGAGCAGTTCTGCATTATGTGGCCCCGGTGCTATCGGCGGCGCAGCTGGTTGGGATGGGCCTGCAGACCAGGCTACCCATGGGTGTCTACTGCCACTGGAAAGTGGAAGAAGCCAACCACAAAGAGTCTCCCCTAAAGCACACATCACTCAAACCCAGCAGCTCAGAACAGCAGCGCATGTCCAGATAGTTTATATTCCCTTTCCACCTCAGGCCTTTGCCTCACATTTTCCATTCACGGGGCTCCCTGGCAAATTGAAGATGGTCTAAACAAGGAATACCACATCTCCTGCAAGTGGTAAAAATAGCTCTCCAAACAGCCCAAAGTATTTTGTTTGCATTGTCTACTTTCTGCCTCATACCTTAACAAGGGGCAGTCCTTGGAGAGGGACAGCTCTGGACAACTGTCCTTCACAAGCATGACTTTGTTTAAGGCCACGTCACCAGACCTGACATCCCTATCCAGAAGCAGATTGATCTCACTGTGAAGCAGTGAGCCATACACAGGCAGCCTGGTGAGGGAGGCCTGGGAAAGGGCAGACGCTCTTCTCTTCTGAGGTAGACATGGCAAACGTAGTTTTGTTATCCCCCAGGGTCGAATGAACGTGAGCTGCTGACCACCATGCTTCAAGAGGTCACTGTAATGAAGCCGAGGGCCTGGGAGAACAAGGAGGAAATTATCTTTGTCCTGAAAGTACAGCAACTTTCCCAAGAACCAAAACAGGGCATTTTAGTATCCCAGAGAGCCTGATGAGAGAAGGCTACATCTTTAAAAGTTATTTAAGGGATTTGCCCTTCCTGGGTACAAGGAGATGGTGACCTCTGTGTGAGACCTTGGTGACTGGGACTGGGGAGGGGAGTCCTGACGCTTTAGCTCCAGGCACTTCCCACCACAAAGATAAAGAAATTTTGCAACTCACCAATATTTGAATTTAGTTTATTTCATTACTCGGTAAGTATATTGACACACAACCAGATTTCAGGCACAGTACTAGACTTGAGGATATGACAATAAACCAAACAAATTAAAGTACCAGTCTCTATGAAATTTATATTCTATCCCTTTCATGAGGGACAAAGTCTTCCAGAACACAGAGGTGCAAACTGAGAGTGATCACTAAGATGTGAGAGACTGAGAGTCATGGTCCTTGGGGAACCACTCCTGGGCCAGAAAGAAGGGAGCCCAGAACTCGAGGTTGACTGGACAGCAGGAGCTAAGAGGTGAGTGAGTGGTCCAGACCTGGGAAAGAGGGAGAGGAGAGAAGGAGGAGGAGGAAAAGGAGCTGGGGGTAGGGCTGGGGAAGGAGTTGAGGCACCTAGTAGGCACCTTTACAGTTCTGCTGAGGATTGAAGCTGCTGGGAGGAAAATATTGCACATATTTGTGGGCTCAGTGTTCAGACTGAGTTACTACTAAATACAGGCAAGAGCTGCTAAGTAGTTTCCTCTGCTCAGTCGCCAGTGACTCTGGGTCCCGGGTAAGGCTGAGCTGTAACACTGCTGGCGACAGGGTAACCTGCTCCTGTAGACTGCTGGAGACAGGGTAACCTGCTCCTGTAGACTGCTGGAGACAGGGTAACCTGCTCCTGTAGACTGCTGGAGACAGGGGTAATCTGCTCCTGTAGACTGCTGGAGACAGGGTAATCTGCTCCTGTAGACTGCTGGAGACAGGGGTAACCTGCTCCTGTAGACTGCTGGAGACAGGGGTAATCTGCTCCTGTAGACTGCTAACCTGCTCCTGTAGGCTGCTAACCTGCTCCTGTAGGCCACTGGTCCCATCCTTCATGACCTAGTCATCCCCCAAAACTTTGTAGTATCTCAGAGCTCAGGCATATCAATCAGTACTCCATCAGAGAGAAAGCCTAGTAACTTGTAAATAGCAATTATTTCTTGAAAACTCCAGCATGCCAACCAAACTCACCAAAAAGCTTACCTTCACCCCTACCCTATGCAGCATTAAAGGGTGCCATAGATTTTACTTCAATGTGATGAGTATTCAGTGTTCAGAGGAATTCTTGAGCCACAAACAAACCTTCCTTGTTCACATCATTCTGAAGTCGTGTCCGGGTACCAGAGAAAAGAGTCCCTCAGCCTCCAGATCATCATGATGTTTCTGGCACTTATGTAAGGGTCCAGTCTCTCTTCTGAACCAATTCCTTTACCCCAAAATCAACATTATGAATCCCGTACTCACATCATACCATCTGATGACTTTGGCACTGCCTTTACCCTGCAGTGAAAAGGCCTTCCCCTTGGTTTCTAGAAACACCATCAGTTTTGTTTACTCATTTATAAAAAGGAAAACAAGAGGTTTTTTTTAAGCTTTTATATTACTTAATATGAGTCAAATAGCAGTCTAAGGTAGGTAAATAAACTCCACCACAATGCCGCGTACATGGCATATTCTCTCTCTCTCTCTCTCTCTCTCTCTCTCTCTCACACACACACACACACACACACACACACACACACACACACACACACACAATCACTCACGCACGTACAACCATCACAAAGCTCTTGGCCTAAAAAGCAGACTCTCCCACAGATGCCCCTCAACATAACTCCACGAAAAGAGGCCAGGACTCAGTCTGCGTCGGCAGCAGCCTGATCTGTGGTCTGCCCGGGGTCAGGAAAACATAAAGCCTCATCCAGACAGCTAAGACAAGCGCAGTTCCTCAGCACGCACAGCACCTGAAGGAGCATAACCTAGGCTGCAAACACAACCCGGATGTGGCTGCTGCACGTGGGATTGCGATGCTGCCGGCCTGGGATGCTGAATGCTCCACTGGCATGCCGAGTGTGGATTAGTTATGGAAAGACTCTAGCTGACAACAAAGAGACGGCCACACAGAGGGAAACAGAGAGACAGAGACAGAGACAGAGACAGAGAGACAGGGAGAGAGACAGAGAGAGGGAGACAGAGAGAGAGACAGAGACAGAGAGACAGAGACACAGAGACAGAGACACAGAGAGAGAGAGAGACACAGAGAGACAGAGACACAGAGACAGAGAGAGACAGAGACAGAGAGAGAGAGACAAAGAGAGAGAGAGAACGAGGCAGAGTGAAGGCAGGACAAGCGACCAAAGTGACCATTAGACAAAGACGAAGCCAAGGTGAGTAAACCGAGTCGCCATCACGACCCTGGAAGGTGATTTTCGCCTTTGCATAGAGGAAAAGTGTATACGGGCCTTTTCTTTACCCAACTTGTAAATAGCTTGCAAAGGGTCAAAAAAAAAGATAAAAACAAACAAGAAGGGAAAATAAAAACCATGAAGACCAAGAAAAGAGAGCCACAGTAACAGGAAGAGAGGAAGAGTGAGCGGACCACGGCCCCACAGGGAAAGTCCACGAGGCAGATTGGATCAGCGTGGCTGCCCGGCTTTCTCCTTGCCGCTCTCTCCTTTGCTCCCGACACTTGAGATCCTTAGAGCCCTCTTTACTGAACCTGTAAATAGTAACCACAGCACACAGACACAACTCAGGCGGCCTCAGCCTGCGGAGGGCACCAGGACACGAAGGGCAAAGGTTTGACCTTGAGAAACACGTCTCAGGCAGTTGGCTCACACACTGAGCAGCCCCAGACTGTTCCTCCCCCTGATGCTTTCTCTGTGAAAGTAACTGATTTTTTTCCTTCTCCAGATCTTCTTATTCTCACTCAAGGAGAGGCTGCTCCCTCCTGTGGGCTCAGGCCTGACCATGTGTCTCCCACCGCCGTCATTGGTGGTGCCACTTGTTCTGAGACCTCCCCTAGCGGTGATGACAATGGACGGTGCTAACCCAGCTCCCTGCCACCTCCACCTTCCCCAAGAGATCCAGCCGCGCTCCAAACTGCCAGGTTGAGTGCGGCCAATGGGAAGGCATTTGCTAGTTGCAAATGTTCAAATTAACACTTACTCCTGTCTCAGAGTCTACAGGGAAGCCAAGCCTGGCTACTAATTACAGTTTTGGGGGTGAAAATCAACAGGCATGTGGCAAGTCAAGGCCTTGGTGCTGAACTGAAATGTCTTCATTAGGCTGCAGCACTTTGGTATTTAAGGCCTAAGAGCTGGGGAGAGAAGCCTGGGCACAAAGGGGCCTCACCTGTGCAGGTCAGGCCTTGCCAGTGGCCCTGGGTTTCCGAGGCCCAGGCTGCCTCTCCCAGCTCAGTCAGGGTTTTCCCTCATGGTAGTTAGGGAGGGAGTTGGCTCAGGACCAGCGGAAGGTGGGTAGAGAGTGTACGGAACAGTACAGCTGCCCAACACAGCTGGTCCCTTTCTACTAAGCAGTACGTGACTACGCCCGCCCTCTGCACCCAGAGTCACCTCTACACCCACCCTCTGCACCCGGAGTCACCTCTACACCCGGAGTCACCTCTACACCTGCCCTCTACACCTGCCCTCTACACCTGCCCTCTACACCTGCCCTCTACACCCGCCCTCTACACCTGCCCTCTGCACCCGGAGTCACCTCTACACCTGCCCTCTACACCTGCCCTCTACACCTGCCCTCTACACCCGCCCTCTACACCTGCCCTCTGCACCCGGAGTCACCTCTATACCCGGAGTCACCTCTACACCCGCCCTCTACACCTGCCCTCTACACCTGCCCTCTACACCCGCCCTCTGCACCCGGAGTCACCTCTACACCCGCCCTCTGCACCCGGAGTCACCTCTACACCCGCCCTCTGCACCTGGAGTCACCTCTGCACCCGGAGTCACCTCTACACCCGGAGTCACCTCTACACCCGCCCTCTACACCCGCCCTCTACACCCGGAGTCACCTCTACACCCGCCCTCTACACCCGCCCTCTACACCCGGAGTCACCTCTACACCCGCCCTCTACACCCGCCCTCTACACCCGCCCTCTACACCCGGAGTCACCTCTACACCCGCCCTCTGCACCCGGAGTCACCTCTACACCCGTCCTCTACACCCGCCCTCTACACCCGCCCTCTGCACCCGGAGTCACCTCTACACCCGCCCTCTACACCTGCCCTCTACACCTGCCCTCTACACCCGCCCTCTGCACCCGGAGTCACCTCTACACCCGCCCTCTGCACCCGGAGTCACCTCTACACCCGCCCTCTGCACCTGGAGTCACCTCTGCACCCGGAGTCACCTCTACACCCGGAGTCACCTCTACACCCGCCCTCTACACCCGCCCTCTACACCCGGAGTCACCTCTACACCCGCCCTCTACACCCGCCCTCTACACCCGGAGTCACCTCTACACCCGCCCTCTACACCCGCCCTCTACACCCGCCCTCTACACCCGGAGTCACCTCTACACCCGCCCTCTGCACCCGGAGTCACCTCTACACCCGTCCTCTACACCCGCCCTCTACACCCGCCCTCTGCACCCGGAGTCACCTCTACACCCGCCCTCTGCACCCGGAGTCACCTCTACACCCACCCTCTACACCTGCCCTCTACACCCGCCCTCTGCACCCGGAGTCACCTCTACACCCGGAGTCACCTCTACACCCGGAGTCACCTCTACACCCGGAGTCACCTCTACACCCAGAGTCACCTCTACACCCGCCCTCTACACCCGGAGTCACCTCTACACCCGTCCTCTACACCCGGAGTCACCTCTACACCCGGAGTCACCTCTACACCCGGAGTCACCTCTACACCCGGAGTCACCTCTACACCCGCCCTCTACACCCGGAGTCACCTCTACACCCGCCCTCTACACCCGCCCTCTACACCTGGAGTCACCTCTACACCCGTCCTCTACACCCGGAGTCACCTCTACACCCGGAGTCACCTCTACACCCACCCTCTACACCCGGAGTCACCTCTACACCCGCCCTCTACACCCGGAGTCACCTCTACACCCGCCCTCTACACCCGCCCTCTACACCTGGAGTCACCTCTACACCCGTCCTCTACACCCGGAGTCACCTCTGCACCCGGAGTCACCTCTACACCCGGAGTCACCTCTACACCCGGAGTCACCTCTACACCCGGAGTCACCTCTACATCAGACCTCCCTTCCCACTAACGCCAGCGGCATTTTCCGACCACGCCAGCTGTAGCAGCATCTCACCCTTCACTTGCTCGGAGCTCTTTCCCCACTACCCTGGTGCCAGCGTGAGCACTTTGTATAGACAGCCACCCGGTGTCTGCACCGCTCTTCCCTCCTGACAGTTTCCCTCTGGAAAGCAGCAGCTGATCTTGGGTGACTCTCATGCACCACGCCCTCAAATACTACCTCTCTATCTTTCTCTCTGTGTCCTCTCGGGGCTCCAGTTAAGCGTGTGTTGGAGTTCTCTGGTATGTTCTCAGGTCTCGTAACTTTCTCTTCATGGTTTTTCATCTCTTCAGAACTTCCTGCCACACTTTGCACTATTTGTCACCTCAGCCTTCCAGTTTCCTAATTCACTTGCTCACTTGGGTACATGGCCCACTAAGCAATTTTAAAATACACCTATGAAGTCTCTGGTGGCCCTTCCTTCAGGAGGTGAATCTAAGTCCTCTCCTCTCAGGGCTGATTTTACTGAGTCTCATTTAGTGAACAGACCCTGATAGAGGCGACACTACCTAAACCTACAGAGTTGGTCATAAGCGTGCTGAAGCCACCACACTCTTGACTCTCCGGAGTGGATCTGCTCTAGAGGGAGCCAGCAGCTGTGATGGGAGAGCACACAGGGAGAGGCACCTGGGGAGGAACTGACTTGTGTTGTGTTGTGTTGTGTTGTGTTGTGTTGTGTTGTGTTGTGTTTTGGTGGCTGTGCAAATTAGAAGCAGTGTCCTCAGATCCACAGATCTGGTTGATGTCTTAACTACAGCCTCCTGGGGACTCTGAACTAAACTAAGGCAGCTAAGCAGAGCCTAACCTCTTGACACAATGGTCAAATAATATATTTATTCCTTTATGCTGTTTGTTTACTGCATGACTTGTCAGCTGACACCCCAGGCTGGTTTGGTTGGGTTTGTTTTTGTAACTCTTTCTTCATTGTTGAAGATTCTGATTTTTCCTAGCCAGCTTTTCTTGTTCACTGTCCTCTGTTCTTATTTCATCATTTCTAAGCCCTGTCTTATTGTTGGAAACATGGAGACTAAAGTTACTTTTCCCTTCTCCAGGCTGTTCACTTCTTTTCTCTTGCACATTGGTTCATCTGTTTTCTGAGCTTGGTGTCTGCCTTTCAGGCCAGGTTTCCTAGGCAAATGTTCAGCATGAGCCCCGGGTTCTCTCTTCAGGGCTGCTACTCCAACCCTGGGCACGAGAGCAGGGTGTTTCTGCTGCCCCTTCTCGTCTTTACCAAGGACTGTGTGCTCTCACACCAGGCAGACAGTGTAGTGAGATCCCAGCCCACCCTGAGTCCTGTTCCACCTCTCTCCCCATAGGCCTCCCAGCTCAGGCATTCAAATCCCCAGCAAGGGTCATGTGCTGAGCTGTTTTGTGGAAACTTCTCCATCTCCAAAATGGACATTTCCTCTCTTGTTATAAGCATGGCCTTGAGCTTGGAAATGCTTTCTCTCCTTGTTTATAGATAGAAAGGGATGCTTTGGTCTCTGGACAACCTACTTGCATTGGTCCAGAATTCCGAACGTTTGCACACTTAATTTTTCTCTCTCTCTCCTCAAATTTTATCTCTTTCTCCTTTAAGTTTCTAAAAGTCAGGGTCAGGATCATGTCCTCTTCAGTTCATCCTTATTGAAGAGCAAAATGCCTTCAACCCAGACGCTGCCCTATCAGTACTGAATCAGCTGACGCTTCTTGATTGGAAAGGGGAACAAAATTCTTCCTCTTTGATCAGGACTCATGGCCTTCGGGTTTAGGACCCCCGAAAGATGCGTCTTAAGCTTTGGATCACAGAAATTCTGAAAATCTAATAGACCCTCACTGAAGAAAAAACAAATGTGCAACACAGGAAATTCTGCCTCCTATTTCAGGGAGCTACGGAGTTTGAAAATGCATCCTAAAATAAAAGCAGCTTCTTCTTGTGTTAGGACTTGTCCTTTTCTTGCCACTCACCATCAATGCCCTTTTTGACCATTAGAGTCCCAGTGTTCTTTCTTGGCTGATGTGAGGCGGAGGGCCCGAGAGCTTGTGTGACAACCTGGCAGAGACGTCTGCTAGAAGCATCTTCAGGCTCTGCCATCCCCACACCCGGACCGCTTCTCCTCTACAACACCAAGTGCTCTCCCATGCACAACAACCATCAAAAGTGAGAACTAACTGCAATCCTGCCAGTAAAAAGCTGTTGGCTACCAATCTAGACCGGGGACTCCACCTGCTTTATAAATACTCCTTTGTGTCTGAAGTTTTGCTGTGGATCAATAATGTCAACTGCAGTGTTCGTCTAAAACTGGGATGTCTAACCTCAGCCCCCTTAGCTGGAGGAGCGTGTGTCATGGTCCTACCTGTCATTCAACGTCACTTCAACCGGCACTTACTGATGCCTGGTATAGACCAAGCACAGCTCTAAAAATGACCAAGACCCCAGAGAGTTCATTGGCTAATGGAACAGTAGACACGAGACACATCAGTGTAACAAAACGTAAGTGGTGAGCTAGAGGGATGCACAGCGTGGAGGCTCAGGGCAGGGCTTCCACTGTGGACCATACGTCTGCAGGAGACAGGAGTGGTGACTGGCGCTGGGCAGAAGACAAAGCCAGAAACCTGAAGGAACCTAAACTCTGAAGATTGTTTTGCAAGGTTGTATGCTAAAGGCAGTGAGGGAGATCAATCAGAGGAATGTTATACAAGAAAAGCAAATACACTTAATGTGGCTGGGTTATGGTTTTGTTTGTCTTTTGTTTTTTACTACCAGTGTTTTGCTGTTTGTATTTTTAAGGATTTATTTACATGTGTGACTGTTTTGCCTGCATGTACGTGAGTGCACTCCATGCATGCCTTGTACCCTTGGAGGTCAGAAGAGGTTGCTGAGCTCACCGGAACTAGAATTATGGACATATCGTAAGCCACTATGGGGGTGCTGGAAACCAAACCTGGGAACTCTACAAGGGCAACCTGTGGTCCTCTTAAATGCTAAGCCATCCTCCAGCCACCTCCTTTCGTGTGTGTGTGTGTGTGTGTGTGTGTGTGTGTGTGTGTGTGTGTGTAGACAAGGCTGGCCTTGAACTCAGAGATCAGCCTGCCTGTGCCTCCTGAGTGCTGGGATTAAAGGCATGTTTCATCACACCCGGGCCCTATTTAGTTTTTTTAAAAGGTACTTATAACAAGGAAAAAAAATCACAGTTAGTTCCAAAAGTTAAGAGTGTTTAAATAGCATCTTCACCCTAGATGGTCTAGAAATTACTAACAAAAATTGTCACGACCCCTATCTAGACTACATAGAAAATTGTACATGAATTTATAAGATGAGACTCTCAAATCTAGAGTTAGAGGAACAAAATATAACTCTTGATGTTTTTGACAAAATTTTTTAAAGGATACACTAAACTAAAATTTAAAATAATATGGTTTTTGAAAAGTGAAGAATAATTCACAAAAGTAAAACACACTAAAGAATTTAAATAGATGGGCTGGAGAGATAGCTCAAAGGTTAAGAACACTGGCTGTTCTTCCAGGGGTCCTGAGTTCAATTCCCAGCACCCACATGGTGGCTCACAACCATCTGTAACAAGATCTGGTTCCCTCTTCTGGCCTGCAGGGATACATGCAAACAGAACATTGTATACATAATAAATAAATAAATCTTTTAAAAAAGAGAGAATTTAAATAGAAAATAATAGAATTCATAAATTTAATATGAAAAAATTTGAAATTTGAGTAAAAAATATACATAATCCATAAGCATAAAATATATTTATATAGATAAAATTCTCATGTGCAAATAAAAAATTTTTTAAAAATCATTTTCTATAAAAATGTAGGTTATTAAGATTATATCCAGAACAGAACAGATGAATTCTACAGAAGAAATTAAAAAGACTGTCAAGGGTTTAGACCAAGAGATTTTAATAGGAAAATTTTTTCAAACAAAACAAAAAAACTTTGACCATCCTACTGCCATATTAAATTTTCCAAGCTACGTAATTTTGGTGAGAGTGCCCGTGTCTGTTGCGTGAATCTACATGTTTCAATACAGAAGCCTGAGAGGACAGCAGAACTCAATGGTCACACATTAGAACAGGCAGAAGGACCCGGACTTACCAGTCAGGCGAAGGGTGCGTACTACTTCCACAGTAGCAGAATTTTCTCTAGACATTTAGCCAATTCAGAAAGATGTTAAGAAATAAGAATGCAGGGGTTTGAAAAGTAACCAAGTGCACATTACTTACATAACCTGTAATGACACCCAGGAAGTTAAGATAGTCAACCACTGAAATTAACAACCCAATCGTCACAGAAGAGAGCTAAAACAATCTACTTCCTCAACAGCGACAATGACCACCTGGTGACTGTCACAGGTAAAGGTTCTGTTTCTAACGTGCAGGACCTTCCTATGGAGCACGTCATGCTCCACATGGGTTCATGGAGAGAGTAGAGAGCACAGACGGGTCAGCCCGTGTCTTAATGGTGAGGTTTGGTGTTGGGTAGCTGCAAATCCCACCTGACTTCATGGACTTTGACTCAAAAAGGACAATGAGAATTTTTGGAATTTGGAAAAAAAAAAGAAGCACTGTTTTGAATTCAAAAATTCTTTTGAAAAAATATCAGGAATGAAGTGAATTTGAACTTCAACTGTCAAAACAAGTTGTAAATCTAGTAAATAAATCAATGAATAGAATAAAAAATACCCAAACAGGCCTGGCAATCAGATTAGAATTTAGTCTAGAAAAGTGGCATTTCAAATTCAATAGGATAAAATAAAATTATTAAGAAGTAGTTCTAGATCAATTGTGTAACTGTCTGGAATAAAACATAAATCTAATCCTTACATGTCATTACATGTCATTCTAAACAGAATTAGAAAATCAAATGTTCAAAACTAATAATGAATAATAAAATATAGGGGCTGGAGAGATGCTCAGGGTTCAAGAGAACGTGCTACTCTCCAGAAGACTTGTGTTCGACTTCCAGCACCCACATCAGTTGGCTCTCAAGGGCCCGTCACTCCAGCTCCTGGAAGATCCAACTCCTCTGGCCTCTGGGCACCTGTACACGATTTAAAATAATCCTTTAAAAAATCAAAAATAATAAAATAAAATATAGACAATATTGGTCCGATCATAGTGTAGGAAAGTTATGAAGACATTTTCTATGAAGAAAATGGAAGGGAGTGGAGGAAGGGAGTGGAGGAGGGGAGGCGGGAGCTCTAAGAAGGAAGCGTGGAGACATACCAGGACTCTTAACTGTGTCAAGGATGCTTCCAGGAATAAAATGTCCTGAATATTAAAGACAAATAATAAATGGATAAAAACCAGTCACAGCTTGTAACAGATAATTAATATTCTCACAAGCTCTTACAAATCTATAAGAAAAAATAAAGTATTGTTTAACAAAAGAACAAATGTCACAAACCAGCAAATCAAAAAAAAATGAAAAGGAGGTAATGCATAGTGCTGGGGGGCGGAATGTTCAACTTTAATAATAACCAAAGAAATTTAAGTTAAAACAAAGCACCACGTTTCGTCTAATTTCAAAAACCAAAACACTCAAAGGTTCATAAGGTAACAGCTTGTTTACAGATTTTGTCAGTGGAACTATAGATTAATACACGACTCCCAAGGAACATCAAAACCCACAGAATAGTCATATTCTTTTTAAAAACTGTTTTATTACTGTTATTTAGGGTGGGTGTGCCATGGCGTACACATGGAGGTCAAGGACAGTGGTGTGGACTTAATTCTTTCCGCCGCCTTTACAGGGGTCACGGGGATTGAACTCGGATTGTCAGACTTGGGCCACAAATGCTTTTTAACTCACAGAACCATCTTGTCAGCCTGTATTCACCCTCTGTCTCTGGTTTTTCACCTCTTAAATTATAGCCTAGGAAATTGGTCAACGCTGCTTCTAAAGACAGGCATATCAGACTATCCTTTACTGTTTACCTCAGGAGTCTTCACGCTCTAGTATATACCAAGGCCTTGGTTACATAACATACAACATTTACAACTCATTAAATTTTTTATTATAGATTATCTCATGGTGCAGAAAAATGTCCCAGGTAGCTATTAAAGAATATGTTGCAAAATCGTACACATTACATGTTTTAAAATGTTAGTCATAAAATTTGTTGCTTAATGTCTGTCTTATCCACTCCCTGGAGTTCTGCAAGTTAGAAACTTTGGAAACACTTTGACAAAATATCTTTACCCAAAATTCAATTAAAACAGAATCTCTGTGGGCCTTTTTGGGGTTTTGGTTCAATTTCTCCTAGTAATTACAATATGCAGTCAGTGTTCGAACCTCTCCTGTGGTTCTGGCCTGGGCTGCTCTGTACCCAGGGACATTTGGCAGTTTCAGGAGAGAGTTTTGGTGGTTGTCACAGCTTGATGTGGGGGAAGTTACTGGCATCTGGTAGGTGGAGAGTAGGCTGTGTGGACTGATTTGTGTTCCCCTAGAAGGTCCTTATGCTGTAGTCACAAGCAGCCCCACAACCTCATAATGTAACTATCAGGAGAATGACTTTTCTAATGGCGGAGTTAAAATGATGGACCTTAATAGTAATAGCAGTGTCCTGATAGGAAGAGAAACACTGAGGAAGTTATCCTTGCAGAGAGGTCATGCAAGGATAGCAAGAAGAGGACCATCCACAAGCCGTGGAGAGAGATTTCAGGAGAAAACAGCCCTGCTGCCACCGTGACCATGGCCTTCCAGCTTCCAGACTACAAGAAAACGAGTTTCTGCAGCTTGTGTCCCTGTGGCCGGAAATCTTGGGCCGTTACATGCTACCACAGCAGGAACGCTGCTGTCACGCAGACACAGGACCTTCTCCACAACAAATCAGCTGACCGGTTCCACAGCACTGAAGACCCTCTCCAGCCTCCAGTTCCAAGTCACAAGTAGATGGCCAGTTTGTGTTTCATTGACTTGACAAATGAGATACATACAGACAGAGACATTAACAGGACTTGGGGAGCCACTGAACATGAAGAAATGGGGGGGTGTCGGGAATGGCAGCTAGGCTTCAGGTTGAGGTGACAGGATGAACAGGAAGACAGGAGGTGGACAGGTCAAAGGAGAAGTAGAGGCTGGCTATTCCACAGACGTATCCAGTGGCTTCTTCTAGAAACACAGCAGACAACCGCTGGTATGAAAGGTGAACTGGGCTGTGTCCCGGAAGTAAGAATGCCTGGGGTGGCAGCTTCAGGAGTGAACAAAGGACCTGTGATGGCACCTGAAGACCAGCTGACAGAAGAAAGGATGCAGGAAGAGGAAGGACACCCAATGGGACCAGAGTCGCCGTGGCCAGGATAGCCATACAGGCAGAGTGGCATGCATGCTGACTGGGCCATCCTGTGTATTACTCTACCAGTTGAGGGTATGATTGGTGTCCATCACTGGCTCAAGTGAAAGAAAAGTATCCTCAGTATTGGGTGGGCTTCATGCAATCAGTACAGAGGCTGTAGATGTTCAAAGGTTTTTTTGAAAAAGAAAAAAATCCTGCCCCCCCAACACACACACACACACACACATGCACGTGCGTGCATGTACACACACACACACACACACACACACACACACACACACACACACACACAGCCTGCCAACCTGCCCTCAGGAGCTGGGACCTGTCACTCTTTGTCCTGCTTCCTTGGAGAGCCCTGACAGGTACAGAGGCTGAGAAGGGACTCAGCAAGGGTTAGCTGATGGTCCATTCTGTGCCTTTACATGACAGCTAGTGTATAGACCTGAGAAAACAACTCGTACCACACCAGTGGTAAGAACATGGGAGAAAAGCAGAGAAAAGCGTAGGACAGCAGAGGCCTTCAAAAATGTGTGCTGCCTGCGGAAGGAAAAGGACAAGGTTGGGAACGTGCGGACACCAAACTGGGAGGCAGGCACATTGACGGCCCACCCCATTCCTGCCACCACCCGCTGAGCCTGCCACACCTTGAAGGCTGGGCAAACCTTCAGTGAATTCTAATGGTGGGGTTTCCAGGACATCTTTCCTTGTTATTTTACAGATGGAGCAAGTGGATGGGAGGTACTCAGTGACTAACCCCAGTCTTCACTGTGTGCAGAGAGGTAGACTCACGTCTTGAAATTGTTATTGTATAGATTGGTCTAGCAGTCGTGCTGGGAGCCCACAGGAACCTGGAGAACGTGGAAGCCCAATGCTAACCTGTCCGGACCAGCTGCAGCATGTAGCAGGAGCCCTCTGCTACAGTGGAATAGCCCAGTCTTTGTATGAGGCCACTGAGCTTCATCTTACGTCTACTATTTACTAGTTGGGTGGCCTTGAGCAAACACCTTACCCTCAGCAATTCAGCATTCCCATCTCTAGAGCAGGCAAAGGGGATGCGAGCCTTCACAAAAAGAAAATTCCACTCTGTCCTGACACATGCCACCCACACAGGGCCAGCCCAGCCAGACGGCAACTGTAAATGTGACTGAGGCATTTAAGATATCATCCCCAAGAAAGGACACAAACCGGGTACTGGCAGGTACCGGCTGAACAATCCTGGGCTACTCGTGTAAACTCCCCTGCCTCCGTGCCCCTGTGTGAAATGCAGGTTCGTGACAGCTGACCCCTTTCCCAGCACTCGGGCTCATGAGTATGGCTTGTGATTGCTGTACACTTAATGGCTTGTGGCTATGTGGCTTTCTAAGCAGCAGACATTCCCAGCCCCTCCACAGATCCTATCATGGAGTATCTTCCCTCTCGTCTGCCTGTTTGTCTCCTAACGGACACATTATGTCTAACTTTGTAGAATTCCCTTTGTTGTTTCCACCCCTGACTCTGCACATCCCCACCTTGCTCCAGCTGTCATCTTCTCTCCTGACTTGACATATGGCTGAACCAATATCCTTCCTCTGCTTCCTTCCCTGTGCTCAAAGGGAAGGGTCAAGTTGAGTTTCAAGTCTGAGGTCTGGGATTACATCAAATCCGTAACGTTTATCTGCCCTAGCCATCGGCCAAAGACTTCCCAATTTAGGCCTCGTTCACATCAAGGGAAGACGGAACTGTCTGAGCCACCGTACGCCCTGCTTGTGCCTTCATTTTTCTTACTTAATTCCTAAGGTAAAGCTCCCAAACCCACTTAGGCCTGTGTAATGGTCACAGATGCATGGCCGCTGGCAGGCAGGCAGTAGTTCTACCTGAGGCTGCTCTGGGGAGACAGCAGCTGCTGTTGCCGTGAACACGTATCCTCTGTGGGCTGAAGGAGGAAGGCCCGCACAAAGGGCTTTTTGTCTCAATTAAAGAAGTTGTTTTGAGCCCAATTTCCAAAGTGCCTTGCACTCCACATGCCTTGGGCAGACAGTGTAGATTATTATTGCACGTCAGAGCTCCCCCATGCTAGCCTGCACAGTCCAGACTTGGCCCCGGAGGCCAGCCTCGTAGGGAACTCCACCTTAGGAGGGACCTTGCCTACAGAGATGGTGCCTCTCTTCTCCTGCTCTTTGGGCAGAAGTTCATTTTCCTGCTTCTCCATCTGTGATGAATATGGGCAAACCCTTGTGCCCAGCACAGTGCCCAAAGCCAGGAGGCATGTCTCAGATATCTGGGTAACAAATAAACGATGTACACACAGAAGGATCTGGTGGAGACTCAAAGGAAAAAGGGAGTTTAGGGCTTTGTTTGGGTCGTTTGGGTTTTGTAAATAAATGAAAGAGGAGAGAGAACTGTAATTTGGGTTCCATATTATTATAAGGCGACCAAACCCAAGAAAATGCAAGTTATTTGTTTGGCCATTTGGGGGTGCAGTGGTCAAGCCAGCAGGTACACACAGGAGACCACACAATGCATGATTCCAGAAACCCTTATCCAACCGAGAGGTCTGGGTGAGGTCGGCCCCGAGCCTCTGCTCCGACTTCTGCAGTGTTTCCGCTCTCCCTGCTCGGCAAACACGACCTGAGCCAGGCTACACGGCCTGACAGCTTTCTCCAGGGAGCAATTAGAGCCTTGAAGATCTTACCTAGGCTTCTCCTGAAGTCTTCTCATTAAATAGGTACTTCAAATGTTCCTGGGGCCTAACACATTAAGATTTACAGGGGACGATTGACTGCTTTTCTCCATGCCAAATCAGACCGTTGTTTAACATGGGGAGAGCTACCACTGAGGTTAGCGAGGTAGAAAAAGGGGGTTATATGTTGCTGGAGAACAGAAACTAAACAGGGAAATTTAAAGCGAGACAGGCTCGGGGACCAGCACAGCCTGGATAACGCCTTTTAAAGAGTCAGGTTTTGCAGGGACTGTGCAGCCCAGAGTCAGACTCCATATTCGACTGTCCCCCACTCCATCTTAAGAAGCAGGGTGAAACTAACAGCAGGATGCACTCCAGGAGCAAGAATCTTCCTGGAGAAGGGGGCCTGCCTGCTTTCAGGGGCAGCAAGCCAGCAGGCAGGGGTCAGCAGACTCCAGACGCTGTGGTGCATGGACCGGCCGGAGAGTTGGCAGGGCCGCCCGAGACAGCTCATTTGTAAGCAGGCACTGCTGACGCTGCCCTTTCTAACCAGGCCCGCCCTGCCAAGAAGCCATGCCCTCCGTGTGAAAGTGACTTGGGAAACATCAGAGTCATCTGTGGCCGTGTCGTGGGATTCACGGCTGTGTTATCTTGGAGTTCTGACTTGTGGGTAGTGGCCTAAGTCAGGGGTTCCAATGTATTGCTCATTTATTCATAAAATATGGATGGTACCAAGTCATATTTAAAAAGAAAAAGAAAAGTAAACAACCGTTATCTCCCTGAGACTTACAGTTCATTTACTGAGGATGTGGAGAGCAGTCCTTCTAAAGGAGTAAGGAACTAAAGACTCATCTGTTTGGTGTCCAGCTTGGGGTTGGTGGAAAACATTCCTTAATTCCTGTCAGCCCAGCTCTCTCAGAAAGAATTCTGCATTCTTCTAAGCTGTGGGTTTGGGCAAGCCTTGGGATAATTTGGTAAGCAAGTCCTCATGTAAACCAAATTCAGATGACTTTTCCCCTTGCCTTTTCCATCATTTCCCAAGAAGACCTTCTACTCTTTGCAGAGTAGGGTGATGTCAGATATAGGTGGTGTTGGCTTGTCCCAGTTCCCACACTCAGCACACCCCTCTGACAAGCCCAGTTGATGTGGTCGCATTCTCTTCCCGGGCCTACTAAGGTAACTTAGGCCTTTTGTTCAGGAATAGATCTTCATAGGGCCTTCTGTAGGCATTACCTGGCCTTTCTACATGGAGGGGTGGGGGTCCCCATGTTCTCGGTCAGGCCTCCTCAGTGTAGTCACAATCAAACTCCAAGCTTCTTCAGCAGCCAGAATGCATACAAGTAACACAGATCTGCTTTACACATCCCGACACACTTGGTGTCAGGAGCGAGGAAGAGAACAGCACGAAGCACAAGCTTCTGCTGAGGGCTCCCTCTTCCGAGGCACGGGGCCTCAGGAGGCTGCCGAGCACAGGGCTGTGTGGACACAGTCTTGCCTTTCCACTCTTAGGTGATACTGTGATGGTTTCCCCCTCAAATCAACTGACAGTGTGGTCGGGCAGTCTTCCTGAGAGCTTAAGCAGCTTGCTTCGGCCTCCCCAGAAGCAAAGGAATCACTGGGGTGACTAGATGTCACTTAATAAATCCACTGGCTTCTTGAAGCAGTTGTTTCTGTTGTCTAGAACCAGGAGTGCTGACACTGGGCCTTTGGAGAGAGGGGAGCACAGGAGCTGGAGGCATGAAGACCTTTGACCTCTGTCGATGCTCAGCAGGGCTCTCTCCTCCACTGGTCTGCGGTGAAGGGGTGAGGGGTAGGGGTCATCACAACAACACTGGACAACCTTGTAAGTGATGAGCAAGGCTTTCTTGGCGTTAGTGGGATCTACAGAGGGAGTTCCTCTGACACACACCTGAAGTTAGGACCCTGAAGAGAGATGCACCACTCCTCCCAACCCTCGCTCAGTTTCCAGACACTCAGACCTCAGTACTTTCTCCCCACCTCGCCTCAGCCACTCTTGCCATCAACACTTTTAAGATGTGATATCCAAAAGAGCTTACACAAGTGGCCTTGGCCAGAAATACCTGTTTGCCACAAGAGCCCAGAGCCTTGCACTCCAGGGACAATGGCTCCGGGTGGAATTCAGACAGAGGCGGCCAGTTAGTAAAGAAATCTTACACTCGATTTGTTTTCATTTTTATTTATGTTTCGTTTGCTCTTAACAAGAAGGACTTTCCTAGGAACAAAAATTCATCAATTCTGGAGGGAGGAAGAGGGTATAGAGGGTGAGCGGGTAAGTACTCTAACATCCCAACCAGGCTGAGTGCTGGATGCTCTCCATCACCCACTCTCCTTGCCCCCCACATCACAGCCAGCTCTCTGCTCTGCCTGTGTGTCAAAAGCTCACGTAAACTTTCCCATCTCTCTATACTGTTACTTCTCTCCTAGCTTCAAGTCTCCGATCAAATGTCCTTCATCGGAGGCCCCTCCCCTCACGAACCTGGCCTTCCTGTTCCTCTTACTCTGCTTTATCAGTTCTCTGTGTGACTAGTCGTGACATGGTGCGTTCACTTACTCATCTGCTGTCCCGACTCCCAAGCATCACCGCCACACACAAGTTATTCTTTAAGCAGAGACTTGGCCGCGGCTTGCTGATGTTCATTCTTCCTCCCCAGCACCTAGCAGAATCACTAGGGTGGAGTGTTGAATAAAATTTGTCAAATAAACTAAATTAATAAAGAGCAATGCATCAGCCTAACTTCCAGAAAAATCAGTTAATATGCAAAAGCAAAAGCAAAAAACAAAACAAAACAAAAAATAAGTTACTCTGGCTCTCTCAAGTAGGCCATGATGAGGCCTGTGTCCAAACCTAAATTCCTGTAACAGCAAAGACCAGGCTTGCCACCCCATCACGCTGGATAGTTAATCACAGGTCTGCTTCTTCAGTTCCTTGGTGGCTTTCCATTCCTTCTTGGAAGGTAATACTTACATTGCATAAGATAACTTTAATTATTACTACTGATAAGCCTTCATATGTAAGGAGGTTAAGCCAGTAAGAATACACTGTAGATGTCTGGAGCAAGAGTCCACTCCTGTAGATGGTGACTCAGATGAAGACCCAGCCTCTCTTTAGCTTGAAGACTAGCTGCTCTCAGCACCTGGATCTCAAGGCTGTCCCGGGAATCACTGCCATTTCAGCCTGCCTGGAAAGAGAGGAGCATGAGATTCACTCTAGGGGGGGATGCAAGGGGGTGACACTTCTGCTCATTGTGCATTGGCCGGCACTCAGTCACATGGCCACACCCACTGTAAGAGAGTCTAGGAGATCTAGTGTGACCCTGATCCCAGGAAGTAAAGGAAAAAGGGATGTGTGGTTGAATAGCAGTCTTCAGGAGAATCAAGGGTCGCTTCTGACGGTGCAGTACCCCAACTGCTGAGTGGAAAGACATCTGACAAAGTGATTAGCTACCTAGACCTCCAAGTCTTAGGTTCAAATCCCAGATGACCACTTGCTAGTTGCTTGAGGCCACTGATAATATCTGCTTATGAGGTGGTAGTGGAGGCTATAACAGCCCGATGCACAGCTATTATTATAGAGGCAGTATTTGAAAGAGGGGATACTGGCTTCCTCCACCCCCACCCCAGTATTATTACATCCCAGCCGGGCAGCACCGTGGGTCTCAAAACTTAAATGAGACAAGCTATGCTCCCATTTGACCTGTGACTCCTCTGTTGCATCCTATCGATGGACTCCAACAAATCCCAAAGTACAAGTTTGCAGAAGTTAAGTTTGAAATGCCCTTTCCGTTAACAGAGGAGATCTGCCGTTGCCTGCTTACACTCTGCTTCTCCTGCTGGAGGCCTCCAGCGTGGAGACAGGTTTGTGAGGAGTGGCACTGGTGGAAGCCGGAAAGGGCGTGGGAGCTGTTCTCTGCTCTCTGTTCCTTTCTGTAAATCCAGCTGGGGAAGAGCCTGTGGAAGAGCTGCCCTCAGACTCTTCCAGGAGCATTTGGAAAGGGTCGGAGAGACCTGAGCTTAAGTATTGATGGTGTGGGGAGCAGCAGCAAGTGAAGTGCTGAGGTGAGCAGCAGATGCAAGGCTTGGCCGGGAAGGCGTGGGGCTGACTGTGGGGTGGAGGGGTCCTGAGAGGAGGGGCACAGGCCTCAGAAGCTATAGAACCCACTGCTGCTTCCGAGCCTGTGGCTGGTGCTGGAGAGTCAGCCCACCCCACCCTGAAGCAGGCATCTGCCATACACCTTACCTTCTTCTGGGGATTGGGCCAGGGAAGAGCTGAATTTTGGAGTGAGTCATCTGTGACTTCAAATCCTTTGCTGGTCTCAGCTTCCTTACATGTTAACTAAAATCTTCTTCAAGGGATTGCCACAAAGATTGAGTGTGGGAAAGGCTGGCTCAAGGTGGATGCCAAGTGAATGCCAGTGGCTTCCCATCTGCCCTACACTCTCCTCTCCCTGCTTTCACTTGCTATCTCCTTTATTTCGGGGGGCCTGATGTCACTGACTGAAAAACATTCTTAAAGTATGTCTAAGATACTCACTGTAATGGGAATGTTGTATGATGCTCTGGAGAGCACAGGAGGGCACAAGCCAGGTGTCTCTGGAACACTGAAAATGTAGGTCCAACAGAAACCCAGTTAGTGAGTTTTTGAAGAGTCACATGAGTCCTCTTAAGGGAAGGTGTGGTGGATTGAATAAAAATGGCCCCAATAAGCTAATAGAGAGTGGCACTCTTCGGAGGAGGTATGGCCTTGTTGGAATAGGCATGGCTTTCTTGGAGGCAGTAAGTCAGGAGAGGGAGGGCTTTGAGGTCTCAGATGCTCAAGCCAGGTCTAGTGTGACGTTCACTTCCTGCTGTCTGCCAATCTGAATGTAAGACTCTCAGCAGCATGTCTACTTGCACACTGCCCTGCTTCCTGCCACGATGATAATGGACTAAACCTTTGAAACTGTAAGTCAGTCTCAATTAAATGTTTTCTGTTATAAGAGTTGCCATGGTCCTGGGGTCTCTTCACAGCAATAAAAACCCTAACTAAGACATGAGTTGGAACCAATGACTAGAGTACTACTGTGCTAGGCCTGACCATGTTTTTGTTTGGAGGAATGTAAACTTTAGGACTTTGGATTGGATGTTGAATGGTCTACGTGGTGTTAAACAGGCCCTACTAGTAGGAGCATGGAAAACAGTGGTGCTGAGGGTGATTTGAACGGTGGGGGCCTGGCTCAAGAGGTTTCAGAGGAGAAAAATATTAACATATGTCCTAGAGATTGTTCTTATGACATTTTGGTGAAGAACATGGCTGCTGGGGTCTCTTCACTGCCCTTGTCCAAAAAATTTGCCTGAGGCTAAAGTGAAGAGTTTTGGATCAGTTGAGTTGGCAGAGGAAATTTCAAAACAGCCTAGCATTGACTCTGTCATGTGGCTACTAGAGTTCACTCTTATGAAGATCTATAATGAAAAGGAGCAGGCTGAGCAAGGAAAATGCATGAAATGCACAGTTCAAGGGGAAAAACACTATCAGGAAATGGAATGGAGCTTAACCCTGTGTTCAAGGTGACAAACTGACGAAAGGAAAGCCTGATGTTAAAGGGAATATAGGGAGTGGTGACCTTAGGGCAAGATCCCATCCAGCTGGGCTTCCAACTTGTGAAAAAGAGTTAAAGAAAAGCTCAGAGCCAGGTGTAGTGGTGCACGCCTTTAATCCCAGCACTCCAGAGACAGAGGCAGAGGCAGAGGCAAGCAGATCTCTAAATTCAAGGCCTGCTCTACAGATCAAGTTTCAGGGCAGCCAAGCTTAGGCAGTCAAGGAAACCATAGAAAACAGAAAGTTGGTGAAGATGTAATTGAACAAGGGGACCATGTTCTAACCCCAGCAAGCAGCAGAACTTGGCAGCTTCAGCCATGTGGTTCTGGCTTTAGAGTCAAGGATAGAAGAAATGGGCCATGGAACTTGACTCCATGACTAAGAAAAACCACTGAGATCAGGCATGTGGCAGGGGTGTCCCTGCATGGAGGCCTAAAGAGGCCATTCTGTGAAGCCTAGATTGCCTTGAAGACCCCAAGATGTTGGAGATGCCAGAGCCATGGGATACCTGCCAAGGAGAGCTACTAACAGATAGTGAAACCAGCCCAAGAGAGAGAAGTGTGCTGCAGTCAACAGAGCTGAAAGGAGTTGGAGATCTGAAGAGCACTTTGACAACAGACATGGAGGTGCAGAGTTTGGAGTTTGTCCAGCTGGTTTTTGGTCTTGCTGGTTTTCAGTCTAGTATTTCCTTGCTATACTCCCTTTCCTCATTTTTGGAATGGTAATGTACATCCTGTGCCATTATATACTGGGAGTATGTGATCTGCTTTTTTATTTTGATTTTACAGGGGTTAACAGTTAAGAGATTTCATGAGTCTAGGAGAGACTTTGAACTTTTAACTTTTAAACAGCATTGAGACTGTAATAGATTACGGGGACTTGGACTAAATACATTTTGTATTATGATATGGCTACAAGCCTATGGGGGCCAGGGAGTGAGATATGATGGTTTGAATAAAAATGGCCCCAATAGACACATAGGGAGTAGCACTATTAGGAGGTGTAGCTAATGGAGTAGCTATGGCTTTGTTGGAAGAAGTACACCACTAGGTGGCAGGCTTTGAGGTCTCAGATGCTCAAGCCAGGTCTAGTGTGACATTTACTTCCTGCTGTCTGCTGATCTGGATATAAAACTCTCAGCTCCTTCTCCAGGACCATGTCTGCCTGCACACTGCCATGCTTCCTGCCATTATGATAATGGACTAAACCTCTAAAACTGTAAACCAGCCCCCAATTAAATGTTTTCCTTTATAAGAGTTGCCATGGTCATGATAATCTTCACAGCAATAGAAACCCTAACTAAGACAGAAGAATTCAGAAATTCTAAGCTTACCCAATCAAAAGTCATTAGCCTAGAAAGGGAATAGGGATTTTGAGTCAGAATCACTCAAATCTGTCAACTGCATTGACAAACACCTGAGCACTAGAGAAAAAATTTAAATAAAAGTGGCAAGAGCTGAGTCCACCTCAGGATGTGCAAAGTCACAAGGACTGCAGCCCCCATCTGCACAATAAGAGGCCAGCAAAGGTGTAGGACTGGAAAGGATGTCTAGGAGCAGAATAAAATCAATGGTCACTTCCTAGCAAGAAGAGCCATGCTCTTCTCACAGGCAAAGGAGTAGAGTAAGATGACTAGTGGATGGGGCAAAGTGAAACTCCACCAAACATTTAACAGATTTACAGAAATGAGTATATTTGCCTCATATTTGGGGCACAGAAGAGCCCAGGATGGAACCACATCAACCTTCCCCCATTGCTTTCATCTGGTGCATAGAGGTGCTGTGCCAAAGGCTGGTGTAGGCTGGGAGACTGAGACAGGTTTCCCTGGGGTAGACAGTGCTGCTGTGGGATGGTCTGTATGTCAAATGTGTTGCTGATTGGTCAATAAATAAAACACTGATTGGCCAGTGGCCAGGCAGGAAGTATAGGCGAGACTAACAGAGAGGAGAATTGAGAGAACAGAAAGGCAAAAGGAGACACTGCCAGCCACCGCCATGACAACATGTAAAGATGCCGGTAAGCCACGAGCCACATGGCAAGGTATAGATTTATAAAAATGGATTAATTTAAGATATAAGAACAGTTAGCAAGAAGCCTGGTATGGCCATACAGTTTGTAAACAATATAAGTCTCTGTGTTTGCTTGGTTGGGTCTGAGCGGCTGTGGGACTGGCAGGTGAGAGAGATTTGTCCTGACTGTTGGCCAGACAAAAAAACTCTAGCTACAAATGGCACCCAACGTGGGGCAAGAGTTTCCACCTAAAACCTGAGTAAAAAGATTCTAAAACGGAGCTAAAAACAGTTCCTAGATGTCTCTTTCAAGTTAGCGGCAGCCTGCATGTTTGTGCCCTCTCTGAGTGGGAGACTGAGGCTGGAGGTGGAATAGGAGGTCCAAGAGAAATCTCTCCCAAGTATCCTCAGCTTCCACCAAATCCACAGCATCTGTTCCATCCTCTGAATGAAGAGACGACTCTCAGAATCAAGAATCTAGGGTAAACTGAGAAGCAAAGAGGATGCCTTGAAACAGGGAGGGACAACCAGGTAGTCAGCCTCTAAGGGTTCTTTCCTGGGCCCTCAGCATTGCTCAGAGAGAAAGGGGGAATGTTTCCTCAGATTGTGTGACATGGGGGGAAAATTAATGTAAGAAAGAAAAAAAGGGGGAAACTCAGTGAACCTCCATAGATAAATACAAGGACAAATCTCTTCTCCCCCACCCTCTCTGCACATATGTTTGTGTGATTTTTAGCATCTGGACAAGTTTCTGCTGAAAGCAAAAATGACATACACTGTAGGTTCATGATGACAACACACTGTAGGTTCATGATGATGACACACTGTAGGTTAATGATGACAACACACTATAGGTTAATGATGACAACACACTGTAGGTTAATGATGACAACACACTGTAGGTTAATGATGACAACACACTGTAGGTTAATGATGACGATACACTGTAGGTTCATGATGACAACACACTGTAGGTTCATGATGACAACACACTGTAGGTTCATGATGACAACACACTGTAGGTTCATGATGACGACACACTGTAGGTTAATGATGACAACACACTGTAGGTTCATGATGACGACACACTGTAGGTTCATGATGACGACACACTGTAGGTTAATGATGACAACACACTGTAGGTTAATGATGATGATACACTGTAGGTTCATGATGACAACACACTGTAGGTTCATGATGATGACACACTGTAGGTTAATGATGACAACACACTGTAGGTTAATGATGACGACACACTGTAGGTTAATGATGACAACACACTGTAGGTTCATGATGACGATACACTGTAGGTTAATGATGACAACACACTGTAGGTTAATGATGACAGCACACTGTAGGTTCATGATGACGACACACTGTAGGTTAATGATGACAGCACACTGTAGGTTTATGATGACAGCACACTGTAGGTTAATGATGACAACACACTGTAGGTTCATGATGACAATACACTGTAGTTTCATGGCATCAGCAAACAAAATAGATGAGAACAAAAGCCTGCAGAACTAGAGCCAGGGAAGCCTCTGCACTGCTCACAGAACTGTGAGTGCACTCAAAAACAGACCACATCACTTAGTTTAATTTCTAAAGCATAAACACTCCAAATAACACAAGTGCAGAAACGGACAATGGAAAAGACAAAACACAGAACTGGAAAAATGCTTATTTACCTCAAAATAATATATTAGAAAAAGGAAGCAAGAACGAAGAACAACCATGACAAACACTGAAATGGTAAACCTAACTGCAACCACATCTGTACACACACACACACACACACACACACACACACACACACACACACACATCACATCACATCATACACATACATGCACACACATCACATCATACACATGTCACATCATACACTAACACACATTCACATACCACACATCACATCATATATGCTCACACACACCACATATCACATCATACACACACCAACACACACGTACACATATCACATCATATACACACACTACACATCACATCATACTCACACACACACTGTGTATCACATCATGCTCATACATACACACTTATACACACATGTCATACAAGCAGATATCACACCACACCACACAAACATACACACACACACATATATCACATCGCACACTTACACATACATACACACATCACATCACACATGTATTTTAAAAAGAAAATTTAATTCCTATTTACACTATCATCAAAAATTAGTTTATAAGTCTATTGTGAAATTCCTCCCCTGCAGAGATATAAACAATGTCTATCCCTCTTCAATAGATCCCAAGGACAAACCAAAGAAGGATTCCATCAAAGTTTATACTGGAGAATCAATGGGTTTATTTTGCTTACTTAAAGCACGTGGGTCAGTGGGTGCAGGAAGGAGCGAGGGTGACCCCAAAACAGCTGCACCCAGCCCCCATTGCCACACAGACAGAGCTCCCCTTCATCCTTCACCAGCCTGTATATTCAAGCACTGCTGCAGACCCCAAGATGATGTGCAATTAGGGCAGCACTGCATACAAACAGCTGGGAGGAACAGCTGGACTCAGGTGAGGGTCCAGTGACCTTCTCCAGCCCGTCCTTCTCTTAGGAAGTGCCAACAGTCAACAGGTCCACTCTTACGAACTCATGCCACAAGGCATAGCTCAACTGATGAAGATGACAGCTATTTTGTTTACAGAGTACAGAGTTCTACAACAAGACCTACTGACAAATAGAATACAAACAAGTTACAGGAAGAAATAAGAAACAGATATGCAATGTTCATGAATTAAAAAACAAAATGTTTTTAAATGATTCTCTCTCTAAATGCATCTACAGATTCAATGCCATTACAATCAAACTTGCAGCGGGGCTTTTTGAAAATAAAAAGAAAGTTTTATGGGCACAGATTATCAAAAAGTGACAAAGTGGAAGGAGTCATGATGCATGATGTCAAACCTTACCACAGATTTGTAGTGTGACACTAACCTAAAAGCAGACAGAGAATCTATAATTCAACCTACATACCAGTGGTTGTTTGAAAAAGAATGGCCTCCCATAGGCTCATATGTTTATTTGAATGCTTAGGCATCCAAGAGTAGCACTACTTGAGAAGGAATAGGAGGCCTCGTTGGAGTAGGTGTGCCCTTGTTGGAGGAAGTCTGTCATTATGAGGTGAGCTTTGGGATTCCAAAAGTCCAAGTCAAGCCCAGTGTCTCCCTCTTCCTCTGCCTGTGGATCAGAATGTAGTAGCCAACTACTTCTCCAGCACCGTGTGTGCCACCATGCACCCTGCCTTGATGATGATAGTGGACTAAGCCTCTGGAAGTATAAGCAAGCCCCTGGTTAAATGCTTTAATAATAGTTACCCTGGTGGTGGTGTCTCTTCAAAGCAATAGAACAATGACCAAGACAGAAATTGGTACCAGGAGTGGGGTATTTCTGTGACAAGTCTGGCCATGTTGCTTGTTGGCAGACTATGGACTCTGGGACTTTGGACTAGGAAAGAAGTTGAAAACAAAGCAAAGCTTAATGAACTATGCTAATAGAAGCATGGAAGACAGTGGTGCTGAGGGCAATGTAGATGATGACAGCCCTGCTCAAGAAGTTTCATAGGGGAAGAAGTAGTACGTGGCCTAGAGAGAGTTCTTTTGATATTTTGGCAAAAAAAAATGTGGCTGCTTTCTGCCCTTGTTCAAAAAAAAAAAATCTGCCTGAAGCTAAATTGAAGAGTTTTGGATTAATGATGTTGGTGGAGGAGATTTCAAGACAGCCTGGTTTTGAACTATGTTATATGGTTATTAGTGGCCAGTCTTACACAGATTTATGTAGCTAGAGTTTTCCTGCCTGGCCCACAGTCAGGACAAATCTCTCTCACCTGTCAGTCCCACAGCCATCAGACCCAACCAAGTAAACACAGAGACTTATATTGGTTACAAACTGTATGGCTGTGGCAGGCTTCTTGCTAACTGTTCTTACAGCTTAAATTAATCCATTTCCATTAATCTATACCTTGCCACATGGTTCGTGGCTTACCGGCATCTTCACAGGCTGTTTCTCATCATGGCGGCTGGCAGTGTCTCTCTGACTCAGCCTTCCACTTCCCAGCTTTATTCTCCTCCTTGTCCCACCTACACTTCCTGCCTAGCCAATGGCCAATCAGTGTTTTATTTATTGACTAATCAGCAACACATTTGCCATACAGAACATCCCACAGCAGATTTATAATGAAAAGGAGCAAGCTAGGCAAGGAAAAATATAAAATGTACAGTTTGAGGAGAAAAGGAACATCAGGAAGTGTAATAGAGCTAAGTCCAGTGCTCAAGGAAAAGAAAATGCTAAATGGAATAAAGAAAGTGGTGACCTCCGGGCAAGATCTCACCCAGCTGAGCTTCCAACTTGTGAAAAGAGTTAAAGAAAGGCTTAAGCAGTGAAAGAAGTGGTCAACAACAGAAAGATGACGCAAATGTAATTGAAAGAGGGGACATGTGCCAGCCTCAGCAAGCAGCAGAACTTGGCAGCCTCAGCCTTGTGGTTCTGGCTTTAGAGCAAGAATACAAGACAGGGGTTGTAATCTCCCACAACAGCCGAGGAAGGCTGATGAGGCCAAGTGTGTGTCAGGGGTGTCCCTGCATGGAGGGAGGCCCAAGGCAGCCATAGAGTGAAGCTGTGAAGTTGAAGCCTTAATTGCTTTAGAAACTCCAAGATATTGGAGATACCAAAGTTATGAGATACCCACTGAGCAAAGCTATAGGTTGGGTATGAAGCTAGTCCAAAAGAGAAAAGTATGTTGCAGTCAACAGAGATGAAAGGAATTGAAGATGTGAAGAGCTCTTTGACATCAGACATGGAAATGCTGAATTTGGATTTTGCCCTGATGATTTTCAGTCTTGCTTTGGTCCAGTATGTCCTTCCTATGTTCCCTTTCTTCCCTTTTGGAATGGTAATGTATATTCCTGTGCCATTGTATGTTGGAAATATGTGGTCCACTTCTTTCATTATGATTTTACTGGGGGTTACAGTTAGGAGATTGCCCTGAGTCTCAGAAGGGACTGTTTCCTTTGGACTTTCAAACAGTGATAGACTATGGGAACTTTTGAAGTTATACTGAATGCATTTTGCAATATGATATGGCTACAAGTCTATGGGGGCCAGGGAGTAGAATGTGGTGGTTTGGATAGGCTCATAGACTTAATCAAAGAAATCTAAAATGATAAAAACTAGTAAATTGTTGTGGGGTGGGAGGGTAGAAATCAAAAGGGATTTCTGGGATGTTCTGTACATGTTTTGATCACACAAGCAAACACAGTTGTCAAAACTAGTGAATCGAGCACTGATGGCCAATGTTTATTGAATATAAAATATATGCAAAAGGGTCTGAGCCACGTGCTCTAGTGGCCCTTGTAAGGGATTTAGCTTCTTTTCCTGTTTCTGTGATAAAATGGCAGGGGCTGGAGAAGCTGGTCACGTGGTAGCTTCAGTCAAGAAGCAAAGTGCCAATGCTCATGCTCAGTTTGCCTTTTTTTTTTTTCTGGAAGGGTCTGTCTATGTAACCCTGGCTGTCCTCAAACTCACAGAGATCTGCCTGTCTCTGTCTCCTGGGTGCTGGGATTAAAGGTGTGTGCCACCACACCCAATTTTTGTTCCCTTTTATACAGTCCCTGGTCAGTGCAGGGAATAGTTCTCCCCACAATTAAGATGAGCTTTCCCATCTCAATTAACATACTCAAGATAAGCCTCCACAGGCTTGCCCAGAGGCCAGTCTCCCAGGTGATTTTAGATTCCATCAAGCTGACAATTTACAGTAACCACTACCAGGATCCACCCTAGAAAAGGTGTTCCACAAAGAGCACTGATCTCCCAGCCAGTGTGCGAATCAGAGCAGCGCTGTGGAGTCACTGGGGCTGGCAAGAGGCACAGCCTTATGTACACACGAAGGTTCTCAGATCCCATCCGTGCTGGTAAAAGCAGGAACCGTAGGGCAGCTTGGGCAAGAGTTGGGGGATTGGGAATGGCAATGTGAGACCTTTTCACATTATTCATTCACAGGCTGCTGGGTCAGTGACAGTAGATGCCTGAAAAATTTAAAAGATGACCCCAGTGAGATGATGCACTCACTGTATGTACTTTCAAGTCACCAGCTCATCTGTCACCTTCCCACCCTAAAATCCATGCCCACCACGTCCTACCTATATACACATGCCGCTTTGCAAATTGTGTGTCTTCCATAATGTCACAGTGCTGGTTATGAAAAGGAAAGCCCCCTTCAAGGCATTGTGGAGCTCATTAAAGATCTACTCAAATAGATCTACATGCTAAAACTCAAACGAGAGGCTGGAGAGATGGCTTAGCAGCTAAGAGCATTTGCTGCTCTTTCCAAGGACCTGGGTTTTGCTCTTTCTGCTCCTAGCACCCACGTGGTCACCCACAACTGTGTGTAACTCCAGTTTCTGGGGACCCATCGCCCTCTCCTGGCCTCCACAGGCACCAGGCATGCAAGTGGTACACACAGACATGCAATCAAAACACTCATTCATACATATACAAAAATCTTTAAAAGTAGAATGAACATTTATTCATTTAGTGAGGGGACAGAGCCCCCACGTGCCCTGACACAAGGGGGAAGTCAGAGAACAACTTTTGCAGTATGTTCTCGCTGTCTGATTGGTCAGGGCCTCTCTTTTCTGATAGCTGCCCTCCGAGCTTCTGGGCAGGCCTCACATCTCCACATAGAAGTGCTGGGATTGTGGAAACTCAGCTGGCTTTTCACAAGCTTCCGAGGAGTGAGCATGGGTTATCTGTCTCGGCTTGTGTGACCAGCGCTTTTACCCACTGGGCTCTGTTCCTTGACCCCAGAATGGGTATTTTTATAAATCATTTTAAAGGGACTCCTTATACTTGGAAAAATGTGTGGTATCAGACTTAAAGTCACATTCTGATGCTACAGCTACAATTTAAGTGACTTGGGGAGAATTCCTGGATCTCTCTGGCCATCAATTTCTCATCTGAACAAACTTAGATAATGATAGTGTCCCTCATAGGTTAGTCGAGAACTAACAATCAAATCCATGAATTACACAGTACAAGATACATAGCATGTGCTCAATAAATATTAGAAGTATTTGACAGAAACTGTGAGGGACACCAACAGAAAAACCCAGGACTTCATGCTGAAGGCCTAAGTTCTTGCCATGCCCGTTCTCACACAATTAGTGTGTCCTCCAAGTCTGGGGCCCTGTTTCTGTAACTGTCAATTCAGTATCCCACCTCCCAAACTGGGCACCTTCTGCTTCGACCTGACAGGATATGTCCCAGGACGGGGAAGTTTGTCCCACCAGCCAAGCAATCCAAATGGCAGTAAAACAGCGAAAGACAGCCCAGCCCAGGTGACCACAGCGGCCACCCCCCAACAGTAGCACAGAGAACAGAGACACCTCTAGGAAACCATGTGGAGACTGAGTGGAGTATTGAGCTGAGAATGTGGGAAGGCCTCCGAACCTGGCGCCCTGCTCCAGGCAACCTTGACCATTGCATGCTAAACAGAGCAGGCAGGACCAGCTTCTCACCACAGTGTCCACACAGGCCCCGTATTCAAAGTCCTACCTAGTATCAACATAGGCCTCACAGTCTTCCCACCACCAGGAATGCCTTCCAGGTTCTCCTGAGTCCTGTAGGTCCAGCTCTTTTCCTACAGCTTCTGAGAAGCCACTCTAAGGGGGCTCACAGGAGAAGTAGGGTGTTCACGCATCCAACAATCTGAAAGTGACTGCCTTCCTCAAGTGCACGCCCATGAATCTTCATTATTCTCTATTGAATTACAAAAGAAGAACCCCAGACTAACATCTCACACAGACTTTACACACACACTACCATTCTACCATGCTGCCCTGATCTCCAGCCAACCCAGGCAATCCCCCACACCCACGTCAGGGTCTTAGCGCACATCCCCCCTGCCTGTTAGCCCTGTCCTCCAAATGCTGTCTCAGCGCTGCTGCTCACCTACCTCCCAGCCCCTGCTTAGTTCCGGAACTCTTAGAATCCCCTTGGCGGTTAGTGAGACCCGCTCTGAGGACATAGGCTGCGGACATCGGGGCTGTTCTTTCTGCACACAGCACTGACTGTGCACATCATGTCCTTGGGTTACCGGGTGAGGGGCGATGGAATGTCACAGCCTCAGGTGTAAAAGACTTGCCCCCATTGAGGAGGAAATCAGGCAAAATGAGTCACAATCCCTTCCTCCCAGGAGCCTGGAAGCCTGGAGAAGTTTCTCTGACCTCTGCATTGCCTGAATCCTGTTGGCCACTCACTCCCTTCAGCATTTAGTGGTCTGACTTTTTTTTACAATACATTTACATCACATAAGCCAAAATAATTTTGCCATTGAAGAATAGAAAGGGCAAAACCACTCCCAAAGCTATTAACACTATATAGCTTTCCAAATTTTCATTATGAAAATATGAATTTTGTCCTCACATTTTACTACCTAACAGTAGTTTACTTTGAAGTGTTTTGCCTGTTGATTCAGGAGGGACTTTGCCTGGCCCGTAGCAGTGAAATTGCTATGTGAGAATGAACTTCAGAGCTCTTTTATGCCCTAATATGCCTGGTTTAAAAAAAATGCTTAAGTCCATGTTTCTTGCGTGGCTGCCCTTCCACAACTTTCTCTGGCCTGCCTGGAGCAGAGGGCACCGCTCCCACGTGTAGAGAGAGGCCCAACACTCTCACTTCCTCAGACACTTTTAAAGAAAACCTGAGTCTCCAGGGCCTCCTGTAAGATGCCACTTGTGGTATGCCACGTGCCTGCTTCTCAGCTTCTCCATCTGCTGAACGTCAAGAGACTTGGGGTCAGCTGCACCTGTGTCCCCAACTGTCCACCCAGCCCTAATCAAGTCTTCTGCCAGCTCTGTGCCTAGTTCTCTAGTCTGTAAAATGAAGGCACGGACCACTTCCAAGGACTTTCAAGGACCTGCAGCCAGTGCTCCCTGGCTCTCTCGCCTCCGCTAGTGAGTGTGAGGCTTTGTAAGCATAAGGGGGGTCCATGGAGGCGCCTAGGCACTATCCTGAGACTGTGTTTGCTTGCCTGCTGAGCCAGGCTAAGAACACACACACAGCCTTACTGCAGCCACAGGCTGAGTGCATCATATATCTTGGCTAGAGGTGGTCTTCCTGGGCCCAACTACAGATTGGGTGCCCAGTGGCAGCTCTCTCCCCAGAACAAGTCACAGAGGCCTGGATAGGATCCATGGCTCTCAAGAGGCCTGTCGGGGGAGGACAGGCTGTGCCTCCATTTCAGCTTCAGGACCAGCCACCATTCCCACACCCTTAGAGCAGGTGACATCAGCACAGGGAACTGTGTGGCCCCGGCAGCCTCATCTGGGGAATTTCTACCCATTCCTCCCTATTCCTCTGTCTCCAGCATGAGGGACAGGATGGCTCTTACCTAAAGGGACCTCTTCACCATGTGCTCCACTTCCTGCCTGCAGATACAGAAACTGAGTCCAGAAAGGGGAAGTCGCTCACACTGGGTACACAGCTACCTGGAGGACACTATGCTTCAAGGACAGCCGGGCTGAAGAAAGGTAGCCTGGGCTTGATCCCCTCTTCAGAAGGCCTCATCCACACACCCACAGTGACACAGATGTCCTTCTGTGCCACTCCTCTCAGGGGACAAAGTGAGAATCCATCTCAGGGGTTCCAGTCTACCAGGTGCCTCTCCTGACCCCTTGTTCTGGCAGAACTCGGTTGGTGGGTCAGTTCTCTGTATCAGTGCTGAAGGCTGGCTGGCCGGCTGCCTCTGAGCACCTAGTGTTGGCTCCAGGCTTCTCTACACCATTGTAAGCTGAATAGATATTAGAGAGCGAGGGCCACAGCTTTGTCCCCAGTAGACCAGCATTCAGCCAGGAATGGAGAATCAGGCCTGGATTGAGACCAAAGCCTGCTGGCACCCCCCCGTTCCCTGTGGGGTGAAGAGCATCAGGAACTGTGTTACTAATGTTGTCTGTGAGGGATACCCCAGCTCTGGTCTAAATTCTCTCCCTACTTTGAAATGCAGCTCAAGGCTGTCTCTTTCAGGAAGTATGCCCAGCCAGGCGCCCCCACTGAGGTGACCATGCTCCAAAGAGCTTGCTGCATTTCCTTCAGAAGACGCTAAAGAACAAGGTACCGTGAAGCACCGCGTTAGACCACAGAACACACTTGTGCCCGTTGCATATAGCCAAAGGCTGGTGTCTTTGCGGGGACACAATGGTGGGCATACTTCTCCCATTGTCCCCACAGCCCCTGGCCTGAAGCATGCACCAAAGGCCCACAACAGCAACCAGCTGACCCGCCGCCGCCGCCTCCACTCCTCCTGAGGAGGGTGTGTCACACAGCAGACGACATGGGTCCTGTTCCCGCAGCCAAGCCATTCTGGAGGCAGGGGGGTATAAGGTGATAGAACTGTTGACAGGCTTGAGGATCTGGGCACAGACTCAGCCACATTTGTCTTCCTCTTTACTGTCTCATAGTTCTTCACACCTAGGCCAGTAAATCCCACCTTCTGTCCCCCTCTTCTTACACACACACACACACACACACACACGCGCGCGCGCGCGATGTCTTTTCTTTTTCATCTTTTGTCACCCTGGAGCCTGCTGCCACTCAGCTCCTCCTCGAAGGACACCTTGGGACATTTGTGGGCCTTATAGTCACGAGTAAAGCGTGTGCCCCATCAACACACGTATCACCTGCCAGCCATCTCCCCCACACCAGGCTGTTGAGGAGAGGTCAGAGCAAGTCAGTTCCGAAACATGGAAGCAACAGCAGTCAAAGTGTAGCACTGTATCCCCAGGTCTCAAAGTCCCTGCTGCCACTTACAAAGACCCTACCATTTCCAGTCCGTTCCGGTCAATAAGTGTCTGGGGAAAACCTTAATGCTTGATTTCTTTTGCTCCATGATTTGTGGCCAAGGGGCTTGGGATCCTTAAGTCCAAACTAGAGTTTCTGCTCATTAGGCAAGATGTCAGGCCCAGGCGGAGAGGCTTTCTCCAGCCCACCCTGCGAAGTCCCAGCCTCAGGCTGAGGAAACCTCCACGGCCAGAGCTAAGGGTCTCATGGTGACAGTCCCTCAGCCATGTTCCACACGTGTGCTATCGCTGAGTAGGAGTTAAGCTTGTAAATCCGTTATTTATGATGCAGGATTGCATGCATGCGCAGTGTGATGCGGGCACATTAACAGCACTGTGAGAAACTTAGCGTTGAATATCCTTGCTCTGGGAGGCACAAATTTTACCACTGCTGCATTACCAGGCATTCTTACAGTGAGTTCCACACACGTTCGAAGCAGGTGCTTATATTTAAACTTTGAACTTCCCCCGCCTGATTATACCACAGAAATTATAAATGGTTCAGTCATTTGCATCCGCGTTCTGGGCTCCTGCCGTAGGCAGCTAGCCCTCACTTCCCCAGCGTGACACTGACCTCAAGACTCCAGGCTCGCTTGCGAAGCAAGAACCTAGGACCCGTGGACACTGCCGAGCACTAAGTCCTAGGTGAGCCCTGTGTGTCGTGGGCAGGGAGAGGACAGCAGAAGCAGGCAAGAACTTCACCGAGGGGCACAGCCCCAGGCTGGACACTGGAGTCTCAGAACTCTGTCAGCAGGACGCCTGCCGCCTTCCTCGGGGCTGGGCCTTGCTCCTGAGCACAACCATGCCAGCCAGCACCAACCATGCCAGCCAGCACCAACCATGCCAGCACCAGCACCAGAGGAAGACATCTCAAAACAACCACAAAAATGAGTGTCAAAATCCACCCCCAGGCCACGAGCCTTGTCCTCTGCCATGGCTTCTGCAGTATCGTGGACCGTGGAGCTGCCAACTCAGACCTGCTGTGGGTTCCTGTGAAGAGTCACATATCCACGCAGAGGAGGACACATTTCAAGTGTCTTGCTTTTTGTTGGAAATATTGATTAATTACACTTCTTTTTTTTTTTTGTTTTATCTACTTTGTGGAGCCAAAGGTTGAACCACGTGTCTCACACATACAGACAGTAGGTGCTCTGCCACTGAGCCACGTCCCCAAGCTATGTCCCCAGTCCACATTTTATTTTTTACTTTTGAGACAACATCGCACTAAATTGGCCAAGCTTGGCCTTGAACTCACTCTGTTGATCAGGCAGGCCTTGAACTTGCCATCCTCCTGCCTCAGCCCACAGAAACAGCTCAACACATGTCAGGGTGCATTTCTTTCTTTTTTTTCTCTTCCTCTGCCCTTCTCCTGGCCACAGACAGGCTAGCTATTTCTTAGCATATATTTGTCACAACGACAGCCCCATCAATCCACTGCCTCCTCAACCTACACCACTCCCCAAACCTTGCTCTTCGTGATCCCTTTCCAGGGTCCCCCCAACCCCTCCCAAGTCCTCCCATCCTTCTAAGCCGATGCATTGCAGCCTTCCCAGTGAAGCTCCTCTGTCTCTTCACCAAAGCATTCCCAGCACGTGCAGTTTCCTAGAGACTTTGAACCAGCTTGCTTGCCCGTCTTTGCAGACCTCCGGGAGGGCACCTCTCCTGAGACAGGCAGCATTTACAAACCCCACAAATCCTTGCCCCCTTTCAGAGAAAAAGTCTGTAATTGCAACCACCTCTTCAAATGCACTCGGCCGCTGCTTTACAGCCCCGCTTGCAGCCATCTAGTATGGAGAAACAGCACTTCACTGACACCGTGTGACAGCTGTTTAAATGAGATAGTTCCTGTACGGAAAGGGTTTGGAATGAGCCCTGCACACGATAAGCACGTGCTTGGGATCGTGGGACGCTGTCACTGCTGCTGTTATCAGATGTGCGCTGCAGTATTGTTTCTGAAATCTGGGAACAGACCAAGCCCAGGATTAGGGAAATTATTTCAACGGTGAATATCAGTATGATTCTACGAAGACTTCAAAGACAGCAAAGTCTGCTTCTGTCTGCCGCACTGAACCAATGGCCACATAATGCTTGACTTCAGAAGCAAACTGTGGCCAGGCATCGTGGCTCACACCTGTGCAATGGCAGCACTTTGGAGGCTGAGGCAACTGTGCAATGATTTTTACCTTTTTAATGACCAGAGATAATTGTGTATGTACATTATAATAAACCGTTTTCGGCACAGAGAGAGTTACACATAACAGATGCAGGGCTCTGGGAGCTTACTTGGGAACTTTATCTTAGGTTCCTGGATGATCTCAAGCCAAGTCACTTCTCAGTATCTCAGTGTCAACAGGAAAAAAATCACACCTGGTGGGCGGAAGTGCAGACCAAAGGAGCTATCGGATGTGCGTCAACACAACGGTGTCTGTACCAACAGAAGGAGTTCGAAGTTGGTTGTTTGCAGTATCTGTATCTGCCAGGGACACCAGGCTGGAAGAGGGCAAACCAAGCTGTGAGTTGGTTTCTGCTGGGGAAAGGAATCAGGAGGGAAGGAAAACCGACTCCCTCACACCAAGGGTAACTTACCTAACATCAAAATGCCACCTAGTGCCAGAATGTTGGCAGGTTTGACTCTTAAGGACAACTGTCAACAAAGGTTCAGGGCACAGGCCAAGTCAGTCCTCCCTGGTTCCTGAGCCTGACCCAAATTTCAACACAAACTAGAAAATAAAAAACCAAAGATGTTATCAAAAGCTGTTGCCCCCACACTCCGCAGCCCCTCCATGATACTGCCCCCATACACTGCAGCCCCTCCATGATGCTGCCCCCACACACTGCATCCCTTCCATGACGCTGCCCCCCCACACTCTGCAGCCCCTCCATGATGCTGCCCCCCCACTGCAGCCCCTCCATGATGCTGCCCCCACACTCTGCAGCCCCTCCATGACACTACCCCACACACCCTGCATCCCCTCCATGATGCTGCCCCACACACACTGCATCCCCTCCATGATACTGCCCCCACACTCCGCAGCCCCTCCATGATGCTGCCCCCCCCCACACTCTGCATCCCTTCCATGACGCTGCCCCCCACACTCTGCAGCCCCTCCATGATGCTGCCCCCCCACTGCAGCCCCTCCATGATGCTGCCCCCCACTGCAGCCCCTCCATGATGCTGCCCCACACACACTGCATCCCCTCCATGATGCTGCCCCCCACACACTGCATCCCCTCCATGATACTGCCCCCACACTCTGCAGCCCCTCCATGATGCTGCCCCCACACTCTGCAGCCCCTCCATGATGCTGCCCCCCCACTGCAGCCCCTCCATGATGCTGCCCCCCACTGCAGCCCCTCCATGATGCTGCCCCACACACACTGCATCCCCTCCATGATGCTGCCCCCCACTGCATCCCCTCCATGATGCTGCCCCCCACACACTGCATCCCCTCCATGATACTGCCCCCACACTCTGCAGCCTCTCCACCAGGCTGAAGTAAATCTGGTCCCCAGTGGTTTTATCTTGACTACCAAGGTAGGATCTAAGATTCTCTAGTAACCATCTTCCTGTGAAGATGATACTGCACCCCAGCCCCTTCCTACACTCCCTTCACCTCCCCAAACCCTTACCTTCCATGATACTTTTCCAGCCAGCCCCAATCTGTACACTCTTCCTCCCCAACCCCAAAGGCAAACCTCTGGACTGCTCCTACTCTGGTGATACTATATCGTGATTTCACACATTTGTCCCCAAAGCCCAAGCACCCTAAGACCAAAAGCCTCCCTACCTTAGGCTTCTGTCAGCTGGCCCAGCACCTTCCATGAGTTAGTTACCGTGAGCCACTGTGACAACATGCCAGGCTGGACAGCTTCACGGAAGGGCTTTATTTGACTTACGGTGTCAGGTTTGGTCTGTCACAGGGGAAGGCACGGCGCATCAGCTCAGGTCGTCACATCAGGTGGTCAACAGCAGAGAAGGAGAATGCAGGCTCTCACCCTACTGTCTGCCTTAGTCTAGTCAGGACACCAACAAGACCACGAGACGGTGCTGCCCACATTCAGGGTGGGTCTTCCCCCTCAATTCATCCTCTGGGAACACCCTCAAAGATATACTTAGAGGCCTGCCTCACCAATCTCCTAGGCGATTCTAAAACCAATCAAGTTAACAGTAGCTATTGACCAAACAGTCCATCTAACAACTGCAAGCCAAACACGAGAGTCCTACCCTAACTCTCTGAGACGCTCCTATTCTAGTTCCCAGCTTTAAGCCTCTGTCCCACTCCCGTGTGTGTGTGTGTGTGTGTGTGTGTGTGTGTGTGTGTGTGTGTGTGTGTGTGTGTAGATGCAGTCAGACTAGCTAAGTCGATTTTTTCCACCTCTAACTTTCAGGGCCACCCCTCCTCCAGTAGCTACCATTTCTGTACTATTAACAGCCTTTTCTCCCTTGCTTCTCACAGCTAAGCTCTGATGATTCCTTCAGTTTGCCTGAGCTCCACACCTGCTCCCTGACCCCTGTGTAATGAGTGACCTCTTCCCCTGCCTTCCATTCCCTGCTGGTCCTATGTCCAGCAGAAACCTAAACCCCAAGTCAAGCTCCAAAGCAACAGCGTTTGTGTCCTCAGCAAGACAGTGAGTTCCTGGAAAGCAGGACAAAGCAGGACGTGCCCCTCCTCCCCCACCCCGGGGGGCGCATAGGAAAGAGGCTGGAACACATCCATGCTGGAGTTAGAGGAGGAGATAGGAATCTAGCATGGAGTTCCATTAAGTAGGAATAGCTCCATTGGCAACTTAGAACTCATCATGGCAACCTTTTCTTATTTGTCTTTTAGTTCTTTTTTTTTTCTCACTAGGACAAAAAAAAAAAAAGATTGTTAAAAATTAAATCCAAAACTTTCAGCTCTGATGAGTTTTCTCAAAAGCCAATAATTCCACATGGCTCATCTAAAATTAGAGAGAAGTGACCAGGATTTTTAGTTGATTGGCTCTTGTAGTAGATGCACGATAGTCAGAATCTATTTCAGTGACTTCGTGGGGAACTGGAGCAGCAGGCATTGCCTCAGACGCCAGAAGTCCATTTAAATATTACACCAAAGGAAGGGGAATTAGTCTGGTCAAGCTGCTGACATGAACAGGCAGGGACAGAAATGCCCTGGAGGAGTGCCGAGTGTTTCATCTTGAATCCATTTGCAAAATAAACACATGTATTTACCCAGTTTACTACTTTGACTGTTGCCTGGACAAATCTAGGCTGGGATGGCCAACTGAAACTAAAAAATGACCAAGACTATGAAAGGAACTTGCTGCGCTCTTCAATTGGCTTGTTCAGCAACACAAACAAAAGCTGATGAAGTTGGAAGCTTGTGTGGTGTTTCGGCCTGCGACCTGCAGGCTGCACTGGCCAGAAGTGGCCTTCAGCTCCTATCCACGCTGCCCCACCGCAGCCGGCCAGGCTGAGGCTGCTCATGAGCTCCAAGTGCGAACACACTGACTCCTTTCTTCTGCAGAGAAAAACCTTAAACTCTCACCAACACCTACTGCTGTCTTACAGATGGGCCAAACACAAAGGTTTCAACGTTCTACCAGAAGCACATAGGCACACACACATTCTGTTTCGGCCCCATGCTATCCAGACACTTCTGAAATTGCTTTTCCAGTAGAATCTCAGGAAAGATTTTCTTTTACTACCACCTATACATGGCTACGACAGGACTGGTTTGGCAATCTATAGCCCCCTCGGTCCCACAGGGGTCCTTGGGGTAACTCTGGCCTCTGCCCGGTTAATGACCTCTTATGTGCTGTGGAGAGAGTGTTTGCTATCCTGAGTTTCCTGTGATCAGCAGGGGCAGGAAGACCACACAGTATCTGCCATAACACCCACAAGATGAGGTGTGGCACCAGACCTCCTGTGCTGGAACGGGCTAGCTGGTGAGGATGTCATTTAACGGATCAGTAATGCTCCAGCGAGTTTCACTGTGGAACGCACCCTCCTCACCCCCCAAGCAACAACAGAACTCCTGCTGGCAGGCCTGGCTTTCCTCACAACTCCCACAGGTTACAGAACCCCTCTCCCCTCTGCCCTGCTCTCCCTACATTGTCAACAGATCATAGCTGAAACCTCGGTGGAATACGCCATCCAATTTCCCATAAAATGAGACATGAAAATAAACACACACATTGTATGTTGGTTTACATTTCCTGTACAACCCCAACAGGGGCGACAGGAAAGACATTAAGGAAACTATTTCTAAAGCAATGGGCTACATTTTAGCAAGAATACTCTCACTGACCCTAAAAAGAAAGCCATTCAGATGGCTAAAATCCCATATAATTCTTTGAAAACCTTCTTGAACATTCCCATTTTAATTTCTAAAGTCAATGTGTCTTGCTAGTGCCCATGCTCACTGACAACAATTCATACTGATGGGGAAGAATGTGTGAACATTCTTCTATGAAATGGAAATTTTGGCTGTTTTTCAGGACGTTATTCCAAGAGAGGGAAAGGTCTTAAGTCCACTGCACCTGAAAGAGGTGTGTTTTGTTCCTAGAGGGCTGCTGTCCCCCGACATGCCTGCCCTCATTAAAAAGGCATATCACAGCTGTCACCTTTATGTTTCCAGTCATGCAGTTTCCAGACCCCAACAGAATGTCATCATTTACTTTTCTTCTGGGAAAAAGAAAGGCAGCTAGCTCCTACGCATGCTCAGTGCCAAATGTCCCAGAGAAAGGGGCTCACCTCTCTAATTCGGAGCACCCGGCAAGTATGGGTTAGTGAAACATCTCAACTAGGGGAGAGTAAAGGGTATTTTATTTCTTTCAAGCAGATTCACTAACTAGATAATAATTGCTTGCCATTAGCGCATTAAAATTGTATGTACGTGGCGCTGCTAAAGTGCCAGCAAACTGTTTGTTCTCAGGTAGATAAACGTCCCTCCCGCAGTCTTGTTCACACTGCTAATTTGCTGAGCAAACCCTTTTCTTGTGGATGGTGTAAACATCACTTCTAGACTCCAGGACAGGGAAACACACAAGCAATCATATGCTTCCCAAGGCAGCCACTCATCCCTCAGCCATTCCACCACAGAGACCTGAGAAAGAGCAGAGGAAAGAAAGCATGGAGGGGGAGGGGAGGGGGAGAGGGAGGGAGGGAGGGAGGGGGGCAGAGGGAGGGAGGGAGGAAGAGGAGGAGAAGGGGAGGGGTGGAGGAGAGGGAGGAGGGAGAGAGTGAGAGGGAGGAGAGAAAAGTGTTGCTTTCAGATCATTGCTTCTTTCACTCTTTAGGTAGAAGAAAAATATTAGTTCTGCGCTTCAAATATCGGACTGAACCTGACCCTGCTGAGGTTAAGTTCTGTGGGTTTTATCTAATCAGCCTTCTGCCTGGGCACTGCTGACGGGCCTGAGGCACCATAGAGGGCATCTTAGAACAGCTCCTCTCCGGCCTCCTGTGCATCCTCTTCCCTGGGAACCTGGCTTCTTGTCAAGCCAGGGCGGGAAATGCTGCAGACCAAGAACAGAGTGTGATGAAAAGGACCAAGGGATGCTCTATGCAGGTTCTCAGGAGCCTTGTGACCCAGGCTTAGTGCCGAGAGAACAGGAGTGTGACCTAGAACATGGGGGCAAAGCTATGCAAGACTCAGTGGGATGCCTTTGTCAATAGTGCTGGCTCAGCACATTACCCCATAGCTTTCTAACTCTTCACAATAACTCATTTAGTAGAGAACCGCCTGAAAGTAGCTATGTAGAAATCTGGAACATGAAAGTCTGAGATAACCCACACACAAGCAACAGGTCTTCACATGACTGTGGGTTGACTATGTGCACATCTAATAACCCACACACAAGCAACAGGTCTTCACATGACTGTGGGCTGACTATGTGCACATCTAATAACCCACACACATGTGACAGGTCTTCACATGGCTGTGGGCTGACTGTGTGCACATCTAATAACCCACACACATGTGACAGGTCTTCACATGGCTGTGGGCTGACTGTGTGCACATCTAAGCATCTTCACAAACGAGAGAAGTTAAGATTGACACAAGCTTTTTGCCTTCCGTGTTCTGAGGGAAGCCTCCTGCCATTTGGGGGAGGCTGGATTTGAGATCACATGAGCAATAATCCATGCTTCAGAGGTACGGAGATGCCCAGTCAGTCAAGTCTCTCAACTCTGACAACAAAGTCTACAGGGTTTTTGGCTCATGGATCTTGCAGCTTGCTACCCACCCACCTTGCAGAGAAGGGCTCAATCTCACATCTGGAGGCTGAAGTGGAGAACTCCAAGACGCTTAAAGTTCCCTGATTATATTTTAGTTTGTGATGTAATCGTGATTTTTCCTTTAGTTAAATTTTCCTTGAAAATCTTTAATGTACATAAAAAATGATCTGGATAATTACCACATTCATTCCTACAGTCCTAGACTTCTCTCACCAACCACTTCATCCCACAGTTGGAGAAGAAAAACAACAAGGAAACTGAAATTCTGAGATTTGTAAAGAAAAAAGAAAACAATACTTACTAAAGTAGGGAAAATTATTTTCTGAAAGATTTTAAAATTTTATTTTTAATTCTGTGTATATGTAGGGAGGGTTGTACATAGGTGGCGTCTGAACCCCTGGAGCCATCTGACTTGGGTCTTGGGACCCAAACTGCAGGCCTCCTGAGGACGGCAGTAAGTACCCTTAGCCACCAAGGCATCTCTCTAGCCCCTCACTCCCATGACAAAAGTGTAAAGATGCCAGTCCCAGGTTACATTTCCCACAACCACTTAGCCAGTACTAGAATATGGCCTGAGTGCTAGGCAGCGTCTCGGGAACTTTCACACTGTACCACGCTCATGGCCTGCAGAAAGTTGCCTCCCTTAGGTACTGTCAAAACTTGGCTTAAGAAAAAGCTGTCAGAACACCTTGAGAACTTCATATGCATAAGCCCAACTCCTTGATCCCTTAATACACCTAAATTCTGATGAAGTCACCAAAGGTGTCAGAGCAAGACTCAAAATCCTCAAGGGACTATCATCAACTTAGCATTTCCAATTCACATGTTAATTCCACTTGTCAAAGTACAAAAGGCACACTCAGGAAAAGCAGAAACCCAAAATGAATAATATTATGAGTTGGTCCCAGCTGGGTTTCCCTCAGTTTATTACCTTAGAAGACACCACAGCCCATGCTTTCTGAAGCCTGAAGCTACAGTTAGCGGAAAGTAGCATGTCTGGAAGTCTTTTCGGTGGGTCCCACTGCACAAGTCCCACCAACTCCAGGGAAGACTTTCAATAACCAAACAGGGAGGTAGAAGAGGAAAGCGTGTATCTCAAGGCTTCCACCTGTGAGGCAGAGTTTCATCATGTCATTGGACACACAATGAGATGAGATCAGAAGGAAATGAAACTGGAAGTATGGGAAAGAGGAGCCCCGGGGCTGCGGAGGACTGATGAGCAGGAGGAGGGATGCAGTCCTGAAGACAGGGAACAGGAAACCCAGCAGGAGGCCAGGCCTGCAAACTGCACCCAGAAGAAGCACTCAGTTCAGGTTTTTGGAGGTTTTGTTCTTTTTTTACTGTTTCTGAACACCTGTGGCTTGGACAGACCAACTTCTCATTTGACAAGGGGAGAGGGGAGCCTTACTTTCAACTCACATGACTTAAGTGTGGCCATGAGTTTTAAAAGTGAGCTGGCATGAACTGAAGAAAAATAACCTAAGCCCCAAATTTCAGTAGGCCACCTTCAACTTGAAGTGTGGTTCCACGCACCTTCCTGAAACAGAGCAGTAATTAGTACTCTCCACACTCATCTCTTCAGCATGACTTGATCTGTGGAAAGTGTCTACAAGACATGATTGAACACAAGGAAAACAGCTCAACAGAGTCACCTGCTAGCGTACAGAACATGCCTGTTTCCCTCCTGAATCAGATCAGGTATCAGAGCAACCACCACCACACACACACACGCGCGCGCGCACACACACACACACACACCTCATCACCCTTTCTCATTCCACTGGGATAGTCATGGACACCAGGTCCCCAAGTCTCCTTCTCCTATATGTCGCCATCATAAACACAAAGCCTGTGTGTGAGGGATTAATTCAATTCTCACTGACAAAAGCAAAAGCAGCTGATATAGAGGTTTGATTTGAAAAGTTCCTGGACTGTCAGAACTTCAGGATTCAAACAAAAACTGCATCTGATTCAGGGAGTCAGCTTCTCGCCCCACCCAGCCCCCAGCTTCCTGGTGAAGGAAAGCCAAACAGGCAAAGGTCAGCAGACCATGGAGACCATGGAGAGCAGGTGTCAAGGGCGGGAGAAGCTTCCACCCCTGAGTAATTAAAAGCAGCCAGACATCCTTCTGTTTCATGGGCCCTCCACACAAGCAGAGAGGAACTCTCTGAAGAGACCCGGGCACTGTTTAGATACTTTCAAATTGGCAGGAGGAAAGAAAATCCCTTTGAACCAAGAGCTCAGTGAGAGATGCACACTTATTGGAAGTGCCCAAACACCCCAAATCTGGAAGTCTGCCTCCCCATCTTGCTGTTGCTCACCTGAGGCTAGTACACGCATGTGCTTGGATGCAGAAAACCCAAATGGCCCAGCAATCCCTTGAAAAACTGTCCTTAATCTTGATGTTACTTTAAAGCCGTCATAAGTCACACAACCTGCCAATCTTGTTGTGTTTTATAAACTGTGGGGAGAAGTCAAGCATTTCTGGCCCAGCGATCTTCCAGTAACAAATGCCACTTCTAATGCTGCTGTATCTTCTCAGTACTGCTTGACCTCTTAAACAAAGCTCTTCAAATGTATTAACTGTCCCAGTCTCAATATCCCTTTTGTAATGGGGAGCGACGCTCTCCTACAACATGCTCTGTGAAGCCAAGGGTGGCGGCAGTCTGGAGACTGAAAACACCTCGCTGTGTCAGATGAGGATGGCCTGTCCCACAAGGGTGACCGCTAGCACTTCTATGGGCTCCATTTTCCCCACACGTCCCGAGGTCATAACCTCTGGCTTGCCAGGCTCCTGCCAAGTCCCAGCCGCTGCTGCAACTCATTGGCACCTAAAGGGGTACCATGACCAAGCCATAAAGGGGGCCTCTCGACCTGGCCTTCAGGATCGATGGTAAGGGCTGAACCCAGGCAAGCCCAGGGCCTGGCTTGCCTTCAGGAAATTCCGGGCTGTCTACAGCAGCTGTGCTTCGAGTAGTGCAACAAATTCACTTACTGAATGACAACAGCTTTATTGGCAAGCCAATTCAATTAAAGCCCCTGCATCCAACAAAGTCTCCGGCAGCTCTCTCTGCATAAAGAACATGGAATCGTGCCTACATTTCCCTGAGTGCCCTCAGCCCTAGCTGTCCCTCTCCATGAGCGGGAGAGGGATGAATGAATTAGACGTGGATGATGGTAATTAATGGCTGGCTGTCACAGAGTCATTTCGGAGGCTCAGCCGTTGAAGACTCCATATTAAAGACTGAATCCCAGCACACACTGACCAGGACACACACGAACCCGCTTTCTAAATGGCAGGAGTGTCAGGGCACCTGGGGCAAGAAGGGAGGGGGACCCAGAAGAAGGGGAAACAGGCTGCTTGCATTGATCAATGCTTTTTGTATTATTGATAGATGAATATTATGTTCATTTTTCATTTTTACAGAGTATGTCCTTTAGGCTACCATTACAGCAAACTTGCTTCAGAGTTCTGACATGAGCTTATTAGGGGTGGAAGGGGGAAGCTGACTGTTCGGCTATAAACAAAACCCATTTTCGTATGAAATATACATAGCAGATCATTTTTGCCTTCAGTTACAGAGATGTAAACCAGGATTTTCCCAATCCCTGGCCCAGTCTTGCCAACCAATCATTTGGCAATTGAGGTACGTGGAGGAGGAATAGGGGACCCATTAACAAGCGCTATGAACCGCTCATTTACATGGAGCCAGGCCCCTGGCTTTGCCAATAGCCACTGTCACCAGCAGAGCCAAGTACAGGCTAACCACCTAGCAAAGGACTCTGGGATGTATTGGGACTGAACTGTCCCTCATAGGAACAGGATACCTTGTACACAGTTTGGACCATCGGCAGAAGCCAGCTACGGAGGGACCAAGCAGATCCCTCTCAACAGTTGGCATGTGGTGGGAAGCCAGGCTCCCTGCTTGCCTCATCTCTGTGAGCTCTCCACTTAGATGCCTCTGAGGACTGTATCTGCGCCCACGAATGGGGGAAAGGCAAGGACGACGGTGGGATGAACTTCTTGTCTCAGGGAATTCCAGGTAGAAAATTCCACCCAAGGCTCATGGAGAGCCTTCAGAATGTTTGCTTTGAACTTGACTCAGATTTCAAGGTTCGGAGCAAATGTTAACCTCACCAGGAAGCTGCTCCGATCTTTCTTAGCGAGGGCAGTTTGCTCCCTCTCTTACCATCCTACAGAACTTTTGGTAGCCCTCTACTGTGCACCTAACTCATTCTTTTTTACGATGCAGTTAGCTCTCTCTTGTCTGTTTCCCCATAGACAGGAGCATCCTGAGGGCCAGGATCCAGCTCTTGGATCCAGCTGGAACTCAATAAGTCTAAGTGGAACTGAACTGAACGGCCCTTGGGAGATGGAAATCACTTGGCAAAGCCTCAAGTCCTAGAGTTATGTAGGGCCTCAGTGCCACTCTGCAGCCATCAAGATTTCACTGCTGTTTTCTTCTCTGTAGCCACCAAATTGGTTGCCCACTTTAATTAGAACAGAAGCCAGATGTCTGGCCAGCTTGCTAGAACCGGAAGAGCTAGTGAGCTGGTGGAGTTTCCCAGCTGGGGCCCAAGAGGCTCGCTTCGTGTGGTTTGGTCACCTTCCCGTGCACACTTCCTTCCCTCTTGCTCCACCCCCCTCGTCCTCCAACCTGAGGGCAGCTGTCCCCGTTATCATCCAAAACCCTTTCCTGACACACATCTGTCCAGCACAGTGTTTCACTCTGTCCAGTGAGTCCGTTACCAAAGGCATTCGTATCATTGATCACTGCAAGGGCATGGGACGTTTGTGTCTGTAAGGAGGCTGCAGAAGCCGAGAATTCCCTTTCAGAAGCCTACCATCCACCAAGTAATGAAATCTAATCTCTAAAGGCCATGACACCCGTTCATACTAGATTTCATTAATCAATGTTTTCATGGAAAAGATAAATCCTTTATGCATGCCTTTTTCCTAATTTTTCCCCCATTTAAAAAAATGCAATGCTTATTTTCCTTCCATATATTCATTCACAGAGACCCACTACTGGGCACCCTAGCTCCCGGCCTCCCCAAACTCCCTCTTACAAATCCACATAGAGGGATGGAGTACAACTGAAAACCATTAGGTAGAAAGATGGACTTCTGTTCTAGTTCATCTTAAAGACGCTTCCAATGAGCCCTTATAACCTGAGACAGACAGACAAACAGAATATTTCATAATAACAGCAAGCCTATACTTGGCATATGAATGACTAAAACATTAATACCTCCTGAATATTCCACAGAGGATCACAGGCCTCACTTAGACACTCATGGTGTACCATGCTAACAACAGGGAACATACCAAGTATGGCGTTGCTATTAGAGCCACAAAAGTCCCACCTTAGGTTAAGTTCATGTGAGTAGGTTTCCACTGATGTCCACTAGAGGTGCCGACCAAAACCATACCTGCCCCCTACACATCTGCACACGGAACTAAAATTAAGGCAATGAAGCCCAACACCATAGTGCCTGCTCACAATGCTAAGAAGAATCCAAATACCACGTTGGGGGCTCGAAGCCAAGCAGAGGGACTTTCAGGGCATCTGAACCCCTATGAGTGTGCTGACACTTCAATGCTGTATGTTTCTCTCAATCCATGGAATAGTAAAGATCTTCCATTTAAGATAATAATCATCTGGAGTAAATTGTTTCTTAAAATGACCCATTTCCTCATTCCCTTCAAGTGTAGCACCCACTGTGGAGCAGATATCTTAGTTCTCGAATGACATTTTTAAAAATATGACCAACAATCTTCACAAAGACACTTGAGAAAATATAACTTATTACAGTATGAGACTGGAAGCAGTCAAATGGTTAAGGAGCTAAATAAACCGTGATCTGTAGCAAGAGACCTCAGTGCTCCATGCTGAGGACAAAGAGAGGGCAGCAGTGTGGAGAAATGGACACAGGCTAAGAGGGAAAACAGAACCTGTGCACTCTGTGCCCTCAGCTACACAAAAGCATAGTTACAGAGACATACATATATATCTTATAAAAAAGCATGGCGAGGGAATAAACTCAACAACTGTGTTAGGGTTTATGAATGATATTTCCCCCTTGTCTTCATGCCTAACACTACCAATATTGCTGTGTCTTCTGAGATTTAAAAAAAAAAATGGAAAACCCACCAACTTTTTAAATAACTATTTCTGGCTAAAATAGATGTAATTATGAAAGAAAGAACAGTAATATGAAAAATATTCTAACTATAGTAAACCCAAATAAAGCTGCTCCATGCAGAGACAGCTCCCAGGGCAAGCATGCACCTCCACACTGCTACTCACGCCACAGATGTGTTGACCGGCTTCTCTTCTGCACACTTACATTAACATAAAGCTTCAGGCCTCTTTCCAGACTCTGGCATCTTGCTGAAATAGTTGATTTCAGTACCACTGGATGGGGGAAGCAGCAACGGCGCCGAGGTGAGGCCTGAGGACATCCACTGACTCGTAGGGGCACTTTGCAATAGTCCGGCTGTGGACACCTGCAACGCTGGAGCAGCCACATTCGAGAGAGAAGGAGCTGGAAGAACCAGTCTCAGAGTGCAACGTAAGCTTGAATCTCCTTGGCTCTATTGAGGATGATTCCAGAACACTGAAGCAATCTGCAGCTTTGGCCTGAAATCTTCTATGAGATGTTGGTGAAATGGTTCAGAGGGTAAAGGCATTTGCTACCAAGACTGACTACCTGAATTTTAGCCTAGAACCCGCACTGAAGGGAAGAACTGATTTCCGAAAGTTGTCCTCTGACCTTCGCGTGCAAACCATGTGGACGCTCACGTACACAACAAATTAATTAATTAATCAATCCATACGTATGTGAATGAATGTAAAAAAAAAACTAAGATGAATGAGAATAAAATGACCAGAACATTGGTGGTTACACAACCGCTCAGCTGCATACTCTGACTAGATGTCCACCAACCAAGAAATGGATAAAGAAAATGTGCCGTGTCGATGAGGGCGATTATCGAGCCATACGAAAAAGATCCTGCCATTTGAAGCAAAATGGGCAGAACGAAAGGACATCACCGAGTGAAGTGAACCAGACGCTGAACGGCAATTAGATCGTCACAAAAGTAGACCTGAAAATATGATTGTGACTTCTAGAGTTTGGAAAGAGGAAGGAAGGTAGAAAAAAGAATTTAGATTTGATCACTGTGTGCTGTGTGCATGTGTGGTAATATCTCACTCAACATCATCAACGTGTATAATTCACACATGCCAATAAAAATTTAAACATTGTTTAGGAACAATTTTGCTTCCTCTTTTCAAAGTGCCTCCCATTGTCCAGGCAAGTCCATTTCTTGACCAAAATTCACCTCTAAGCAATTGACTTTGGATCCTACAAAGGAAGATTTACCTAAAACTTACTGTTGTGGCAATAACTTTCAGGGCCTCACTCACAGGTAATATCAAAGGGGAGCATGGGGACTTTGGATCATCAACAGTTGCTCCCATGAAGGGGTCCTTGCTCACTTGGCTACACTTTCTGTGATTCATGGGAAATTTTTCAGGTCACAACACTTTGTATCATAGAACCACTCTCCTTGTGGTCTTGGGTGAGGAGAAGTTATGTTCCTAATCTGCTATAAATGCTAATAATTTTAAGACCGTGGCTTCCTCTTAGGAATTGGTTCCTTACCATGGCACATTACTGACCTTATCAAACATGACATATTAAAGTATCCAAACTTGAGCTCATAGGCATAAGGTATCCCACACTGGCCCATATGTCTCCTCCTAACACTAGTACTTAAAGCTATTACAACTATTTTGATAAGCAACCTGAGTGTAAGACACTATCGTATTCAGTTTAGAAGCCAAACCTTATACAGTGTGAAATCTTTTAACACACCACAGGAGCGCTCGAAACAATTATAGTAAGAACTGCACATGTTTTCAAATGAGACTCCTTTGCTGGCCTCTTTCTCACCTCAGTGCTTTTGGTCTCGCCTCTTTGGTGGGCAGTGTAAGTCATCTCAGCCATATTCTTCTTAGGGAAATGAAAGAGAGGATTTCCCCTGAGTGAATGATCTAGACAATGCTTCAATCATGGAGAACTAGCAGAGGAAAACATACAAAAAAGGAGCTAGCTCCCTGGATCAGTGACTTGTTTTGTCTTTAACAACAGGTAAAATCATTCTCATACATTTGCTTGTCATGACATACTTTCGTCTGACAAAACCTGACATCAAACAGCCGGAGACCTCGCTCAGTGGTAGAGCACTTGCCGAGCAGAGTCCAGGCCCTGGACTGCACCCTCCAGATGGTGCCCCAAGGAAACAAGAAATGACTGCTGGAGAATATTGTTTTAAGGTGTGTCACTTTTGTTTATGTTGCGTTTGTTTAACTCTGTGAAGCTGTGTTACTGTGCCTGTCTAATACACCTTATAGTCTAATAAAGAGCTGGCCAATAGCAAGGCAGGAGGAAAGGATAGGCGGGGCTGGCAGGCAGAGAGAATAAATAGAGGGAGAAATCTGGGAGGCAAAGAAAAAGAAGAGATGGAGGACTGAGGAGAGGTAGGAGCCAGAGAAGGAGGAGGACTCCAGGGGCCAGCCACCCAGCCACCCAGCCACCCAGCTACACAGCCAGCCACGGAGTAAGAGTAAGATTTACAGGAATAGAAAAGGAAAAGCCCAGAGGCAAAAGATAGACAGAATAATCTAAAGTATAGAAAAGCTGGCAAGAAACTAAGTCAAGCTAAGGCTTGTCATTCATAAGTAATAATAAGCCTCCATGTGTGATTTATTTGGGAACTGGGTACTGTACCCCTCCAAAAAAAAGAGCAAAATAAACAACAGCAAATGATACTCTGAGAAACAAGCGCACAGGATGACTTTTCACTGGCTTGTTGGGTTTAGAGACAAGTTCTCCCTGTGTAGCTCTGGCTGGCCTGGAACTCGATAAGTAGACCAGGCTGGCCTGGAAATTTTTATTTAGATCAGGCTGGCTTCAAACTCAGAGAGATCCAGCTGCTCTGCCTCCTGAGTGCTGGGATTAAATGTGTGCATCATCATGCCCAGACAAAAAGACGACATTTTACTCGTATGTGCACCTGGACCACCTGCACTCAACTGTCCTGCTTGTACTCTCAGGGTTTTACAAGGCTTAGCCTAAACAATCTATTTTAAATAAAATATTTTTGCTTATTCTTTGAGACTTTCACATATGTATATAATGTATTTTAATTATATTCTCTCTCCATTCTCCCCCTCCAACTCCACCCAAATCCCATGTCTCCTTCCCGACTTCCTGTCCTTTTTAAAAAATAACTTGTTGAGTCTAATTAGTGCTGCCCATAAGTACATAGGTATGGGACCATACATTCAACTGTCCCTAGCTTCTCACTTAGGGATGGGAGCTCATATGCCCCTCCCTTATCCATGCTGGAGTGTTGATTGGCTTGGCCTTGCATGGGTCTTGTGCAGGCAACCACAGCTGTTGTTAACTCATGAGTACAATGGTTATGCCATGTCCCTAAACAGTCTCTTAAAACTACAGTCCAGTCAAGAGCTTACCCTCCCTATGGAGAACAAACTTACTCAGGATCAAGGATGATGGTTAGTGCTGAAAGGAGGTCTCGAGTTGGTTGGATACTGGAGCCTCTAACCTAGTGGTGGCCAACCTTGAGTATGTCTTTAGTCAAAGGAGGTAGTGATTCTGCCCAGAGAGTCAGATGCGGTAGCTAGGAAGAACACACACGCACGCACACACACACACGCGCACACACACACACACACACACACACACACACACACACACACACAAAAAAAAAAAAAAAAAAACCATGTCACAAGTGGCACCATCAGAGCACTGTGAGAAGCACTGACATGGTCTAGTAGCCTCAAATACTCCACAAAGGTGCCCAGAACACAGCCCATTGGCAATAGATTTAAGAGTTGTATTCATGTCTGTAGACTCTTGCTCTATCCTGCTGCCCCATGGAACTGTAAGAAAACCAATTACAAATGAAGCTTGGATGGGATAGGATGCCTTGGTTTGATCCCGTGTTACACAGGGCAATTTGGAACCTGCAACAGGCATTGGTGAGGTTGGCAAATAAAGCTAACTCCACACAACATACCTAGATCTATACCCACAGTAGCCATAGCAACAACGTTCCTCTAAACATCTGCATCTGATCCACTATGCTGACAAGACTATCGGCTGGATAAAAAAAATAATCTAACCCCCTCCCCATACACACACACAGCTTCCAACTTTGCCATCTCTCAGGCTCCTGCGGAATTAATCTAATATCTATTTTGCCCATTGTTCTGATTTTAGTTCAAATGAAATTTCCCATAGTGTAGGGTCCTATCAAGTATTCTTGCATTCCTTGTGGGTTGCGCACAGCACAAATGGGTCCTCTTTGAATGAAAATTGCACAGCATGGATCTTCTCAAAACAACCAGATCACACATTTCTAGGAGCATTCTGAGGGCTAGCACAGCCTATAGAAACCCAACAGAAACAACAGGGCTCTTAGGAGGAGGGACATGCTCAAACTTCATGCTATTGTCTTCCCGTAGCCAAGACGGACAACCACAGAACACAGGTTCCTCTAGGCCCCTTAGACCTGACCAGACTCAACAGATCTAGTAATTTCAGGGCCTTTCCATGGCTCTCCCCTCCCAGCTATCCAAACACAGGATACTGACATCACTTCCTGTGCCTGGGGACCGGCACTCACAAAACTCCTTCTATACAGGATCCTAAATAATCAATGTTCTGCCTGAGTCTGGGGGTCTGGAAACATTCCACTCCTTTGGTTCTTTGTTCCTGGTGGAACTGGTAGAAAACCAACCTCCCTTCAGGGGACGTCAAGGGGTAGAGGAAGGTGAAGGTGGGGCTTCTAGGAAGATTAGGGGGTTCCAACTTCTTCTTCAAGGGGAGCAGCTGCCCTCCTGTCTAACTAGACTTCCACAACAGGCTTCATCTTGCTGGTTTCAAAATGAAAATATAGGGCATGAAAACCAGCCCTCTGATTTCCTGACTTACAGGCAAGAAGGGCACGTTTTCCACCCCTCCCTCAGCCATTTGCCCAGGCAGGCAGGACCAAGAAGAACACCTGCTTCTCATATGAGGGCTCCATTAGGCTGCTTGGAATCAGGAGAGTGTTCCCCACTGTGACTGCACCTGGGAGCAGCTTCTCCTGGCCTGCCACACTGAGAAGACCTCAGAAGTGACCACCTCCAGGCCTACCATCTCAGTGCCCACTCCACACCTCTCCCTGGGCATTCCTAGAGACCGCTGGCGTGGCTGCCCAGGGTCCCCAGTCTACTCGGCCAGCTTGCTTAGCCCTCTGGCTTCTGGATCCATTTAAAAAATTGGATCCACCACAGGAGTCTCTTCAAAGGACAGCTCTCAAAAAAAACTTACTAATGAAATGACACCAGTGACTCCAGGGAAACAGGTCCACACAAGGTGCCACAGTTCTCAGGGTTAGTTGCTGACTCCTTCACTTGGGATGTGTTCTTAGGTCTCTGAACCTGTCAGTCCCGAGATTCTAAAGAGAAAACTTGCTGTTCCTTCTCAACAACATCTAAGTTCATGACCGACAGTCTGGAAGAGTTTCAAGTTGTTCTTTTTTTTTTTTTTTTTTTTTTTTTTTTTGGTTTTTCGAGACAGGGTTTCTCTATGTAGCTTTGCGCCTTTCCTGGAACTCACTTTGGAGACCAGGCTGGCCTCGAACTCACAGAGATCCGCCTGGCTCTGCCTCCCGAGTGCTGGGATTAAAGGCGTGCGCCACCACCGCCTGGCTTCAAGTTGTTCTTTATGGGACCCTCCACAAGCACAGAGGCACAGCCATCCAAACACATACTATTAAGAAATGGCACCAAGTAGTAACCTAAACAACAGCGTGTCCATCTGTGGGGAAAGTGTTTGGGGGTAAAAAAAAAAAAAAAAAAAAAAAAAAAAAAAAAAAAAAAAAGTGCAAAAGTTTCCTATAGCTTGTTTCTCTAGGCTAATTGCTCCTTCCCACGTATTCCCAGGCATAGGAGCATAAAGAGAGGGCCAGAGAAGGTGCAGACAGAGTTCTTTTCCATGGAGCAAACTGTTCCTCTAAGTACCTGACAGAAAGTCTCTGGATGTCACCAGCATCCAGAGTTTCCCAGGACTTTGTCTGATGCCCAAGGACTCAACTCCATTTCTTTACCATACCTCTACAAGAAAAGGACAGAGAAAAATTTGCCTTCGCAGTACATACTTATACTGATTCCCAGCCAGTCAAGAGATATCAATGGAAGGTCCTCCCACAGGGAATGTTTAATAGCCCTACCCTGTGCCAATATTTTGTGCAAAAACCATTGGAAATAATTCATGCAAAATTTTCACAATCTATGATGTACCATTATATGGATGATATTTCGTTAGCTGATCCAAAGTTAGGTACCTTAGAAAACATGTTTGAAGAAGTAAAGAAAGTTTTGCCTCCCTGGGAATTAAAAATTGCTCCTAAAAAAATACAAAGAGGAAAGTCTATTAATTACTTAGGATATAGGATAGATCTACAAAAAATTAGACCCCAAAAAGTACAACTCATGAGAAATAAATTGCGGACTCTTAATGATTTTCAAAAATTACTAGGAGGCATTTCCTACTTACAGACCATCATTGGAATACCTAAAGAGGGACTAGTAAATTTGGCCAACACCCTAAAAGGGAACAAGGACTTAAATAGTCCAAGAGAATTATCACCTGAAGCTGAGAAGGATTTGGCTCTACTAGAAAAGAAATACGAGAAGCACATGTGGATCATGTGAATCCAGAACTTAACTGCATTCTGGTCATACTCCCCTCCAGACACTCCCTGACAGGGATTTTGATGCAAAGGGAAGATATATATCAGAATGGAGATATATATATATATCAGAATGGATATTTCTACCATGTAAACTGAGTAAGAAGTTAAAGAATTTTGTAGAAAAGATCTCTGATTTGATTCTAGAAGGAAAATTAAGACTTTGTCAGTTGATAGGAATGGACCCATCAGAAATTGTGGTACCTTTAACTAATGAGGAAATTTCCTCTTTATGGAAAGATAATGAATACTGGCAAAGAGCCTGTAGTAACTTTTTGGGAGAGATTAAAAATTGTTATCCCAAAACCAAGAGAATAGAATTCATAAAGAGAGTTGAATGGGTCCTTCCTCACATTGTACAGCAAAAGCCAATCTATGGAGTCCCCACATTTTATACTGATGCAAATAAATCAGGAAAGGCAGGATATAAATCAGGAGACATAAGTAAAGTGGTTCAAAGCCCCTACAATTCTGTTCAAAAAGCAGAACTGTATGCCATTCTTGTGGTACTAATGGACTTCATGGAACCTCTCAATATGCAGAGAGAGTTGTTTTACATATTGAAATTGCTGAATTTATACCTGATAACACAGAATTAACTCCATTATTTATACAATTACAGGAAATCATCAGAAATAGGGAACATCCTATATAGATATATAATACACATCAGGTACCATATGGGTCTGCCAGGTCCTCTAGCACAAGGTAACAAGATGAGATTGATCAGTTATTAATAAGTAATTTGCTAGAAGCCTCAGAATGTCATAAGAAATACCATGTAAATAGCAAAGATTTGAAAAAGGACTTTCCCATCACTTGGCAACAAGTCAAGGAAATTGTAAAAATAAAAAAAATTTCCTACTTGTTCCTTCTATGACCAAACTATATTACCTGCAGAAAGTAATCCTAAAGGTATACAAAGAAATGAAATTTGACAGATGGATGTGTTTCGTTTTGCAGAATTTGGAAGATTAAAATATGTACACCATACCATTGACACCTTTTCAGGATTTCAATGGGCAATTCCCATGAGTTCTGAAAAGGCTGATTCTGTGATTACACATCTATTGGAAGTTATGGCCATCATGGGAATACCTGTACAAATTAAGACTGACAATGCCCCAGCACATGTCTCCAATAAAATGAGACAGGTTTTTTTTTCTTATTACAATATAAAGAATGTTACAGATATACCACACAAGCAGTCATAGAAAGATCCAATCAAACTTTAAAGGATATGCTAAATAAATGGAAACAGACTCCTAGAAATAGATTACATAATACTTTATTAACCTTGAATTTTCTCAGTGCTGATGAGAAAGGAACAACAGCTGCGGAGAGACACTGGATGACAGATAAAACTCCTGATTTAAACCAACTGGTTTATTTCAAGTATGTACTGACCTCAGAATGGAAACCAGGATATGTCCTATGTTGGGGAAGGGGTTTTGCTTTTGTTTCTGCAGGAGAAGAAAAGCTATGGATACAAACAAAATTAATAAAAAATTCTCTTTGAACAGGAGAAACCCCTTGATGAGGAGAAGTAAAAGCTCATCCACCGATGTGACAACTCTAAAAGTTGTGAGAAAAACTCAACAAACAAGGGTCGGGGCAGGGTTCTGTTTTTTGTCTTTACAGGATAATAGAAATATCCCTCTTCAAGAAATCATAAGGCCTTAGACACCTAGACATCTACCACAAGAAAGGATCTGTTGGTACCAATATACTCTACAGGGTAATATCTCACTGCCTAATATCTATATCTCTTTAACTCTAGAATAATTGTGGTCCCCAATTCAATTATAAATCAAGCTGGCTTTGGAGTTGAAATGCGGCAATTTCCTTCTCTAAGCCCAAGCATATTACTAAAAGAAAAAAATTAAGAGATTCTGTCTTGTATCAGAAGAGCCAACTAGTGTGGGACAGAAGAAAACCAATAATCTAAGGACCATTGTCATCAAGATTCTATTTCTCTCCATGCTTATTCTTGATTTCTCAGAATTCTTCCTTACATGTAATGTCATCTAAAGATTCAAACTTTCCATTTTGATATTAATAATGTTCAAGTTTTCCACAGTGAAAAGTAAGTCTTCCCAATAGCAATCTCTGATGTCTCCAGAAGGAAGTACATGTACGTTTGTGTGTATATGTGTGTTTGTACATGTTATGTGTTGCATGTGTGTTGTGTGTGTGTGAGCTTGAATATGTGTTGTGTGTATGTGTGTTGGTGAGTATGTGTGTTTGTGTGTGCTATGTGTTGTGTGTGTGTGTTGTATGTGACTGTGTATTTAGATGGGGTAGGAAGAATAGGTAGAGAATGAGAAAGACAAAGCAAACACACACACACACACTCGCATGCACACGTACAAGCTCATGTACACATGAGTGCACACACACATGCTTAGAGCCTTATTTTCAAAGCACCATATTTTACACGTAGCACTTTCAGAACAGTATAGAAACAGTGTCCCAAAGCAGCGTGGCTTCTGTATTCATCTGTCTATCATGAGACTGTCACATTATAACATCTGACCTCCAGGAAGTTGTTTATTTAAAGCAAATAAGTGATATTTTTCATTTCTAGTTATATTAAATTTACATACACTCTACTTTACACAGCCACATCTATTAACCCAGTTGAACCCCAAAGAGCAGTGGACAGAAGTAGGGCATAGGCTTTGCCTTTGGCCTCACTAGGCAAATGTCTACCCTTGTCCCTCCAGCCTGTTTGGGGCCATCACTTCAGTGTCCCACAGGAACGGGACTCTGAGTTCAGCGTCACACTGAGTAGGCTAGGCAGCACTCTTTGGGAAAGCTCGGTGAGAAGATGGGCTAGTGGAGGCGGGGTTAAACAGTGTGGTGAGTTTGTAACGAAGTCTTCAGCCAGTCCCAAGGGGAGCTCTGCAGGAGAGATGCCCTCCTAAACTGTCCCAGGTAAGACCATGGAGCCTGCTATGGATGTAATTTGCCCTCCAGCAGAGGGAGCATGATTGGGTAAGGTCACTTCTCCCTGCCAGGGCTGGTTACAGAGAAAGTCCAGCTGTAGTGGTTGGCAGCCAGCGCCGTCAGTGGTTGGGCATGAGTATCTGGGTCTTGAAGTGGGGAGAGCCGAGCACTGTTTATACTACAGGGTCCTCAGACATTTTGTAACATCCTCTCAGAAAATAGTAGTTTTTCTAGAAAGTGTGAGAAGCAAATGGAGAGGGGGTAGGGGACTTTTTGAGCCACCACCTCAGTGTTGACACAGCTCCTGAGTCTGAAATGCCAAGACTCAGACCGAATGTCCCCAGTTTCTAAGAATGCGCTGTGTTATACCTGGACAGCCTCATCCAACCACTGCTGCAGTTGCCAGTAAGAAATCACCAGGATGGCATTTCCCTTCTCTCTGGCCGGGAGGGTGGAGCTCCACTGGACAAACCTCAACTGGGTGTTTGGAGAGAGGGAAAAACGAAACAAACTTTATTTTCTTTATGAAGTATTATAAAAACAGTTCTAAGAGGACAGAGAGGGCAATGCAAAGCTCTCTTGGAAACCTCACCACAGTTAGGTCCACACCTTCAAGGTACATGCCCACAGTCCTGTCCCACTGCCAGCAGCCACGCAGACCAGAGCTCCGGGGCCCTGCTCCCAGCTCAGCCAGGAGCTCAGCTCCAGCACAGCTGGGCCTCCAGGCTTTGCACCTCGTGCTTAGAACCCAACACCAATAGGGGGTGGGATACTGTGTCCAAAGGGTCACACTGATTGAACATTCCTGCAAACAAACCATAATAAGCAATAGTTAAAATTTCCAAACCAGACCAACTTGCTTTCCTGGGAAATCCGCCAAAGTCTTTCCAAGTGGGATGGCCAAAGCAAGAAGACTCCCAAACTGTTCCTCCTGGTCTCAACCCAATGCAACCATTATTGATATTGGTAATGACAATGGTCATTAAAAAGACTGCAGGGCTCAGGTGCCCAGTTTAAAAGAAACAGGAGCTGCGTGCCTAGAGTGAGCTCCAAAGATGGACAGAGAACAGGCGTCCTCCCTGGAGCAGAAGAAAGTGGAGGAACACCAAAGTTGGACCAACTGATGCACCTTGCAGGCCAGCTGTGGCCGTGTGCCCTTGCTGCCAGTACCAGGATGATTTCTGTGTTCACTCACCCCTAACAGGCTCAGAGAACTGCAAACCTGACCTTAGGAAGTGGTGGCCAGAAGAAAACCGTTGTTGGAGAGACTATTTTTAAACACCTTCAATCACTGCTTTTCTTAAAAATAAAAATCTCTTTATTGTGAAGCTTCACCTAGGGTGTTATACGCTTATCTACTACAAAAAAAAATCTATGACAGAGCTGAAACTAGAAAAACAATCAGCTTTATATCCTCTTCCATGACTTGTGTGTCATTTGCCCTCATTCCTTCCTTCCTTGTCATCCAATATTATCCTTTTGTCTCCTTTCTAAATGTTATACTATATCCACGCATACATCTGTTTACATACACTCGCATACGGTACAGGCTAGGACTCATATGAGGGAGGAAGAGAGCTTGCATGATATCACTTCATATTATATACTTTAAGCATGTTTATTTTCCTGCAAACCTCATGATTTCACTTCTCTTTAGAGTTGAATAACATTCTATTTCATCTATGTAGCAGATGCATTCATTTCTCTGCTGATGGACGTCTACGGAGTTCTCTGGGTATATGTCCAGGAGTGGGTCATATGGTCATTCTGTTTTCTCTTTTTAGAATCTCCAGACTGATTTCCACAATGGCTGTATTCATCTGCACTGCCACCCACAGTGTCCAAGGGTTCCTTTTTCTCCCCACATCCTCTCCAATACTTATTGTCTATTGCCACTTTTTTACAAAATTTGGTGATGTTTGACCACTTGTCCTTTAGCCAGTGACTTACGGGGAAATATACAAAAGAGGGGTGCACAGGGTCCCAAACAGCTCAGCCACAGTTTCCTAGGAGAGCCTTGAATACAGTGGGGACACAAAGGACACACGCAGAGGACCACCTGCCAAGAACTCACCTGCCAGGCACCTTTTGACACTCTATACTATTACCTCATCGAACCCTTACAAAAACCTTAATTCATTCTTATGACCCTCTACTACAGATGAGGGAGCAGAGCCCACAGGCAGCCTTCCTAGAGGACCTCACTTAGGAACAATAGTAGCCCAGGTGTCGCCTGCATCGCTGTCCGCCCGGGAGCCAGCCCACTTTGCCCCCTAGTCTCCCGCTTTGCTCTCAAACCTTCAGCCACCTTGATTTTCAAAATCCCCTTTCAGACCAGCCATTTCTCAAAAATGTGAGACCTGTCTAGTTTGAGTGGCAAAACCAATCAGGTATTTATTGAATATGGAACAGAACCAAAGCCAGTACCCAGTCCAGAGCCTTAGAATTCGACCAAGCAGAGAAAACCCAAACCCACAGACTAATGATACACATCTGCTCCTGATCCAAAGACAAGCAGACCAGCAAGTGTGTGTTGGAGGCCAGGGGGCTAATAAGCTAGTTCAAGGGTAGCCCTAAGGCATTGTGCCCTTCCTCTAATTCACCTCAAACAAGGCATTGAGCCTGTCTGGATCTCCTAGAAGCAATGGCGTGAGTCAATACATTTCAAAAACAGAGCAAAATGAACACATGTATTATCTTTCATCGATTCTAAAACATGTCAAATACATCATAGCACTCAATCCACCTAGAAGCACTGTGAATATTTATACATGTTCATTTTAGAAATGGAGAAACTGAGGCTCACCATAGTGGGTATGAATCTCAAGTTCCATAGCTTTGTTTGATCCCAGCCTTCTCTACTATGTTCTTTCAAATGTGTTCTGGTTCCAGATCAAGCAGCTGAAGGTCAAGATCAAAGAGAAGGCTGGGGAGAATCTAGCCCTAGACCATTAAACCAGGGAGTATTCATCCCCAGTGCTTCAAATGCACTATAGCCAAATGCAAGAGAATGTTGGTTTCTGTTATTTAACCAGACAGGATCTCTGCCATGCACATTCCAACCATAAATCAGATTTGGTGAATCATGAAAAACTATTGTTTTCCAAACTTTTATCTGTTCTGCCTGATTCTCAGACCACTAGTTTAAACTCCAAGGAATCCCAAGATGCCAGTGGTCAGCTTGTGCAATCCAAGCATTATGTGATCAGAAGCTTGGCTGCCCTGATACGGAGCCTATTTGTCCTGTTTTGAATATATGAAAATATCACTGGCCATCACTGTCTCTTGACTTTTTATATTATGAGGTCATTAACCCTTTGCTAGATCCTCAATGAGGTAAGTGTCCTTATATCCCCCTCCTGATAGATAACAAAACTAATGCCTGGTGAGTGGAGGAATCTGAGGTCAATGTCAGAACCATGCTTTGGACCTGAAATTACAGTTCAGGGTTCTGCTTTGAGCTGTGGACTCTGGAATGCTCAGTGGTGACAAGTCGTCCATAAAGATCTCATTGGAGGTTTGAAGCCAGGACTTGGTTTGTTTTGTGTAACATTTTTAAAATTTCACTGTTTATTATGGTGTTCAGCACCATAACTCATCACTACAGCTTCATTCTTTGAACTCAAGAAGATTCCATAATGAGAAGCTCTGGGGGCACTATCTAGAACCCTTATTAATAACATGTTAGCAGAAAACAGGAGAAATGGAGACGAGAGTCTCTGAAGCGACTCAGAAGAACATGGAGGAAACCAGAAGGAGAGAATGCGTGGACAGATGGGTACCCTGTCACTCCTGCCCCAGCGCGTTACAGTACGGGGCCCATTCTGTTAGGGAGCATTCTGCTGACCAAGTAGGGATCCGTGAAGATGTAAGGCGAGTGAGTGACACCAAGATGTCAGGCCTGCCTCTTCCTTCGCTCCAGGCCAGGCAAGCTGCTGACCTTTTCGTCTCCTGTCCTCTCTCCTGAGCTCATTTCCTTATCTCTGATCTAAAGGCATATCACATACCAGTTCTCTTAACTGTACATGACCAGGCCCATCTTTCTATCTTCCTCTTTGCCACAAGTAGCCCTACCAGAGACTGTATATAGGATACCCCAATTCTTCCTCTTCCAGCCTTGTCTAACACCCCAGTTCCAACCTTCCTGCTCCTGGTAGTTTATTTTGGCAGGCTATCATATTTACATCTATCTGAACCACTCAAATGCCTATTTGAAGGAGACAACGTGTTAATAAAAACATAGGTAAGTAAATAGAGAAATAACACCACTAACAAAGCCGTCGGTAATAACAACAACCATGGTGGCAATGTCCAGAGTGCGTGCTGTGGGCCCTGTGCTCTCTCCCAGCTTACTCTCAAGGCTAGTCCATCATACAAATGTATAAGGCTTTGTGAAACTCAGGCTCAAAGACTTAAGTAGCATGAGCAACCAATCGGAAAATAGTTGTGCCTCGGTCTGCCATAAGATATGTCTTGCTCCAAAATGCGCTCTCTTAAGTTCTGCCCTAGACTTTAATCCACTCTGCCACCCGGAAGGCTTCGATCAAAGGAGCTGTTTTGCTTGTTTATCTAAGAATACTTGCTAAATCAGCATGTTACTGTTGTTATGAGTTCAGCTAACTTCAAAGTCTGAGGGAAGAGTCCCAAAGATCACCCTGACTTCAGACACTAACTGCATACTTGGGGACATGCAGAACCATCCATACATCACACCTCTGGCTACAAATTTGGGGTTCCCCATAAATACTTTAGTAATTCACTAGATCCATGCAGGACTCAAAAAAGCACTATATTCAGGGTAAGTTTTATTATAGAAAAAGGATATAAATTTAAGTTACCGAAGGGAAGAGATAGAAAGAGCAAGGAAGAAACTACATGCCAGGTTTCTGGTTTCGTTCTGCCCATGGAATCACATGTCACCTCCTCCTGGACACAGTATATGAGTGCCAACGGCAGAAGCTCATCCAAGCCTTCAATGGCCAGAGACATTATTGGTGCTCAATGTGGCAGTACCCAAATGGCTGACTTTTAGTCTCCAACTCACAGTGGAGATTCAGGCCAATACTTTGGGTCTCCAGTTCCTCCTGAAGTTATAACTGATGGTGTATCCCAAAGCACCTGTCATAAGTTGTATTGTTTGACTGCCCTGTGGCCAGGGCTCCCAGAAGAGAAAAAAAAATCCTCCCAGTGGTGTAAAAATAAACTTCAAAGTCCACACAACTTAATCCCTATGTTTAGGTAGATAATACTGCATACTTGTTACAGGCAAGGTCTACAAAGTTTACTCAAAGGTTTGTGAAAGTGCCAAGAGGCCAAGAAAGGAACCTGTGTTTCCTAAGAACACATGGTGCCCCTTGGACTGCCCCCAAATCCTGCTTGCCTACCTGAAGTTTCCCACAGACCTACCACATAGTAGGCTAGGGTTAGGGAATATGCACATCTCTCAAAGTCAGTGGCTCACCGTCCTTCTTCCAAATCTTTTTTTTTTTTTTTTTTTTTTTTTTTTTTTTTTTTTTTTTTTTTCATTTTTGCATAATATATTTATTTTTAAAATTATAACATAATTACACCAGTTCAGAAGATAATGCAGTGTCCTCAAACTGCATTTCTTAAAGAGGATATGCACGTAATATCCTCATTATGTCTCACACATTATTTACATATTACAGTTTTCATATTATTGCATTATATGCATATGTAACAGTAATAATAATAAAGAGACAATCAATGTGAGAGTTGAGGTCTACAGGAAGGTTTCACGTCAGGTAAAGGGTGAGAGAATGTGATACAGTATATATATTACCTCCCTTGAAAAATGTGTGGTAGTGTCTTCTGTTGCTTGTTGATGAACTAGGGAAAAAGGCAGTGGACCCATGATCCTGCCTCTTGAGCCACCTCAAGAGCTAGACCCCTGGTACTGACAGACCTTTGTTGGTACTGCTTTTGCAGCCTCAATGCCAGTCTCAATTACTCAGATCTTCCAGAGACTCTCCTACCTCACTCATATAGAACGTTTACCACATGGGCTTAGGAAAACCAGTTATCCGCCATAGTGGTTATGAGCTCCATCCCTAATCATCAGGGAAATGCAAATCAAAACAACTCTGAGATACCACCTTACGCCTGTCAGAATGGCTAAGATCAAAAACACTGAAGACACCTTATGCTGGAGAGGATGTGGAGCTAGGGGAACTCTCCTCCACTGCTGGTGGGAATGCAAGCTTGTACAACCACTTTGGAAATCAATATGGCGCTTTCTTAGAAAATTGGGAATCAATCTCCCCCAAGATCCAGCTATACCACTCTTGGGCATATACCCAAGAAATGCTCAACCACACCATAAGAGCACTTGTTCAGTTATGTTCATATCAGCATTGTTTGTAATAGCCAGAACATGGAAACAACCCAGATGCCCTTCAACTGAAGAATGGATAAACAAAATGTGGTACATATACACAATGGAATACTACTCAGCAGAGAAAAACAATGGCATCATGAGGTTTGCAGACAAATGGATGGATCTAGAAAAAATCATCCTGAGTGAGGTAACCCAGACTCAGAAAGACAAACATGGTATGTACTTCTTCCAAATCTTTAATGATGGCAAGAAAGTAATTCCCATCCAGACTCCCAGCTCTGGACACCTATGGGTCTCTCCTAAGGTCTCTGGGATCCAAATCTACCTTTGAGTACCAGAGAAAGAGCCACCTGCTCCAGGACTGTAGAAGTGTTCACAGGAGGATTTTCTCCACAGAGACTCACCGTCCTTGCTATTAACATCTGAAGAGCCATGAAAATACCACAGTCAAGAAGGCTAACTCTCTTCCACCCAAACAGCTCGCCAATCGTTTGGGTCTCTCTTTCACTCTTCACAAAATGAAGAGTTTAGTGGAGAATCTTGCTGCTCAGGGTGCGGCCCAAAGACCAGTGCGGAGCACTACCTGGGAACTTTGTAGAAACAGACCTCCAGCCCATCCCAGGCACTATGTTCACTTCTGCAGCGGAACAAGATCCCTGGACGGTACCTGGGAATATTGTGAGTCGCAGAACACTAACATGTCTGCCCGTCACCTCTACATCCTTCCCGAGCCTACATTCTGTGATTCTCAAAAGGTACAACTTCCAACCTCAGAGCTGAGATAGATGCCTCTTGTAACTGAGGAAACCCAAGCTCTAATCAGGAACAGTCACAAAGTAGAGTCACAAAAGATGCCTGTGACACCAAAACTCCTTGGACAAGCAACATTGGGACCTGGGAGCAGGCTCATTTTTCCACAGACCGACGTGCTGTGTGCGCCAGCTGAGGTCTTGAATGTAAACCCTTCTGAGCTCTGAGCTAAACAATGAGAGTAATTATGGGCTTGCTTACTCCCTTCAGATGCAGGCCGTTGGCCGGTGGGCCCTCCACAGGGTTCTGCAGGAGGTCTTGTTTCTGAGTGGGGTGGAAGAGCTCTGGTTAACCAGAGCAAACCCACTGAGGGGCAAAGTTGACATACCGGGATAATTACACGTAGGTTGACCATATTTACTGGAATACTCTTGTTCTAGAATTTCAAACAAAGGCTGAAACCCTAGAAAAACACACCACTAAAGAGAAGCAGGTTGTCCTGAGTGATTTATTGAAGAACAAAAGAGAAGGGAAGAAAGAAAAGAGAATTATCAGGGACTGGCATGCACTTCCCTTTCCCCGCGCTGGGCTAAGAGCAGCCAGTGACCACCGCTTTCCCACCCTCCTCAACGGAAGAGCCCCAAACACTGACGGTGTTTTTTCTAAGGCGTGTTTTTCACAGAGCCACATCAGATCCCGTGAACCCACTTAGACTCCTCAAAAGAAAGCTGCCTGGAGTACTGTCAAGGGGCAATCCCTCCTCTTCCCTTCTGCCTCCCTCCCCATCTTCCCATACCCTCTCCTCCCAACACACCCTTCCGTAACAGCCACCTACAGATACATGCAAATGGACAGAAAGTTGACCAAGACTGGACATGTCTCCAGAGAAGCCGGAAGAACAGGCTCTGTATCCTTTATTTCAGGAAGTTACTGGTTGCTTCTGAGGTTTGGAATAAGTGCTGGGAGTGTTTGACCTCAGGTATGTCCATGTAAATATGTAATTCTAACAGAAAATGGCGACATTTCCAACGTACAACTGAGAGCATGCATTGACCTGCAATCAAGAGAGAGGAAAGGGTCATCCGGAAACTGGCACAGTCAGAGAGCAGCAGAACTTCTGTACATGCCATGAGAGCTACAAAGAGGACTCACATGTCATTGCCACCCTATCCACACCCTGAACAGATACATACACAGAGAATTTCAACACCTCAGTGAAGGAAGAGTTATCAACATCTACCACATGCCTGGCAAAGAAAAACAAAGATAGACTAGCTTCCTGTCCTCAGAGTTGATGACACCTTCAGCGAGACAAGTTCAACCATGAGAAACAATTGGAACAACACAAGAGGGGATCTGGCAAGGACTGAACTGCTCTTGGGTAGAGGTGAGCAGCTGATAGGTCACTGAGCAATAGGGTCACCAGGTAGGAAGTGAGAGAGGCACTGACCATAAAAATCCATGCTGCCTTCTGGAAGTTGTTCTTCTTGAGTTGCCTTAAAAAAACAGTTTACTTAGGAAGTCCCAAAGCCTTCACCTCTCCTGTCAAGGAGAGGGTTGCTTGCCAGCTCCAGGGCAACATTTTGAAATTTCTAATTGGAAGTCTTGGTATGTAATCGTTTGCCCTATCTCATTGTCTGGAACTCTGAAGGGGTGACATACTCCGGGCCAGGTGGTGCCACACAAACAGAGAACTAGCAGGCAACTGGGTTAATTAGCCCATCTATACGCACTCCAACTACAAAAGCTGTAGCTGTTCAAACGTCTGCAAAAGGACACAAAATCAGGGCAAGACGCGGGTCCTACCACAGGTCATAGCAAAAATCTGCTGAACAGAACATTCCAGACTTAGCCAGTCAGGTACTCTCTGGGCTTAAAGCCCCTCTTGCATCAGGCACAGTATGGAAGGACACCTCTTGGGATCTCCAACCTACATAAAACACAGGGACTGAGCACTTAGACAAGAGGACCCGCTGCAGAAGAAGCTGGTGGGATGAAGCATCCAAACAGAAGGCGACTCGGGGAAGGAGCGGCCGTGGAATCGTTCTGAAGCTCCTCAGGGATCTGCATCAACCTTGGCTAAGCCCAGACAAAGAAAGGAGGTGTGTTGGTCAGCCTTCCACAACAGCGACAAAATATCTGTGGTGGCCAACTTAAAGAAAGAGCTGGGGTGTTGTTGGTGGTGTTGTTTTGTGGTGTTCGGAGGACGGTTTATTTAGTTGGTTGATTATTTGGTTGGACTGTTGTTGTTTGTTTTGAGGGTTTTGTTTTGTTTTGTTTTGTTTTGAGATGTGGTCTCAGTATGCAGCCCTGGCTAGCCCAGAGCTCACTCTGTAGACCAAGCTGGCCTTGCACTCACAGAGACCTTCCTGTATCTGACTCCTGAGTAGTGGGACTAAAGGTGTATGTTAAATTACATCTCTTGGTCAGGAGAGATGTAATTTAACCCTCAGTCTGGAGGTCTCCATTCAGTCACCTGTTTCTCTGAGCCTGTATCGGCACTGCATAGCATGGCGAGCGGGGAGCACGGGAGAGGAAGCCTGCTGACCTCACAGTGTCGCAAAAGCACCAAACCACCCCTTCAAGAGCATGCCCTGACTTCCGTCCAGTAGGCCACACCCCTCAATGTTCCACCACCTCCAGGTAACTTTCAAGATCCAGCCGTAGCAGGCAGACTAGAAGGAAAGAACAGCCGCAGAGGGATGCCCTTCATGAGAACAGCAGCCTCCTGCTCTGTGGGCAGTCAGCTCCACCACTTGGATGCCATGCTTCTAACTCCCACCACAGTAACCACCCTCCTCCAACCAGAGAATGGAGCTGGTGGCCTAGCTCCTCAGTCTCCTTGTCCCTCTGAATGCTCAAAGGATCAGCATGGGACTGAAGAGGGAAGTCCGGAGCCTTTCCCCACAGGAAGAAGAAATGCTGTCTGCTGAGTGTGTGAACCAGGAAGTCCCCCACCCCACTTCTTTATTCCTAAACAGGTCCCAGTGGCCATTCTATCACTCATGACAACAGAGGATTTGCAACTAATATCAGAAACATATGGACTCAGTTGCCTCCTGGTCAGTACCTGTCCTGCACCCTGTGGCTAGGGTGGACACCTTAAGGGAAAGGAAGCAGGGATCTCTGTCTGTGGCAACACTGACATTGTCCATGGCATTATGAGGAAACTGTCCCAGTGTGCCCTGCATGGCCAGTGTCCTACCTCAGAAGTTGTCTTCAAACAGAGCTGATGAGAGCAGGCTCTCTCCCCAAATCCCTCCAACTGCTGCTGCCACACTGTCGCCACGCTGCCGCCATGCTGCCACCACGCTGCCACCACGCTGCCACCACGCTGCCTGCAATGCTTCGGCCCTCCAGTAAGCACTGAAACCTACATCTAACATATCTTTCCAAACACAAAACCTATATTTAGATTCCACACCCTACAGCCCTGAAAATGCGCTTCTAGCACAGCGCCATTTAAAGCTTTCGTTATACATCTGTGCAATGGGGGCACTAACAGAGTCGGGCTCATCCGATTATTGCCACCTTAAATGTGATGATGGATTAAAGCACTTTTGCAAACAGTAGCCGCAGCTGGAATTGTTATCGTCACCACTGTGGCTACCATTATTAAGAAATGCTTCAAAAACTGTGCTCTGTGAAGTAAGCCAGGATCCGACCTTGTAAAATCAGAAAGTGCACCCTCCTTGGGAAACAGCTAACATCTTGGAGTGGCAAATTCCAGGCTTGGGTCTATTTTTTGCCTTTATATACTTTCTCACTTATTTTTTGATTTATGAAAACGCATCCATCATTTTGTAAGGAAAGCCTCCAGACACATGAACAAAAATGATAAAAATGCACAACAAAAACAAATAAAACCATTCAGCATGGCTAACAAGTCGGGCATTTGGCCCCAGTGGGGTAGATAAATCCAGAGGCAAACTCTGCGGTGGAACTCAGAGGTCAATGGCTGGGACTCTGCTGAAGGAATTAAAGAAAGGATTCTGAAGTCTCAACTGGTGGCCCACCTCAAATCCACCCAGAGCCTCTAAGTGGCTTCCGGAAGCAGCCCCCAAAAGCATCTTCAAGAGGCCAGTCCAGAAAACTGTAAATGCTGTTCACCTCTGCTCCTTCCTGGGGAATGTTTCCAGTGTGTGTGTGTGTGTGTGTGTGTGTGTGTGTGTGTGTGTGTGTGTGTGTGTGTGTGTATGTGTGTGTGTGTGAAGGCCACCTTGAGAAGGTAACAAGGTCGTTTCTCTGTCTTTACCCCATTGTTCTACAGGGTTACTCTAAGGAGACCCCAAGTGCCACCACCACCACCGCAATCATTTGCTTTGAGAGTAACATTTTCAGTCCAACCCAGGTGACTTGTACTCTAGGCGGGGAGAAGATACATAAAACCACAGCCTGGGGACATGGAGAGCTCTTTACAGTGGGGACCAGAGAGGCCCTCTGCTAGCAGGGCTCCCAAGACTGTCATGGGAATGCTCCCATTCAAAGATTTCTTCCTGCCCACATTCTGAGGCAGTTCTGGGCTGTCCTGGCCAAAGCTGACCAGACAAGAGCTTTATTCGGAAGCCGAAAAGGGGCTCAAGATGGCCCCAAACGGCACACATGCTGCTCAAGACCGGATGACACCTAACAGGACCAGCAGAGTCTTCTCGGGAGACGTCTGAGGCAAGGGGAGCCAATGGTGGTGCAAACATCCACCTAGAAGTCACCCAGAGAGTGCCCTGCTGAGAAAGACAAGAGCTGCTCTGAGGGCAGAGCCCAGGTCATTTCTAACCATCAGAATAGCAGGGTTCGCAGAGCTGCTACGGATGGTCCTGACTGAGCATGACTTTGTGCCTGGCAGAGTTAGGCCTGATGCATAGGATCCCACTGGGTCCTCACACCCCTTCCACCCCACCCAATACTCCATGTTATTACTGTCACGTTACTAAGATGGAGGGAAACTGAGGCCAAAGTGGTGGCATGGCTGATGAATGGCGGAGCTGGGATTTGAACCCAGGCAGTTTAATTATGAAACATGACTCACTGGATCACACCCTAGTTCTCTGCAAAGCCCAGCTGTGAACCCTGGAGTTTCCTGTGTGTCTTTCCAATAGTCCTCCATCATCTGAAGTGATAGGGTTGTGTCATCGTCCCCATAAACTAGAAACAGCCAACTACCGGGACACGAAAGTTCCAAGGAGATTGCTTATGAGAGCAGCATGGAGTGACAGCCTCCACACGAGGCTGAGTAGCCTTCTTTTGTTCTGCTGACAGTTAAAGGGAGACACCCGAGCTGAGACGTTTGCGGCAGAGAGTTAGTGCTGGAGATGCCAGCAGAGTGACCTTGCCTTCTCACTCTCCTCCCGCTGATGATCACGAAGGGCTTCCCTGAACCCAGAAAGATCCTTGGACCAGCTTTGGGGTCAGCAAGCTAAGGCTCAGAGGCCAAGTCTCATCTACTGCCTGTTTTCTCTGTCAAGTTTTATTGGATTGCAGCCACAGTCACTCATTTATGAACCCTCTCTGACTGTTTTCATGCTAGGAGAGCAGAATTGAGTAATTGTGACAGAGACCATATGGCTCCCAAGGCCTGAGAGATCTCCTTTCCAGCCCTTTATCAACCCCTGGTTTAGAATGATAACAGGCCTGGGGACTCCCCTCCCCCGGTGCAGTCAGGGACTCTACAGAGCGCAGTGGGTCTGCTCCACAGAAACGGCATGCGGTGACTCACGCCGCAGATGTGCACACAACCGAGTGAGGCAACAGACATAGAGAAGCCCCACCGGTCCAGTCTTGGATTCAAGCACACAGAGGTCTGGGGAGGGACCAGAAAACTGGGCTAGGCTGAGCTGGTAGTCTCCTGTCCCATCCTCCCTCAGTAAACTCTGACAAGCCTCAGGCTCCATTTGAATACATTCTGTTGCAGTAAGAAAGAAGTCACAAGATTAGTCCTTCTGCATCAGGTGAACGTTTCCGGTGGCAGAGAGGAGGGGAGCTGCATTCCTCGCCCTTCTGAGTTTAGCACAGAAACAGAACATGCAGAGAATGTTCCAAAAAATGGAGAACAGTCTAGAAAAACAAGGTGGGCAGAACAGAATCGAGAAGCTCGTGAAATTCAGATCATGAAGAGAGTCCAACTTGGCGTGAAGCCTTAAAGGATGGAAGGGCTTCTGGGGGCAGGAGAAGGAAGGAGGTCAGGCCAGAGGAAGACCAAGGACAAGAGGCCACTGGGTTCCAAGGGAGTGCATCCTCCTAACAAGAGAAAGGGTAAGGAAAGCACTCCACACCTCCAGGGCTTGAGCAGGGGAAAGCGGGAAGAAGCTGGAGGTGGCCGAAGGAAGAGGTCTTTCCAGAACGTGTGGACTCAACTACTGACCGGGGGCCATGATAAGAGGCAGCTGGCGAGATCCTCTGCATCACTGGGAGCTCCCCAAACTGAGCATCCCCCCATGTCTGCTGGAGCATCTGCCTCCACTGCTGAAAGGCAGGGCGGGAGGAGAGGACACAGTCCTTGATGCTCCCGAATTGTGCTCCAGGCCAGCTCTCAGCTCCCCATAAGAGCCCAAACAGCTCATTGTCTGAACTGCACAGTAGGTATCCTTCCTCTTCTTAGAAAGGGTTCTAAAAAGGAAAGGCCTATCCACCAGATCAACAGTCTGCAGGCATTGTCTGGACAGACCTGCTGTCTCAACTCACCTGACACCTTGAGAGAGAGAGAGAGACAGAGACAGAGACAGAGAGAGAGAGAGACCTGGTGCTGGCCCCTGCATCCAGCCATCCTTGTATTGCATGTTGTTGTGCACTGGCCATTTACACACGCCAATAAATAATTTTCCTTCTGATGTATTAACAGTTTGAATGGGCCACTGTCACCTCAGCCCTGAACAGGGCTGTCTGCAAATCTCAGGCAAGTGCTCTTCTCTAGTCAGGTCCTTGCAAAGACTCTGCAGATGCTGCTGTCAGTCCCAAGCTCCATGATCCACCCAGTGACTGTCTCTCAGAGAATGCCAACGTGGACCACAGGGCACAGCCCTGGTTCTGACTCAGGCCCTCACAGCTTCCTCACGATGCCAGCTTTGGAAACAAAGCCAATCTTGCCCTCACTCCCCCTCCACCTTTCGTCCACTGCTCCAGGGCATCTGCCTTCCACTTTTGTCTCCTAGGCCTTGCCAGTTGAAATTGCCTCCTGTTTCTAGAAGGAATGCCTGCTGTGGCTGGTGGGAGCCTTCCCCAGGAGCCACGGATGGTGCTGCTGTGCAGTGCAGTCTTGCCCGCAGGCCGCCTCATGCCGGGTTTCTGGGGTTCACAGAGGCGCCTGGGGTTCACAGGCACCTCTGGCTGACCTTCTCATTTCTCTGCTTTTGTCCATCACCTCATACAAAGCAGTGACCCTGAGATGGCTCCCAGAACCCCAGTTTCCTTACGGCTAAGCTAGAAGTTTAGTGTTGAATGCCGGAGCTGTGTCTAAGAAGAATCTTCCCAAATACAGCCGAGCCTTGATGAAGATAAACAGCACTGTGGGGAAATCCTGGAAGAGTCTTTTAAGAATGGTAATAAAGGCTGCAGGGATACCATAGGTGGCCGGTAGACAGCTCTCCCTGTGATCCAAAAAGAAAGCTGAACATTCTACACCTGCTATCTCATTTTATTCGCACAAGAGCATTCCGGGAATACATTGCCATCTCTACTTTCCAGGTGAGGTTCCTACGTCCTGGTGAGAAGATGGGATTGTTAGAAGTCACTCAGCTGCATGACCACAGTCAGGGTGGTTCTGGGCTCTGTCTGAGCTCCATAAACATGACTGTGCCCAAGAAGTCACTGATGGCCTGGCAGTGGTGGCACACGCCTTTAATCCCAGCACTCGGGAGGCAGAGGCAGGCAGATCTCTGTGAGTTCGAGGCCAGCCTGGTCTACAAAGTGAGTTCCAGGACAGGCACCAAAACTACACAGAGAAACCCTGTCTCAAAAAATAAAACAAAAAAGAAGAAGAAGAGGAGGAAGAGGAGGAGGAGGAGGAAGAGCTGGGAATTGGCCTTTCCATCTCCATGTGCAGCAACAGCAACCACCTTGCTTCCCACAGGGTTTCTGAGAGGATCCGTAGGAGGGGGTGGTGGGGAGGGGGTAAAGAAGCTCTACAAAGCATTGGGTCTCATTATTCCATAGGCAATGTACTCATGTGTGATGTGGCTAGCAGTGGCCTGTGCGTCTCTTTCTTCTCACCCTCATGTTCACCTTGTACTGAGACGTCAATAAACAAGTCACAGGGCAAGTCTACCAGGAAGGAGATCCAACTGAACTTCTTCTCCCCAGCTGGGACATGGACTCCTGGTGGACAGTCTAGGCTAGGCAGACACTCTGGAGACCCATGGCCCGAGTTAATCCCTTCCCAGCATTCGCCATCCACACACCCCACAGAGCTTCTTTTCTCATCTATAAACTGGGAACCATAATTGTACCTGTTACTGAGTTTGGGGAGCAAGACAAAGGGGCTTCTTTAGGGGAGAAAGAATATTTTGAAACAGCGTCTCTGTGTGGCCCAGACTGGCTTCCTACTCACTGTATAGTACAGATTGCTTCAAACTCATGGCAATCCTCCTGCCTTGGTCTCCCAAGTGCTGGGATTCTAGCATGGCCCACTACAGATGACTTTATCTTTCACTTTTTTAAAGCATAAAATAAATTAGATATTCAAAATGGAGAAGGGTAAGTCCCCATCAACTCGGAAGGTAAATATGGCTGGTGGCAGTAGCTGTGGCCCAGGTCCCACTGCTCCCCCTTACAGAGATAACCATGCTCCAAATCTGATGTAGGTCAAGGATTGAGGCACTTTCTCTGAAAAGGGACAGATAGCAGATTTCAAGCATTTTCAACTTTGTGGACACATAGTCCCTAGCAAGTAATGGGCAAGAAATGAAAGAAAGCAAGGAAGGAAGGAAGGAAGGAAGGAAGGAAGGAAGGAAGGAAGGAAGGAAGGAAGAAAAGGTGTGGTGTTGACTCAACAAATTTAATTTATTACTTAGAAATCTGAATTTCATACAGTTTTCATATGTCAGGAAAGAATTCCTTGCTGGAGTTTTTTTTTCTAACAATTTAAAACTGTAAGAAGACCATTCTCAGTTCACAGGCCACCCAGAAACAGGTGGATGGACTGGACTTGGCCCATGGATATAGATTGCCCACCCCTAGAATATCCCATTTCTGCATGTTTTAATACTGAAGTTCCATATGCACTTGTCTGTGGACTATTGCTCAGTGTGTCTTAAATGTCATATAAATAGTTTTACTGTGCCTTTGCCTCTATAGCTGATTACCCACCCCCTGCCTTTTTACCGTTACACTTGGTGAGATTTACCTGAACTGTTACACATGACTTCAGTGTGTTTTCTTAGCGGCTGAGCTGGATTTCACTCCATGACTTCTTTCACCACAATGCACTCACAGGATGATTCGTGGCATGTCACAGTGAGCAGGTCCACTGCTTCTCCATTCCCCTTTGGGTGGGTATTCAGTGGTTCCAGTTTTATAGAGACTGCTTCCGAAAGCGCTCTTAGGCATATCTATCTCCTCGTGTATGTGCACCAATATTCCCCCACGATTGCTCTCACAAGTGGGACATCATGGTCATAGGGCACCAAAAAGAAAGGCCTTGGCACCACACTTGGCTCCTGGTTAGCACCCACTCGTGGCAAGCTCTCAATCCCCTGGAGGCCCTTCAAGACCAGTGTTTCTCACTGATGTGTTCTTTTGAAAAGGCTAACATGGGCAAAATGTGTTGAAAACGAGCAGTGGGCCCTTCCAGGGACAGAGCAGAAGAAGGCAGGACACTCGCAGCCACTGGGACTCAGGAAGTTAGCCAGGAGCGGTGGAAACAAAGCCTTCTGATGAGAGAAGAGGCAGGAGTGAGTGTGCTCCATGCAGGCAGGAGTGAGTATGCTCCATGCAGGCAGGAGTGAGTGTGCTCCATGCAGGCAGGAGTGAGTGTGCTCCATGCAGGCAGGAGTGAGTGTGCTCCATGCAGGCAGGAGTGAGTGTGCTCTGGGCAGGAGTGAGTGCGCTCCATGCAGGCAGGAGTGAGTGTGCTCCATGCAGGCAGGAGTGAGTGTGCTCTGGGCAGGAGTGAGTGTGCTCCATGCAGGCAGGAGTGAGTGCGCTCCATGCATGCAGGAGTGAGTGTGCTCCATGCAGGAGTGAGTGTGCTCCATGTAGGCAGGAGTGAGTGTGCTCCATGCAGGCAGGAGTGAGTGTGCTCCATGCAGGCAGGAGTGAGTGTGCTCCATGCAGGCAGGAGTGAGTGTGCTCTGGGCAGGAGTGAGTGTGCTCCATGCAGGCAGGAGTGAGTGTGCTCCATGCAGGCAGGAGTGAGTGTGCTCCATGCAGGCAGGAGTGAGTGTGCTCCATGCAGGCAGGAGTGAGTGTGCTCCGGGCAGGAGTGAGTGTGCTCCGGGCAGGAGTGAGTGTGCTGCAGGGACACCCAGGAGACCAGCTTAACCAGAACATCTGCAAAGTCCTGCAGGGTTTGGATGCCAGGCAGATGTGTGTGTGAGGCTTGATTCATCAGCAGATGGAAGTCCCAGCAAGCCCAGGCTAAGGGAGGTGAGGGCTGCTCCCGGGAGGGTAGCTCAGCCAGTCCTGAGTTCATTGAACTTGGGAGTGGACAGGGTGTGCCAGAGCTGAAAGTTGTGTCAGAGACAGATTCAGGACTGACAGCCTCCTGCCTTAAGGGAGTTCAGAAATAGCATGTGTCACAGTTTGGGGAGGGCCTGGTTGCCATCCGAGGCCAGACTAGGCCTTTTGAGAGTCTTTAGAGGCCAAGCAGAGAGCTGGACTTTTGAGAGTCTGTGGAGGCCAAGCAGAGAGCTGGACTTTAAGCAGAACTTTCGCTTTCTGGTTCTGGTCGTGAGAGAAAAACTAAGCTGTTGCGTGGGATAGGACACGGCGCAGGAAGGTGAAGGAGTCCGAAGCAGCCCCCTCGGATTGCCTGGCCTTTGGCACCCTGTATCTTTAAATGCTCTCAGTGTGTGTGGTTCAGGCAGAGGTGGGCAAACAGCTCTTCGTCCAGCTGGGACCATGGAGGCTCACATTCCCCTCTTTGCCTACACATCAGGCAATTATTGTTCTTAAACTGTGGTTATGACATGAAATCATAGAAAGAGAAGACAAGGGAACACGGGACATCAATAGCACCTCCTCATTCATTCAGCACGCGTGCATTTATGAAGCCCTTTTGTGCATGCCACTGTGCCCGGGATAGCAGACCACAGGATGCATAGCACATGGCATGTACATCACCTGTGAGCCAAGAGGGTTGCTGGTTTTAAGAGTAGTACAAAGCAGTATATCATAGGTACCAGAATTCATTTTTTGTGGACAATGAATGTACTGAGACTCTGAGGGAATTAAGATGGGATAGAGAAAGCCTGGGACTTGCAGCCAGTGTTTTAAAGAACTGAGATTCAGAGAAGCAAGGAGGGTGTGCAGACAAACGGGGTGAAAATGAGCAAGACACACTGGGGCTGAGTCCATCGCTAAGGACTCCTAAGCTTCCAAGGACACAGCCACATAGACAATCCTGCCCCGAGGAAGCTGGCTGCACCATACACCAGCGTTCTCTCTTCTCCCGGCGTCCTGAAGACATGGGCCCTGTCCAGATCAGCCTCTCCCTCTTCCCAAACCCCCAACAAAGCCAACGCCCCCAGAAGGTCTGGGGCATTCAGACCTTGCTGTCTTGAGTAGGTTACTTAATCCCTCTGAATTTTCATTTGCTTGATTGGCGAATGAGGATGACGATGCACTCACTCACACCATTGCCATAAACATGGGAGCTGTAGTCCACACCGCGTCACTTGCTGAGCTGAAAGTGGTCCCACACATCTGTTTCTCCATGAACATCTGGAATGCAGCCAGATACAAACTCTGAAAAGATATGATCTGGCCAAGAGCAGAAGCACTTGTCTCCTTTAAAATGGAACCTCTGGCCACAGCTCTTGATTTCTGGATCCCAAACTTCATCACCGTGTTCCCCCAGGGCCACGTGCACGGTCACTGGGAAAGATTATGAGTAACAACAGTTCAAGTAGTTCAAGTCTGAAGTCAGCATCTCTGCTGAATCCCAGCAGGCAGGTGCCTCCTTCCCTGAGTTAGTTACAAATGCTACAAAACACACCTTTAAAGTTCTTTCTTCCAGGCAGCCTTCAACATGGTGTCCCTACGCCCTTAAAGGATGCATAGATGAAACCTGGGATAGAGAAAGTCTTGGAACTTCCATGGACAGACTTGCTAGAATTTGTACTGTTTCTCTATTGCTGCTATAACAAATTATCAAAACCCAGCAGCTTAAACAACACAGCTTCTGGAGGTCAGGGTCACACATGATGCAGTCCTTGAGAGACATCTCACAAGGTCAAAATCAGGGTGTCTACAAAACCACACTCCTCACTGAAGACTCTAAGGAAATGCTCTCTTCCCAGCTCAGGCAAGCTTCGGACGACTGGGGTCTCTCCTCACCAATCATCAAGCTTTGGTCCCGAGTCACCTATATTCTGTCTCATGTTCCAAGGTAGAGTATCTCACACCTCCAGTATTGTAGATTTCTGGCCACCTCTTTTGTCTCATCTCTAACTCTAGCCAACCAAAGTTCTTTGCTTTGAAAGTCTTCTGGGATAAGAGAAGACTGACCTGGGTGGTCCACGACACTCTTTCTGGGGGTCCTTAACCTAAATTGCGTCTATAAAGTCCCTGAGGCCTCAGAAGGTAATATGTCAAGGTTTCTGGAGATGGGGACATGGCCACCTTTGGAAGGCTTTCTGCTGGCCACCGTACTATAGAGTCCAAGCCTTCCTACTGCTCTAGAGACTGAGGCGGCAGTACAGGACCACATGTGGTCTGAGTCCACAGCAAGGCAGATGGACAGCGGTGTTTCCGTTTGTCGGTTCACATTCAGCATGATGTCAGATTATACCTTCCGTCATCTCAGGAAGACAACCAGTGGAGTGACTGGGGGGATGGGACAAAAAGGGACACATGGGAGGGTGAGCATGAGCGGAGCACATGATGTACACCTGTGAGATGTCATAATGACCCTCATCACTTTTCACTAATAACGATAATACATTTGTGTCCCCTTAATGGCTGGGATTCAGAAGCAAGAGCCCAGCGTCCTTCAGTGGGGACTTCTATGTCTTCTTACCCGCGCGTATTAGCTGTAATTAGAGTGGAAAACACAAATAAGAACAGGCGGTTTAGTTTTGTGTCACATGGTAACTTTGTAATACCAAGCTGCTACAGAACTTATGCTTACCCAATCCTGTCACTCCCACTAGAAATTTGATTTTACTAATAAAAGAATGTAATGGAAGCAAAATTTCTATACAGAGCTAACAGGTAAAACTGTAATTGTTAAACATTTATTTCATCTGTGCCAATTCTCCAATTTCCATTGAGGGATGCATTTTAAGAACACAGGTTGGTCCAAAAGTAAGTGTTAATACAAAGTATAAATAAATATGTGTCTCAGCTCTCCCAAAGACACTTTTAGTGCTAAAGTTCCTGGAGTAAGGTTTGGAAGCCTAAGCTCGGGTCAGGGGACCAAGGACCTATGATGGGGAGAACACAGTCTCTGGGGTTCATGCAAAGCTGCCCTAGACGCCCTAGATGACCCTTTCGTACTTACTCCTCTGATTGTGTGTGCTTTCTCAAGCAGTTTGGAGAATTTCTTTTCCACATAGCCCCAGCCCCCACCCCAGGCCTCCTGCTCAGCCCAAGACCCTTAGGGAAGAAAATGGAAGGTTCCTGTGGCTTCCATTTCTGAAGGTGTAAACAGAGTTGGGGTCTGGGCCTCCAAGTTTCTTGCCTTTGGGGACAGCAGGAGTCAAGAGTTTCTGAATGGCCATGGGGATGGGGGCTTCCTGTGCAGGACTTTACACATTTGCGGTCCCATCAATCCAGCACCTCGGGGACAGGAAGCCAGAGGGGTTTGTGGAGCCAGATAGCCAAATAAAAAGAATTACTTTTACCTTCCTGGAGTTAATTAATGCTGAACAGAGCAGCTCAAGTACAAACACTGACCAGGCTTTCTCGGAGCAGAAATTCCACATTTCACCCATAAAGGCAGCAAAGCCTGACCCCCGGAGCCCACAAATGCAGGTCAGGCCTAGCTGGGAGGTACAGAGGAACTCACACTCTCCCTCCACGCTCCTCCTGGTGTTTCCTTCTGGGTCTTATTTTTATTCATTTTTCCAGTTTATAAAACATGCTCACTGATGGGCCCTTGGGGCACATGTGGAAAAGCTTAAGAGACACAAGTACAAAACCAGACCGACCAAGAGTCAGGAACCAAACCAGGAATTCTCCTCCACCGGCCTGCCTCTGCTCCTGCCCCAGGAACCCTCTGGCCTTCACCTCCCAAATTTGCTGAAAAGGCCATAAAGTTGGGTTTTTCCAGGAGGAAAAAGAGGTGGGTATGGGAACCACCCGCTAATATCGCTATCCAGGTGCCCTGGCCAGTGGTGGTTTGGCAGAGAGGTTGCTTGAACAAGGAGTGCAGACCTCAGTGCTGGGCAACAGGGCTCTTCATCTGTCCGGGAGGCCGTCCGGGTCACATGCAAATTATCCAAGACCCATGCTTATCAGGAGCTCTGGTTTCTCACCCAAGGAGGGGAAAGACAGAGAAGGTTCTTTCTCCTTAGGGCTTACTAAACAAGATGCTTTATTAGAAGTGTGGCACTGAGATAATTTTAATCTGCTCTATTATCCTTCTTACTGATAATGTGAAGGGTGGGAAAGAAAAGACAAAAAAGAGGTCAGGCATTGCTCCAGGTGCAGAGGCATCCATCTTTCATCTCAGCATCATTCACTGAGCATCTACTGTGTGCCTGGAGCTGAGCATCAGATGATGGACTTGTACTCTGGAGGAAACTGACTTAGTCTAGGGGTGGAGGAAGGCCAGCCAAAGAACACACATTTGAGCAGGGGCCTGAAGGATGGATGGCAGCCCCCAGGCAAATAGGGAGTTGGGGCAAGTCTCTGAGGATGAGACAGGAGGCAGTAGCCTTAGACGCCCAGTGAACAGAGCGATGTGATCAGTTCACATCTTTAGAAAGCTCCCTCCAGCAGGCGATCGACCTGGCCACAACCCCTGGAAGTCTGCTCGGTCCTAGAGCTTGACAGCCTCAACTTGAAGCGGTGTGGTGTTAGTCTCCATTTCTATCAGGCATCACCAGTATGGCCCCATGGTTTCCTGAGGATTAAGCTGGGACAGACAGTATAGGGAGAACCAGGCATGGTCCCGGGGGCATAGATGTCCCCTAGCTGAAGGCAAACTTACTGAGCAAAGCATCAGACCCCGCATTAGGGAGAGGGTTTGAGTTCGAATCCCCAGAAACCACATAGAAGCCAGGTACAGGAGCACATGCTGGCAACCCTAGCTGGAGTTCAGAGGCAAGGGGACATTGCAGATCCTGGGGTTTCTAGCCAGCCAGCCTAGGCAGTCCATGAGTGTTGGGTTTAGTGAGAGACCCCATCTCAAAACATAAGGTAGAAAGTAATAGAAGAAAGCACCTGCGGTCAGCCTCTGGCCTACACACACACACACACACACACACACACACACACACACACACACACACACGGCACCTGGGGACCTGTGGGGCTCAGTGGCATGGTTTTGCTTATCCCCCTTAGCCTCAGGAAGAAGGTGTTCATAGGCCACTCAACATGTGTAATAGTTGGGTACATATGACACACACAAACAAACACACAAAAAACAACAAATCATCAGAGATAGCACACGTGTGGACTTCCAGGTGGGGGCTGCTCTTCCTTGGGAGTTCAGCAGACATCTAAAGACCATCACCCACGTGTGGCTTCCTTCAGTCGGCAAAGGCTGCTCTGACTCCTCTGGGACCAAGGTGAAGCGCTGAGTGAGGCTGTCCGGACCATCTCCTCATAAAGTGGCCACACATGTTGAGTGGTCTGCGGACACCTTCTTCCTGAGGCTCAGGAGAATAAGCAAAGCCACGTCACTGTGCCACACACGTCACAAGATGCCACCAGGGTCCTAGACTCTTTTCCCTACATAAAGGAACCTTCCAGAAGGACACTGTGCCCCAGTGGCTGTTGGGCTGTGGTATTTTTTCACAGGAAAGGGAAGTGGGGTCTCTGCTAGAATCAGCTACACACCCCAGGCTGTCCCAAAGTTAAGATAATGCATACCTTCTGCTCCAGCTTTCTGGGGGGAGGTTCTCTGTGGTTTATTAATCCCACTTCTGCCCTTCATCCAATACACGAATAAATGAAAAAGATGTACTTGGCTGAAAAGAAATAAGAGAATGAGAGACACCCCCTGGCCAAAACATGGGGGGTGGAAATAGGCAATTTTCCCAAAAAGCCATCGCATAGGTTAAGATCACCCCAGGGAAATGTTTAACTTTCTCCGTGGTCATTTATTTGAGCTTTAGGCCACTCTTGGGCTGTGGCGCTTAATGGAAAGAGTATTTACCTTAGCAACCACAGCAAACTGGGATCCAGCAGGCATGCTGGGAGGACACAAAATCCCTTCACAAAGGAGGCCATCAGCTAAGAAAATGTCACACTTCACATTTGGGGATGCCATCAAGGGATCTTTTAAAAATATTTTTCTGTTAATGACGGTTAAGGGTGGAGAAAGGGAAAGGGAAAAAGAATGGCATGTTCAAGCTCCCCTTCAGGTTTCACCTCTGCCTCGCTCCCTCCTGCTCCCTCCTCGCTGGACAGTCTGAAAGCAGGGATGGATGGCTGGTGAGAAAGAACCCTGGAGAATGGAGTTTGGAAGCCATGCTGCCCTTCCTCTGTCTGTTGCCAGCAGTCATCGCGCTGGCAGCATGCCCTGTGAAGGCCACAGGAAGTCTCTGGAGTGTTCCCCGCACGCCAAAAGTGCAGGTTATCCACAAGTGTGCATCCTCGTGACTCCCTGCATCCAGTCGGTCCTCCATCCTCATTAACAAACGCATCTAATTCCAAGAGCCTTTGTCTAAGATCAGGCCTGCTGTACACACACACACACACACACACACACACACACACACACACGCATGCACACGCACACACGCACGCATGCACACGCACACACACATGCACGCACACACGCACACAGAGCATCCCTGTGTTATGAAGGAGTCTGCTGTGTAGGTGCAATCAGCTGGACCAGATGGCACAGCTGCCCTACTCAAGGACCTGGACCATCCAACAGGAAGCAGTGGACACATGGGCCTTGCAAGGAGCTCCAGCAAACTCTTAGCCCGACAGTTTGCTCTGTTTCTCAGGGTATGCAGACTTCTGATAATGGGAGGGTGGGTGTAAGTGAGGGGGACAGGAACGGGACAGAGGCAAGCAGGGAAGGTAGAAAGGCGCAGTAAGTAGGAGCAGGTGAGTGTCAAGATCTGGGCTCCAGTGTCAGAAGAAGACTGAAGTCCAGATGTGCTGTTGCCTGTGGGGTGGTTCCACCTGGTGCTTGCCTGCCTATTGCTCCCTTCACCAAACAGCTTCTGTTCCCATCTTCATCCACCATCCAGCTCCTGCAGAAGTACACCGTGCCCATGGATGACTTCCTGCCTCTCCCTTTTCCCTCCGCTACGCTTCGCACACTTCCACACACCCCTTAAGTTGGAGCCCAGATTGCAGTCCTGCAATCCTCTGAGCAGCCCCTGAAGCTCTTACCAGCACTCTTCTTTGTGTGGAATCTGTCTCCATTTAAACTGACAGTTCTTAACTAGAACCCAGGGGACGCATGATACATGCCAATGTCTGGAGATATTTTTGATTGTCCTGACTGAGGGCAGTGCTACCAGTATCTAAGGGTAGAGCCTGGAGTCCTGCTAAGCACCCTACCATGCACAGAACAGACCCCCCAACACAGCATCACCTACCCCAATTGTCAATACTACTGGGTTGAGCAAGCCTGAGTTCTCAGGACAAGGACATCTTTTATCTTTCAAATCAGCTTAGCTATGTCACCCTACGACACCAAATCCATGGTAGATTACCAAAGTGTTACATGAAGAATTGGCAGGCAGATCAACGTGGTTAGGACCACAACCAAAGAACAGTGTGGCTACATCTATCTCCCAAAATGTCTTCAGCATAAAAATACAAGGAATCACTACACTTGAAGCTCTGGTGGCTAGAGGACCATGGCTATACTGCAGAAGCTACCAGAAAGAGCCCTGGATGACAGGAGCCCTTCATAAAACTCACCACTAAATTCATCATCTCCCTAAATGCACTAGACGGTCTTTCAATACATGATTCAATATGTACGTTTCTCTTTTTTGCAACTTGCAGTGTGCTAATTATCAACATCAATAATTTGCATCCCAAACTTGTTGGTTTTGCTTTCTACATCTTCACACCCTTTAGTCCCTGAGAACTCTGAGGGACAAAGTGTTACAAAAACTGGTTTTAAAACGCATTTTCAGTTGGGCAATGGTGGTGCACGCCTTTAATCCAAGCACTCTGGAGGTAGAGGTAGATGGATCTCTATGAGTTCAAGACCACCTTGTTCTACAGAGCAAGATCCAGGACAGCCAGGGCTTTACAGAGAAACCCTGTTTTGAAAGAACAAACAAAAAGGAAGGCAGGCAGAAGGAAGGAAGGAAGGAAGGAAGGAAGGAAGGAAGGAAGGAAGGAAGGAAGGAAATGCATTTTCAAGCCAGAAGTGGTGGTGCACGCCTTTAGTCCCAGCACTCAGGAGGCAGAGGCAGGAGGACCTCTGTGAGTTGGAGGCCAGCCTGGGCTACAGAGTGAGTTCCAGGACAGCCAGAGCTATGTAGAGACCCTGTCAGTGCATTTTCAGGAGCCAGGCTTGTTCTCTGCAGAACTTCTAAAAGCGGTGTGTCTCAGAGCACACACACCTTCAGCACAAAGAGGCCCCTCAGCCCACTCCTTTGCCCCCCTGAATCCCACTGTCAAATGCACAGAACCCTCAGTGAACATGAAGTCAGGGAGCCCCTGTTCCCAGCCTGTCTGTTGCTCTGAGAGCATAGCTCTACCAGGAGCAACTCTGGAGACCTGCAAAGCTCCCCTAAGAGGCGCAGCCCCAGCACACCTGGCAGGATGTTTGAGCCTTCCCCAAGCCGGCTCAGCTGAGCTCAGTTCAGGCCAATTCCAGGAACTTTTATAAAGCAAAAGCTTTGTGCTGGGTACTATGCAAAAAGCTGGAAAGTTACAAAACAGGGCTACCTTCACAGGGCTGAGTGTCAGTACAGCACTTCCTAAGTAAGAACCTCTGTGGGGACAGAGGCCCAGCAGGGGTGCAGGGCCCAGGAGCCCGCTGCACGTTAGAGTGGAAGGCAGATTTTGACCTACAGCCTGTTGGGTCTGCAGGGTAAAGCTCCCTAAGACTTCTATGGCAGTCCCAGAGCAGGATGGGGAAGGAGAATGGGGGTGGGCTGGACTTCAGGGGACTGCTGAGCTTCCTTCATGTAAAGGCCACAGGATTCCATTTCTCAAGAGGGGGTGGGGTCAATGCTAAGCCAAACCTATAAGGAGCTGAGCCTGCTGGGGCCTGGGGGTCTCTCTCAGACTAAACATCCAAGCCCTGAACTCCCACAGATGTCAGTCTGGCTGGATCACACAGTCGGACACCTCTGAAAGGCCGTCCACTCCCTGTCTGAGAATAAACAGGAGCATGAACTGCTGGATCTTTTTTTTTTCTTGGCATGCATGGGAGGGTCAGGGTTTTCTTCTTTAAGGAAAGAAAATGACATTTCCTGAACTCAGAGGTCAAAGTTTCAGCCTGCCCGCCACCGCCCCACACAAAGCCCCCTCAGGCTGAGACTCTCCATGCTGTCCCCTCACTGCGCCCACTGGCTCTGCCTACACCACTGGCCCCTCCGTTCCATGAAGTCTGGCCTCATCTCTCTATCAGGAGCACACCATCACAGCAGTTGCCTTCTCCATGACCCAGATTTGTGCCAAACCCTAGCTGAAGGGAACCTGCAGCAGGCTGAGGGGATCCTGCCAGTGTCCAGACAAGGAAGCGAACCCTCGAGAGAAGGAAAACTCAGTTCAGATTGACTTGTCAACCTGGATCAGACATGGCGAGTCTAATGCCAGGTGCTTCACTGTCTGCTTATCTAAAATACAATTTGGGGGAAGTTTTCAGGCGGCAATTAGTCCAATTCCAGGTGCACAATAAATGCTTAAGGTGTGACTACATAGAGACTCTTTACAAAGTGCATGTGACATAAAGGTGGCTTCTGTAGCTAAAGGGCCTGAGATTGAGTGTGGTCTCTGACCAAGATAGCACAGAGGTCAGCGGACTACAAAATACATGTGACACCCACCCCCAAGGATTGGTCCTATTAACTGGGAGCTAGGGAGAGAGAGTCTAGGATAAACATTACAGGGGATTTGGGTGTGGTCTGCCTCTACAGCAAAAGGTGGGTGAGGTCTGCCACCACAGAAACAAAAAGGTCATTAACAATATCATCCCAGTTTTCTGGGTGGGATAACAAGTATTCTATCTCCTCCATTGAGGAGAGGCCCCTGTATATTTAACATTCCAAGTTTCCCTAGTGATCTGTGGGCAAATTTGTGACCCCCTCAACAACAGGCCATCACTGACTGAGCTAGACCATAGCCTAATTGAGGCTGGACAGCACAGCTCAGAGTGCCTACCTGTAGAGGTAACCCCCAGTCCTGCAGGACTCTGGAGCCAACGCTGATTTTTCACATGGATGTTCTGGGCCCCCAGTGCAAAGTGAATTACCAATTCTGTTATATTAGCAATCCTTGTTGGTAAAATTTCTCTCTGGTGAATGGAGAGACCTAGTATGCACAGATCTGAAGGAACCAGCTTGGATGGTAATACCCCACAAATGTCTGTCTGTCTGCCCCAGAGCCTCCCACCTGCAAAGCCCAGCAACTTTAGCACCGCATCCTGCTCTGGACTCATCCACTCCCTCTTCACAGCCGGGATGTGAAGCCAGTGACATCAGCCTATGGCAGCTCAGGAAGTCTGAAGGGAGCTCCCTGGGGCCCTTTCCATCCGGCACAGCAGGACGGCCTCAGCCCAAGGCCTTCATCGTGATAAAGTCCACTTTCAAAACTACCTGGAATTAGAGGGGGCCAGTGTACACATCTTTGATTTAATTGGTATTTATTATTTATTAGTCCTTGATAAGCCAAGGTATATCCAGCCTTCCGATAACTAGCTGTGCGTACCAGCCAGATCTGCGGCCCAGAGCAGAGTCATTGGCCCTTTTCCTTTTGCTTTGTAATTTATTTCTTTTTAATAGCACCACCCTTCCCACTAAAATGCACTTACCTGAGCTAGCCTAGCCTAAGCCAGGGCACAAGAAGCAGTCTTTTTCCATCAGAAGATGGACCACATACTAATCTAAAAAACCAAGGGCCCTGCAGTTACCCTTGGCCCTTCGTCCTTATCACAGACCAATCACTCTCCTCCATGCTTGCTCCAGTTCACAAGCTCAGCTCTCTCTCTCTCTCTCTCTCTCTCTCTCTCTCTCTCTCTCTCTCTCTCTCTCACACACACACACACACACACACACACACACACTCTTACACACCAGGCTTGCTCCAGAATCCAGTCCTCTCCCACTGCCTACAAAGACCAGAGCCATCAAAAAAACAAAACTTGGCAGCATGCCAGCAAGCACAGGGACATCGTGCTCCACACAGCCATTTCTCACATCACTCTGGGTGATAGCTCAAGTCCTCTTCCCACAGGTCAAAGGCTCTGATGCCAGATTTAGAGCCCAGGCCATCAGAGGCTCCCCAGAAGTGGCTCCCTGGCCTTCGCCCACACTTTGAAGACCTGTAGGAGATCTAAATCTGGGCCCTGAGGTAGTTTAGGAGAGGGTGCCCAAATGCATGGAAGCAGCAACATCCGGTGGGAAGGACCTGAAGTTTTAGTTGGAAAGATTTGGATTAAAATCCTGACTTCATGCTGCACTGGATATGTGATCTTGACGGAGTTACTCGACCGATCTGAAAGTCCGTTTCTCTGCAGAAAGCATTTCATCCACTTGGTGGTCATAAAAGGTAACGGCAATAGCATAAGTAGATGGTCAATTCCCTTCTTTCTCTTGCAGAAAGGAAATTCCCAAAGAAGCAAACAATATGATATTTATTTCTCCATTGAGCCCAGAACAAGTATTATCTGCCCCCAGAGACATAAATAGAAATTTGTAAGTAAAATATGTTTTTTAAAAATGGAGAAGCTCCACATCCTTAGGAGACTTAGGTGACAGCACATTTAGATGCTCTACCAGAGCCTGGCAAACCTTTCCTTTGAAGGGCAGGAGAGTGCACACTTTTGGCTTTGAGGGCTGCATCTGTCACAACTACTAGACCCTGCCATTGAAAGCAGCCACAGACTTTAGACAGCAGAGCTACACTCAGAAGCCTCAGGAGGCCTGTGGGATGGCTTCGCAGGAAAGGGTGCATGCTGGCAAGTCTGATGACAACCTGAGTTCGATCCCTGGAACCCACACGGTAGAAGGAGAGAACTGACTCCCACAAGTGGTCCTTTGACCTCCGTGTACTCACTATGGCTCATGCTTGCCTACACACACACACACAAAAAAAAAACAAACAAACACATGCACACACACATGCACACACACAAAACACTCATGCACACACGCACATGCACACACACATACACACATGCACACACACACATGCACACACACACACATGCACACACACGGAGAATGAATAAATACTTTTTAAAGATAAGAAGTGGGGGGAAGCATGGGAGAGTTGGAGAGTGAAGGGGTGGGGGGAACGAGGGGGATGCAGGGAGAGTGAAGGGGAGGGAAATGAGTGTGTTCCTGTAGAGTGTGCTTAGAAAAGGAGGTGAAGTCCCTGGTTGTGTACCAGGACTCCTAAATGAGCATCTCACAGAGACACTTGCATATCGAAGTTTCCTGCAGCACTATTGCACAATAGCTGTGACAGACCCAACCTAGGTGTCCACAACAGAGGAACGGATAAAGAAATGGGCTGTGTATACACAATGGTATTCTTCTCAGCCATGAAGAAGAATGAAGTTATGTTGCTTACAAAAAAAATGGAGGCTACTATAGATGGTCATATTAAGTGAATTAAGCCAGTCTCAGACAAGCAAGCATCCTACTTTGTCTCTCATTTTTAGTTCTTATATTTTATATAGTTACATAAAATCAAGTACATACATATTAAATGAAATACAAGTAGATTTGTCTATGGGAGCCGAGGGATTCATGCTGGAAGGGAAGACAAGGGAAGGAAGGGGGAAAGGGCGGTGTGGAATGTGGTCAACATACAATATACAGCTACAAGGGAAAAAATAATTTTTAAAAAGAGTGTGAGGGCCTGGATGTGGCCCTGGGCTGCAGATGGCAGACCCTGACGCTAGCTTAACCTAAGCTTTGTGACTTTTCCTGACCATCACATGACTACCTCTGAAGCTGCTCCCACATTCCACCCTGGCCAGCTCCTGCTAGTATACGGGTTATAAGCTGAGGTCCGATCCCAGGTTAATTGGCCATGTAAAGTCTGGCTTACCTTCTAGAAAGAAAGGTTAAGGAAACAGCAATGTGCAGAGCGCATTGTTTCTCTTATCCATTTTTTGGTGTGTGCCAAGGTAAGCTTTAAGGTATATTAACAGCAGGTGCTGTTAGCCCACTTCACAGACCTCAGGACTGAGGTGCCAAGGGTGAGGAGACCTGCCAACCCAACACCTCTTCACCAGATGTGAAACCCAGTCTTTGTTCCTCTGCCATGTCACATCTCTCTCTGTGTTCTTCCTGCTTTTTCCTAGGCTCCAATCTCTTCAAACCAGGCAGTGCACAGACTGTTTCCACAGATAGGAACGCAGCTGTTTTAAGGGCACAAGTGACAGACTCTTCATGACGCTGGGGACCATGACTTACTGTACGGAGTTCTGGATGTCTCCAGATGTTGCAAAGATTACACTTATTTTAAAGAGCAGCGTGTGCACCTGGAAGCTGGCCCGGGGCAGATGATCAGGGCTAGGTCGCCAGCGCAAGTCCCCAGCCCCAGGCTGGTGCTTTTCTCGGCGGCACTCCTGCCCAGTCTTCCAGCTCAGCCTAAACTCTTGTTTTATTATCCAAGCAGGTCATTAAGCAGGTATAATTGACCTTGATCTATTTAAAGGCATTGTTCGAAGCAGCAGCTGGTCTAAATGGGGCAATGAGCGCTCATGCCCATCCTAGCAATCCTGCCTGCTTTCTGGAAGGCGTCTTCTCACCACAGTGCACGGAGGTGTGGAGGCTCAGAAGTGTGGGCTGATGGAGGAATACAGAGCTTACTTCTGAGATATTCTCTTTATCTCTGCCAAATGTGCTTTCTCAGATCCTGCTTGAATCCCCACACACCTCCCCGAGACATACAAACTGCCTCACCAAATAAATGGTGACTTGAATTTCCTGAAAGTCTCTTCCAGGCTAGGCACCTTGCCTGGAACAACTCATCCAGTGACTATACAGCCTCACAGTGCCACTCGTTTTCAAGACAGCAAAGATTAAGCTCAGGAAAAGGTCAGGAGGAGGAGAGAAGGTCCAGTATCCAGGAGCCCTAGGCATCTGAGCCAAGTCCACTGCTTTGAATGTCTGGGTGCTCTGTGGAAGTACCCCCCTCCTACAAATCCCAAACCACCTCTGAATCTCTAATCAAAGCCTAGGAAAGTGCTGTTCCCTGGGAATGCCTCGCCTCTGCAGGAACTTCACGAATGTGGCCCACCTTAATAATGTGTCCTTGAGCTACCTTGCAGCACCTATGCAGCTGAGGTCTTCTCCAGAGCAGTGGGGCTTCTGCAGGACTGTAGTGAATGGGACAGATGCCTCCCAGGCTTAGGTGACCATAGATTATCAGGCTCTGGTGACCAAAGCAGAGATGCACTCTGGTCCACAGATGAAGGGCCAGCCGTCAGTACTTGCTGACCCTCACCGCAGGGCTACAGACAGCCTGAACCCAGCACCCCTAACGCTGCTCCCAAAGCCCTTCTGGACGAGTCTGACCTTGGAGTTTTGTTCCTCTCCTTTGAGATTTCTGGTGATGACTGGACCCTGAGCTGCAGCCCCAGATCGCACCTTCAAGGGCACAGCTGAAATCCAACACCGCTCCCCTCCCTGGCGGCCTCAGACAGCCACTGCACCCAAGCAGGGCATGCAGACAGGCCAGCCTGGGGGAGAAAAGGGAGCGCATGACCCTCTGAGGCTTCTCATGCCATCACATTAGAAAAATATGGAGCAGGTCAAATTTCCTTCGTTTCTTATGGTTTATAAAAAGCAAGTCTGTGAGTTTGGGTGGGAAGCCGTCGACTGCAAAGGAAGGTCCCTGAGGCATAGAAACCCAGACAGCCTGTGTGTCTGGGGGAGGGGTGACACACTGTTTGACAAAGGTGTCATGTGATATTAAACATGGTCTCAGACCTGTGAACACTGACCTTTGCCCTTTCCAGCCCCACCCCCCTCTGTCCTTTGCCTCCCCCCTCCCCTTTCAAATCTGAAATGTAGATTTGGCTTGAATACAAATACCTTCCTCCGGCCAGAACTGAGCGTTCACACACTCTGACTGCATTGAAGTGATACAATGCCGGGGTCAGAGTAACACAAAATACTAGGACCGCTAGACATAACACAGACTCGATTTCTAAACACCATTATAGTGCTTGGCGGTCCCAGCCCCCACCCCAGCCCAAGCAGCAAGCTCAAGGGACTTCCCATTTTATCTTCCCTGCCTGCTCCGGCCCTCTCTTTTCCCTCTTCGTTAGGTGTCCCGGTGTTTTTGTTTTGTTTTGTTTTCATTTTTTAAATGTGGGATCTTATCTAGAGCTAGCCTTTTTAAAACAAGAGCAAGAGCTGGAGAAAGTGTGTACCAGTCTGTGGGCAGCCTTCTAAGAGTGTAACCCTAAACCACTAGGAAGAGTAGCCTTCCTTCCACCTGCCCTGTGCTGTTGAAAACTCCAACAGACCACAACAGACTTTCTCAGAGACAAGCCACTCTCCCGCTGAGCAGTTGGCTCTGTAGGAGATCTGAGTGAAAGTCAGCCCGGAAGAGGGTCCTTCCCCAAAATGCTCACTTTTCAATGCTGAACATCTACTTCTGTGTATCTGTGTGCACGTGTTTGAGTGAGTGAGTCCCATGTGTGTATGTCTGCAAGTTAAGTAGATGCGTGTGAGGGAGTGGATGCACAAGTGTGCAAGTGTGTAGACCTGTGTACAGGTGTGTTTGCACATGGTGTGAGTTTGGACAAATATGTGTATGCCTGTGGAGTGACTGCGTGTGAGCAGTGGGTCTGTGTCTCGGAAATGGACATGAGTGTGTGTCACTGCACACGTTGAGTGGTTGGGGGAGGGTTTAAAGAAGATGTGCCATCTGGGTGAAGGCCCTGGGCTTCCTCCTGGGAGCTGCTGCACACGCTGTAGTTTGGGTAGGAGATGAACAGGAAGCTATGCTGTGAGGCCACCCTTTCCCTTGCTCTATCCTGGGACTTCCAAATATGTCACCATAGACTTTGCCTCGTGTGACTGGCTTTCCCTGGGACTGTCAACGAAATCCACCCATGCCCAGTGCCCTCAGCAACTGAACTGACTCTCTAGAAACTGCTTCTCTGGTCCTTCAGTCATTCATACCTCCAGGTCACTTCAACCTCAACTTTGCCTGCATTTGAAGAGCTCCCTAGTCCGTGTGCCCAGCCAAAGCATGCTCACCTTGCAAGAGACCTGCCTAGGTAGGGGCTGCATGTTACCAAATGGACCAAGAAACACGCATCCTAACTGGTTCATCCCTCTAAACCCTCCTCCTGGTGCCTCTACCCTAGTAATTCCTCCAACCCTTCTAGTCCCCAGCAGTCTACCTAGCTAGCAAGTGACAAAAGATTGCAGAATTAAATTTTCCCTTTTCCCCACAAATTTATGCTCTTTACCTACCCCCTTATAGTTCTAATCTCTTAAACTCATTTAATTATGTCCAGAGTAATTAAACTTGCTATCAGGGGGCATCTGGAAGGCAAGTTAATACATTTTAATTTTACTTATAGACTGAATCTTTGATGGCAACCAGGTGGGGGAGGCGCTTCCACACCCACATGGTCTTGCGTCATATGCATCAGTGGCAGGGGGCTGTGGGGGTGGAGCTGACAGGCTCACCCACCTGTGGACAAGGGGGGCAGGGTTTAGTGGGCAGCATGGAGACAGCCGGGTAGGGCTCAAGACTCTCCAAAACCCTTCTGACCCAACAAGGTCCCCAGGATTTAACTAGACAAAATCCTCCACAGAAAACCTGAGAACTTGTATTTCCTTTTGAGAGTGAGAGGAAGTAGGCAAAAATAAATAATAAATAAACAAGGTGTGGCTTGTCTTGAGTCTCCTCTGAGAACCAACTGAGGACTGGATTTTCCTCAGCCAGGCAGGCGGGCAGAGGAAGAGCTGCCACAGATACTCCCCATCACAGCTCTGTTCCAGGCCGCGTCCCATTCTTGTAGATGAAGAATGGATTGGGTGACTTCATGCTAGGTACATAGACCATGTGACACTGGCAAGCGTCTCCCTGGATCAAGCCGCACTCAGTTTTGCCACCTATGGGGTGAGTCTCAGCGGAGGCTTGCCAACATCCCGGTCAGGGCCCGATGGGAGTCTACTCTTGTAGCTTCAGGGCTCCTTGGAAAATGAGGCTGGGAGTGAGGCAGATGTGGGCCACAACACACATGCAGTAAAGGCATCCAAGAAATAGTTCAAATCCACCATCCAGGTGGGGACGTGTAACATAACTGAAGCTTAATCCAGAAAATGGCAAAAATGTAGCGGTTGAGTGGGCGTCTGTGCTCGTGAACTCTCAAGAGCACAGCTTCCTGCACAGCCAGGTCTCCCTGAGCGCTGAGTGGACCCAGATATGCATCCTCCTGCACTGCGGAGCCCTTTTGTCCCTAGAAGGCCCGCTTCGGTAACCGGCACCAAGACAAGATGAATCCCCTCAGAGAGGGTGAACGATCCCCTGTGGGAAGCACTCACCTCCCTGGAAACAGATGTCTTGGCCCCACAGCGCCAATTGTGGTATCACATCCCCAAAACACAAGCCCTCCCATAAATCACTCGGGGGAGCCTGTTTCGTTTTCCTGTTCTGATGAAAGTGACCCGTGGGGGGTGGTGCACAGGCCGAAAGCCCTGTCACACTCAAGGGTTCCACACTTCCCTACAGCTTACTGTAAAGGTGCTGGTCAAAACCACCAGGGAAACGCCCCGGGCTGCAGCCTTGGACCACATGAGCCCTGCAGGCGGGCCCAGGTGGCACCCCCCCCAGCCTGGCTTCTCCACTCATCTTTGATCATCCCACATAGATTTGGGACCCCAGGTTCACCTTTTAATTGCTTGGGCATTCTGACTACGTAGGTAGCATTGTCCATTCTGTGCAAATGTGTTCTCCCCACTTCTTTTCTTTAATCAGCGTTACTGAGGTGGATTTATACACTTACCGATTTTAAGTGTGTTGTTCAATGGGTAGTTCACTTTGGGCAGTCACCACACTGGGCGAAAAGAGAAGTACCCGGGGCCCTCTGGCCACACCCCTGACTCTCAGCAGTCACTAAAGTGTGTCGTTTTGCCTTTTTTAGAACTTACATTTAAGTGGGGGTCATTGACTGTGTAGTGTTTTTGTCTCTGGCCTCTCCCCTTGGAACACTGTCTTTGGAACTCACTCACAATTGCTGTGTGTGTGCAGTGTCCCAGTGCTTTTCACAACTACAACTAGCTAAATGATCCTTTGAATGCTAAGCGGTACTCCAGCATATGGACATACCACAGTTTATCCATTCACCAACTGACACGCAGTCCAGTTGATAGTGCTCTCGCTCACAGTCAGGTCAGTTTCTCTGACATGGAGTACAATTTCTTTTTGCACATGAACTCTAGTTATTCTTGTTCATTTGATGGAAAGATGGTCTTGTTCCATCCTCTTTGTTGGAATTCAGCTGATGATTGGCACATGTCTGCTTCCAACTCCTCTGCTCCATCTATCCAATGTCCACTATAGACAAGCACCACAGCCTTTACAACATAACTTTACATCTTGAACTCGGGGGCATGCGTCCTCCAACTTTGACTTATTTTCCCAATTGCTTTGGCTATTCTAGGTATTACATGTGAATTTGAGAATCAGGTCATCAGTGTCATCAAAAGCCCAGGGAATTTTAATCAGATGAACTCAGTTGATCAGATCTTCTGCCTGTTACATTTTAAGTTCCCAGAAGACTCAGTTGCAATCCTCCATGATTCCTGAGTTATACTCCAGACCCACGCTTATCTGCATAAAAGTAGCCATAAGCAAACACAAGGAGGTTGAGTTGGCAGGAGAGGAAAGAGCTGGACAAAGGCAAGGAGAGGTGGGAAGTCAAAGTCAAAGGCGATGAATGGAAACCTCAAAGCCTAGCAACGAAGAGGCCAGTTTCCCTGCAGTTTCACAAGCAGAGATTGTTTCAAGATTATCAGAGCTTGAACATTCTCGAAGGTAGGAAAACGTGGCAGGTGGGATCTGCTGAGCCATCACTAAAGAAGGGAAAAGAAGCCGGGTGGTGGGTTGCGCACGCCTTTAATCCCAGCACTTGGGAGGCAGAGGCAGGTGTATGTCTGTGAGTTCGAGGTCAGCCCAGTCTACAGAGTGAGTTTCAGGACAGGCTCCAAAGTTATACAGAGAAACCCTGTCTCAGGAAAAAAAAAAAAATGAAGAAGAAGGGAAAGGAAGTTGACTTCATTTTGTCATGACAATAGCTTCTAGAAGGATCTAGAATGGTTCAACAAAACACAAACCAGGAGGCAGAGGTCAAAGAACAAGTTAGTAGCACAATCCAGGCTAAAAAAGCCCACAGCTCTCCCAAGGCATCTGCTGGATCCAGGCTGTTTCAGGCTGTGTGTGTCCTCCCCTCATTCAACAACAAAGCCACTTTGTGTCATAGAACTGAGCTCAATAACTTGGTCAAAAAGGCAGAAGCTCGTCTCAGACCTCCCAGCTGCTTCCTCCCTTTCTTTGGGCACTTCAGCTCCCTCCTATAGGGAAAGACCAGCCCTCTCCACGTGAATGTGCTGGGGGTCTTCTGTGTGCAGGGGAGTGCAATAAAACTCTCTGCTAGTCTCTCCAATTCATTTTCTCTCCAGGAAAGGGATCCGGGGAGATTTAAGCTGTTTTGTGCTCTGGAAACCCCCTGCCACTCACAGGTGACTGGGCCTGTGGCAGCCCTCCCTCTCCCAGGTCGGTCTCATCAGTGTCTTGACCCCCGCTTCTGAGAGGATCCCACAGCACCCCTGTCCTCCTCATTGGCTGCCTAGACACCCAGCAGCTGTACGAGCCTGGCATTCCTACACAGAGGCTTGGGAGACTTAAGCCCACCCAAGTCTTCCCTTGACACCAGCAGGGACTTTAGACTTCAGGACAGATCAAGCCCACCTGGTCTCCACGGACCTCCTTTGGCCAGGCTTTCTCTCCACACAGAACAGCCTCTGTCTCAAGGAGGCAGACAAGGCTCCCATGCTGGAAGATCCCAAATCCAGGGTGCCTAAAAATGATGTAGAGACCACTTACCTCTTCTGCTAGAAGCAGTTTAATTACTAAATTAAGGCAATTCCATTGTTTTTCTAAGCACAATGACATTATAGTAATACCTGTCGCTAATGGGTCCTGGACCTGCCCCCCACACCCTCCCACACCCTCCCCCAGTAAAACTCACAGTCCAGTCCCCAGGGACAACCCCACATTTCTATGCAAATCAAGTGTCCAGAGAGAATGGGGAGGAGGCAGGGCCGCACTTTCTCCATGGCTGGGTGGCTGGAATATATGCATAATAAAATGCCATTAACAGCTTGGAATTAATCATTGCTCTTACCCTGAATGGCCTAAGAACTATTTTCTGGGGCCTCCTCTGTGAAAACTGTAGATGGCATTTGAAGGTAATGGAGCCTCTGAATATTTTTCTAATTAACACCACATTTTCCTATCTGTCTCTAGCATATTCCTATATCCTAGAGTATCATAAATTGTTGTAGATATTCAAGGATTCTTTTTTTAATTGTACAATGATCTTCAAATGTTCAATGATTTTCTGAGTGCCTCCCTTTAGCTCGCTTAGAGTGTTGGATAGTCTGCCAATGAACAGTGCAGCAGAGCAGGGCCCTGATGTGCAACTCTTCTACGAGGAATGGAAGGACATACATACCCTGCTAGGCCTCGTCTCCTCCCCCTTCTAACATGGCCCCGCTCTGGCCTCCAGCCCCTGCCTGGGGAACCCTCCCTTTTTGACAGTGAGATGGTTCTAGTGCTTTGCTTCTGAGGAAGAGTGCGTGGATGTTAGTCATAGGACCCTGTTACAGAAGGGGACAGCCCCCTCCTCCCCTGGTCAAGCCAGTACCACATCGCTAGCTGCTCCACAGGAGACAGCGCACATGCTGTAGCTGGGCCACTGGGGCGCTGAGTTCTCCATCCTACAGTAAGGACCTGGATTCTGCCAGGAGCTACTTCATCAACCTGGAAGTGGACCCACCAGGAGGAGCTTCCGGAAGACGACTGCAGCCTGGGAAAGGCCCTCATCCAGCCGAGCAGCACCTGGGCACCGACCACGAGATGATAAATGAGCAGGCCCAACTGCTACATTTGGGGTGCCTTGACCTGCAGCCATAAATAACTAATACTACTTATCATTCAAAAGATAAAATCTTATAGACTACCCCACAGGGGATCAGCATCTCCTAAGCCTTGGGGTTGTAAATTGTAAAGTACCTCCCGGCCTAGAGCATACCTTGTTTGGGGCCCAGCCAACAAGTCACATTCCTAGATGCTCCCCTGGCCTCCTGTAGATAGCAAGTCGGCTGTCCTGAGCATTGTATCCCTGCCATGAGTTGGACTTCACGGTTTTGTTGCAGGTAGGACCTCCTCACCAGAGCCAGTGTGTAGGCATCATTGGGAAGGCAGCCGACGGTCACAGCAAGGCTAGCCCCGTGAGGCTGCTCTTATGTGTCGTCTGTCAACAATAAACCCCAACTACTCAGAGTGCTAAGAGTCATTTCTCGAGTAGTGTGTGCCAGTAACTTTGTGACCATCCTCTCATACCTCAACCATCGCCCTAAGAATAACTCAGCAAATTTAAGTCATTTGCCCAGTGGTAAACTGTTAGAAATTGTCAAAGCTGGGATTAGAAACACGCTTTTGCTTGTGTTTATTCATTCTTGTCATTTCTATATGGGTCTAAATAAACTATTTTCATAAAATTAAAATATGTTTATTTTGCGTTCTTTTTTCTCACTGAACCCTTTATCACAATCATTTCCCTATGTTGTTATACTTTTTGAAACTACTTATTTTAATGGCTGCATAATATTCCATTGCTGAGCAGACTGACTCTGTCCTTCCTGTCTGGTACTAAGCTACTTCCTGTGGCTCAATCTCATACATCTATGACAAGCTCTCTCATACTAAAATCTGTGATCACATCTCTGACTACTTTCTCAAGATTCACTGCTAAGAGTGGGACTGCTGGGTCGTGGCAGTAAACTTTTTAAGGCTCCTAATGCGTGTTGCCAAATTGCTTCCCTGAAAGGTTATGCCAGTTCCTGTTCCCAAAGAGATAAACACTCAACTTTGAAAGCAAGGGGAGTTTAAAAGTATGAGATAAGCTGACATCTTGTTTAAAGGAACAGCTCCTCAAGCTCCCCCAAAAGGGCCGTCTGAGGAGCCCTGTGACCCCTGCCTGAGGATGACTTGTTCAGCTTTCCTGAGTGGCTGCTGCAATTCCCAGCATCCCCGATGTCATTTTATCGTGGTTGTAGGAGGAGATTGGGTGGAGTAAGAGGGGAAATGGAAACATTTGCATGATAATAAGCCTGAAACTTAATAATCAAGCTTTCACAATATCTGGATATACTCCTTTCTAGCCAGCTTCTCCAAAACGGGAAGGCCTGAAGGCTGGGGTGCCCTCACTGCCGGATCTTCAGTCAGGGCACTGAAATTATTTCTAAACACATATACAAAAAGGAGTGAGCCAGGTCACAGGAAAGAGAAGAGACACTTCTGAGGCAGGAATTCTCTCTCGGTTGCAGCAGAGCCAGAGGAAGATGCAAAACTACCCTTTCTAATCAAGAGAAATCACCCCACTTTGTAACATGTTGGCATGACCCAGAAGAAAGGCATGCGTATATCTACCTTTGAATGATGCCATCTTGCTTTTATAAGCTAAATAAAATAAAATATTCTTTTAAAACGAATATTCAAAACGGCAGTGGAGGAATGGCTATGAGAGTGGGGAAGGCCTTCCCATCCCTTGCAGTGACCTGTGTCTTCAAGAGAGAATCAGAGTCAGCTTCCCAGGGCCTCCGCTGGGGCGGGGCCTCCGCTGGGGCGGGGCCTCCGCTGGGGCGGGGCCTCCGCTGGGGCGGGGCCTCCGCTGGGGCGGGGCCTCCGCTGGGGCGGGGCCTCCGCTGGGGCGGGGCCTCCGCTGGGGCGGGGCCTCCACGGCATGGCTCAGAGAGGCCAAAAAGGGTCTGTGTCTATTTGGAATGTTTTCACTCACTCAGGGCATCAGCTGCTTTAACACTAAACTGAGCCATCCACCAGCCCTTCTCTGTGCTCCTGGCCTCAGAGAACACAGGGATGCCCCTGTGGGCAGAGCTAAGGATAAAAGGAGAAGGAGACCCAGGGAGGAGACTTGAAGCACATTTGCACACCTCACCAACTCTAAAGAGGCTTAGCGGAAAGGGTAGAGTCCAGATCACCACAGTAATCAGAAAGAAGCGGCCACACATCCCTGACAAGCAACATTGGCAATGGGATTTTCCGGATGCCACAGCCATCCAGGAGCCTTCTAGATAGGTCATCGAACCCAGCGTGTCTTAGGATCCCGGGCTCAGAACTGCCTGGATCACCCGCTAAAGCCCCATCATACTGTGGTTAAGCTTTCCTCATGCGGGAGCCCAGTCAGAACAGATGCCTGGGAGATTCCTTGTTCTAGCGAGGGGAAGGGTTGGGAGGGTCTGCAGAACCCTGGCAAAGCCTGCCCACCTGACTCCATCTGCAGTAGCTAGGGCAGGGGAACGACGGAGCAGGAGGCCAGGGAAGGAGATGGTGGTTCCAGGGCCATGTGGTATGAAGCTAGACTTCATATCTGCCCCTGGAACAGGAAGTATCTTAGTCACACAAGCTCAGGGCCAAAGGAAGAAAGTATTTCATCATTCAGACTTCAGCAATTCACTAACAGACTTCTGGGGAAGCAGGATAGTTAGCAAAAGAAATCAGAACTTCCCGGATGTTTTGCATTCTCTCCAATACCTTCATTTGTTCTGGTTGAACAGCAACTTGCTGCTATCTCTGGGTGCGTCATCCTTAGGGTGCCACCACAGCCGGTTGGCCCAGGAAGCCCTCATCTGATGCAGACCAGCTTGGCCCGTCCCCGGAGGCTGACTGCACAGTTTCATAGACAGCATCGATCAGGGGTTATTTATATAAAACAGCAGGGATCTGGTCACCTGAGTGGGAGGAGTTTGGAGATCATCTGGTGTAACAGACCACACAGTAAATAAGGAAGAAGAGGTGGAGAAGCCTGAAGAGATGCTGATCAACACAGCAACCATCTCAGGCCTGTGTTCCTTTTTCATCTAGAGGTCACCCCACCACACGTGAATTGGTCACTGGAGTCCCAAGCAACCAAATTAATGGGGCCCAAGAGATAAGCCTGGACATCCATACAGGTCTCTGGAGGAACATTCCCAGTAGTCACCACTGGTGACGAAAGACAGGGTAGTGGTGGCAGAGTCCTCTTGGGGAGCTCCAGTATGGTGCCTGGGAGGATACAGCTTGGCACACCACCATGAGCCACCATGTTCTGGGACTTCACTGCTCCAACTCCCAACCATCATCAGAGCCCCAGGCATCCCACAGCCCCCCACACACCTGCCAGGCCAGGGCAGAGGAAGAAGGGCATGGATGCTGGCCTCCTCAGAATCTCTTCAAGTTCATTGCAATTTCTGAGAAGCTGAGTTAAATACCTGTTCACATGCACTATGGAGAAAAGTGCTTCAAGGGACAAAAAAGGCTTGGTTCCCAGAAAGGAGCCCTTTGAGCAAGTGACACTGGGCTTGGCAAAGGTCTACTTTTGTGATGTCTGTGTGGATGGAACGGTGGGAGGATGGAGGTGCGGTGTTGCTTTATGAAGCATCTGGAAATCACGAGCAGTGATTAATTACTTTACAGTCTCTTTCCAGGCTCAGAGGTGGCCACTCTTAAGGCACAAGAACATGGGAGTGAGACCACTGATGTTACTCCCACCCTGACCAATATTTGTGGGTGGAAAGACAGATATGTTTCAACCCCAAAATGTGTGACGTTGCAAAGTTAGAGGACCCTTTCCATTCACATCTTCTTGTCTGACCTCATCGCGCCCTGAGCTCACTATGTTCTGCCCATCTCTCCCTGTTTCCACTCCTGTGGACTCGCTGTGCTGAGACCAGCTAAGAACCCTCCCTCAACATCAAGCCATGCCCCTCTAACTTACAGAGCTCTTCTGCCTTAAATTCATGTCTATACTTAATTCATGTTATACTTTGCTCTTCAGTGTTTGTGTGATTTAGCCTACACAGTATAGCCAACATGAAGGCAGCAGGTTCGATTTGTAGTGTTCAACTCAGGTGTGGAACGGATGGATGGATGGATGGATGGATGGATGGATGGATGGATGGATGCAAACACAGATCTTCCATCTGGAAAGACATGACCTCACCTCTTACTAACTAGATGACCTCTATCAAGCATCTTATCTAGCATGAGCCCCGATATCTTTCTCTGAAGAAAGGGCAGTAGCACCACTTAGCTTAGAAGAATAAATGAAATCCACACATCAAATGCTTCCAAACCAAGTATGTGCTTCACCTTTGCCAAGCGTCCAGTGAGCTGTCATTTCTCCTTCTTTGTTTTTAATTCTTTGAGAATTTCTGAAGTGTGTGAATTTGATCCTATCCACCATCCGACACTTCTCCCTCCAACTCCTCCTGGATCTCGCCACATATCCACCTCCAAACTTCATCTCCCCTCCCGCCTCCCTCTCCTCCTTCTCTCCTTTTTCTCCTAATAATCCACCAAGTCCACTTAGTACTTCCTGTAGTGCACAGCGTGAGGTGATCCACTGGGCATGGGCAACATGCCATCGGCCAAACCCCGAAGAAGAACGACTCTTCCTCCTCTAGCAGCTGGAGGCCTCGAAACAGCTCTTCAACTGGTAGGAACTAGAGCAGTGGTTCTCAGCTGTAGTCAGGCTGCGGCCCTTTACTACAGCTCCTCATGCTGTGGTGACCCCAACCATAAAATTATTTTCCTTGCTACTTCATAACTGTAATTTTGCTGCTGTTATGAATCATAATGTCAGTATTTTGGGAGATAAAGGTTTGCCCAAGGAGTCGCGACCCACAGGTTGAGAACCACTGATCTAGAGCATTTCTCCCTCATCAATGTTGACATTCTGGCTGTCTTGATCTAGCGCACATCTTCCACAAGGAAGCACAGCTGGTGTGAGCTGGGGCACAGCAGCTGTTGTGTCTAGAGGAGCATTTCATAGCCTCTTTCCCATCCCCAGCTCTTACATTCTTTCTGCCTGCTCTTCTGTGATGTTCCCTAAGCTTTATTGGGGGGGGGCGTGATAAAAGGCTGAGCACCTCGTCACTTACTCCCAGTACCTAGATCCATCATGAGACTTTGCGTGGGCTGTAGCTTTATGACTTGTCTGATCCAGGCTACATCCCACGGTCTTTTTTTTTTTTTTTTTTTTTTTTTTAATTCTTCATTCTGGGACATGTCTATTAGAGTTGATTAGGATGAAATTGGACTTACTGACTATGAAGAAGCTTCCAAAAACCAAGATCAAATATCCCCAAATAAAGACACCTGGAGCTCCAGAGGCAGATGTGTGCTGCTGTGCCTTCTCATCTAAGAAGAGAAATTCCCAACTCATGTCATAATTCAGAAATGTTGTCTGAGTCACCCTAGATCCCAGCATCCTCCATTTGATTACCTTCATCACACCTGAGTCCTGCAGATCCTGGGATAGTGGAGGCACGTGCTGTATGTGTATGAGCTCACGTATGTGTGTAAACTCACATATGTGTGTAAGCTCACTTATGTGTGTAAGCTCACTTATCTCATGATTCCAAGTGCTGGAAATCTAACAGGCTAAAGTGGGAGGGAAATGCTTTCAGAAGCATTTAGCCTTTTGTTTCTAAACCATATTTCAACAGACGAAACTCCAAAGCTCCTGAGGATCACCCGAAGCTGTAGCCAGAGCAGCCCTGGGCCAGGCAGTGTTGAATGGCGTCCTTTAAACCCTGCCTCATAAATACTCTCTGCCTAATGAACCCATGCCCCCAAACAGCCCCTGAACTGCTCTGCTAACCCCAATACATGTTAAATTTATGATTTCTAAACAAGATGAAAGACCCGATTGGATTTATTTCCCTAAAAAAAAAAACAAGGCATTCCACTCCTGGCTGTGCGGAGCCCCCGCTTACAGTCAGCACCCACTTGCTGGCCAATCCTCGGGCACATCCTCCTTGTGAATGCCCCTGGTGTTTCCAGCAGTCGCCTTCTTCCCAACGCCCCCCCCCCCCCCCCCCCGGGCCCAACTCTCTCACCACGACCAGTGACTCCTCACTGATTCACAGTCTCCTCCTATGGCTGTGTCTAGTGGCTTCCTACCTGCCTGTCATGGAGCAGTAGTCTCCAAACTGCCCTTTCTGGGTTCCTCCTTCCTCCAAGGAAAAGCATAGAGAGTCTTAGTCAGAAGTAAACTTGGGATTCCTCTACTCAATTTACAGTTAAGAAAACTGAGGCCCAGAGAAGATAAAGCACTCAAAAAGCTGAGAGCAGAACCCAGGTATCCCTGCTCTGAAGCTGGCCTGCCATGCCACACATTCCCCTTGGATCACGTGTGAGGTCCAGAAGCCTGCTTCCCAGCCTCTAGCTTGTCCCTTGTGATATCTACCTGGGAGGGTCGCATGGCCACCTGCCCCCCAATCCCAGCTCTAACAGCTCCAGTGAAACAATAAAGTTAAGATATCCAAGGGGAGGAGACCCAAGGACACTTCCCAGACAATCTGAGGATAATAAGGCAAGGGCCTTCTGAAGAGTTCAACTTTGCCATCCCAACCAGAAAAGTTGGAGAATTCATGAGGAGCTGGCCTCTGAAGGGCGAGGTGTGGATCTGACCAGGTTGGGGTATGAGCAGAGGAGGCCATCAGACCCAGCTGCTTTGACATCTAAACAGAAGTTCTGTGAACCAGAGGTCAGCGTTTTGAACCCAACACTGGAATTCCTCCTTTGCAGAAAGGGCTATCCTCAATCCTGTCCCCTCTTCCTATGGCAGGTTGGGACCAGCTCCACGCTGAGCACAGTAGCTTTCTCAAGAGTCACCTCCACCCCACACTTACCCCAGTACATCCAACAAATTCCATCCAGAAACTAGCGTGGGGCCAAAGCAAGGGCAGGCATGCTAGAAAGTACCAGCGAACTGTGCGGCCTCTCACAATACCTGGGTCATCATCTCTGACTCCGTCTACCCAGTTCTGCAGCCCCTGACGAAGTATCAGATGTTCTGTGCCTCGGTTTCCTGAACTGAAAAGATGTGGACATTGGCAACAGCTGGGAGGCATGGGGACAAAATGAGAAGATAGTCTCCTCCACGAAGTTCAAAACTTTTGTCCTCCTCACTCTGCTACATCCAGCCATCGCTCCTTGTCCTCCTCCCAGATGTTTCTAAGATATTCCAGAGAACGTCCAGATTTAAAGAATTAGCTTCTTCTCCCACTTAAATTCCCTTACCCTTGGTCTTAGCCTTGGTCAACTGAAGTTTTTTCAAGATTACAAGGGAAGATTTGTCCAGGTCATTTCTCAGGAACCAAAAAACAAAATCATTTGGTGAAAAATCAATTCTAATCACCTGTCTGGTCCATGAGCGTGCTTAACTCCGCCTGGGCACAGCTCACCATGCTGGGAGCACGCCTCCTCTGGGCTGGCCTCCACGTACAATCGGACAATCTGACAGTTCCTTACTCTTGGCCCTCTGGTTCTAGATCCTGACACACTCCAGGCAGCTGTCCCTGCTGTTTCTCTGCCCACACCTTACCCTCCAGCCCCTGTCTAACACTTTGACCTTCAGGACTGAACAGACGTGCACATGAGGGCTGTAGTCGTCCGACTTTCTCCTTTAAGGCACAGAAAGAGAGCATGCCAACTGGCATGTAAAGCAGGGCAGGCATGACCAGTATGAGACACTTGGGGAGACAGGAATCCTTCTCCCTGTCCTTGGGTATTCCCGGAACGCTGAGGAACCCATTTTTTGCACTTTGAAAGGGCTCAGAAATTACTCAGAAGTGTGAACATAATCAGAAGGAAGCTTCCCCCCAGTCTCCCCTTCCACTAAAGCAAATGGTTCTGAGGGCGCAGTTCACTGGGAAAGCACTCATATCAAATCCGGGCCTTAAAGTGGACATAAATATCAGGTCAGTTTCACAGGCATTTATCCCACTCTGGGGATAAAACACATAAATAAACTGGAAATGGACACTTCTCCTGCCCCAGGGATACGATCCTGCCCCAGGCTCTAGGCACGCTGCCATGCAGAAACGCAGCCAGCCCTTTTCTGCCTGGTTGGGGTGGGGTGGTGGCAAAGGGCCATCTCCCTGAGGGACAGAGCCCTGGACTTCCTGCACCCTCTCTAGAGCCACCCTTCCCTTCCCTCCTTCCTTCTCTTAATTGCTGCCCCTGTCCCTTCCACACCTCCCACCCTTCACCTTGGGGTCGCTGGTGTCCGCCTGCACAGCTTTCTGCTGGGTGTTGGCAGTGCTGTTTTTCCTAGTTGAGCCTGTTGGCTTGCTTTTTAAGCCATTTTTAATCACAGTAAAACATGTATATTGTAACATTTATTACTTGAACCCTTTCCAGATGTTTCTGTTGTCCCCATGTAAATTCTGTACCCATTAAATAGTAACCACTCCCCCAATCACATTAGCTACTGCTAATGTCTATTCTATGCCTGTGAATTTTCCAAGACTGACATTTTAAAATATTATTTTAAGGTGTGTTACTTTTGTTTAAGTTGCATTCGTTTAACTCTGTGAAGCTGTGTTGCTGTGCCTGTCTAAAACACCTGATGGTCTAATAAAGAACCGAACAGCCAATAGGAAGGCAGGAGAAAGGACAGACAGGGCTGGCAGGCAGAGAGAATATATAGGAGAAATCTGGGAGGAAAAAGAAGGAAGAAGTAGCCAAAGAAGGAAGAGGACTCCAGGGGCCAGCCACGCAGCTACACAGCAAGCCACAGAGTAAGAGTAAGATTTTTAGAAGTAAGAGAATGGGAAAAGCTCAGAGGCAAAAGGTAGGCAGGAAAGCTGGCAAGAAACAAACCAAGCTAAGGCCAGACATTTATAAGTAAGAATAAGCCTCTATGTGTGATTTATTTGGGAGCTGGGTGGCAGACCCCACAAAAGAGCAAAGAGTGAAAATAACCAACCACAGACTGAGAATCTATATCTGGCTTATTTCACTCAGCATGATGTTTTCAAGGTCTGTCTCCATTGGGGTATATGTCAAAATTTCATTTCTTTCCATGGCTGAGTATCATTCCATGGCACATCCAGTCCCAAGTCTGTTTAGCCTGCATGGTTGATGCTGCAGACGTCTGCTCCAGCCTCTGCTTTCAGTGCTTCGGGGTATATACCCAGGAGGGACGCTTCTGGACCATATGGTCTGGACCAATGGTCTGTCATGTTTAACTTTCTGAAGGATTACCAACCTGTATGCCACAGTGGCTCTCCTACTTCACATTCCCATGAGCCGCACACGAGGACTCCCGCTCCCTCGTGTCCTCACCGACACTCATATGCCTCTCTGTCTCTATTCATTTGTTTGGCTGTGTATTTGTGTATAATAGCCCATCTTAGTTGGTATGATGACGGATTGCATCTTGGGGCAGCATTTCTCCTGAACTAGAACCAACTCGAGATGAAGAAAGCCCAAGAAGCCACAAGCCAGTGCTAAGGAGATGCTGGCAAAGGCCTCAGACATGACCCTTGGAAAAGCAAGGTAGAAGACCAGTGGTCCACAGACCCTCGCCCGGTGCCGTCTTCACGGCACTCCAAAACATCTGCCTTGGGGTCTGTCTGACTCCACCTCCAGCCAGCTGTAACCTCAAGATAGCCCCCAAACCATTTCAGGTCTCCGTTTCCCAGTCAGTAAGCCAGCGGCACAGCAGCTTTCTGCTTCTGGTTGGTTCCACAGTGCTGTGATGACGCCCAAGGAGAGACTGTCTCGCTAGCTGGCGTTGCACATGCGCAGAAACTGAAGGCAGAACTGGGAAGAGAACGATGGCCCTCCATGAACTTACTCCTCCTCCAAATCCCGGGGCTGCTTCAGCTGCCTTGGACAACCGCTGCTTGGGGACTCCACAAATCGGCATCGTAAATTGTCACATATTGTTCCTTTGGGTCTCACATGCCAAAGTCAAGGCCAAATCGAGCAATGGCCTGACACAGAGAGGCACTATGGGCTCCATCCCCAGGAAGCATCTGGGGATGGCTTCTCAAAGGCCAAGTGGGAGAGCGAAGTCAGTTGCAATCTGAACTATGGGAAAACACATTTGAATGCACACACTGGAACATGTTCATTAGCAATCCCACACCACCCATCCTCAGGCCCCGGCCCATCTGTGAACAGTTAGATCAGTCTGAAGGGGTAATCTGAACTTTAAGAGCCTCAATAAAAGAAAATATCCACTCTTTCCTCCCCCTCCTCCTCCTCCTCCTCCTCCTCCTCCTCCTCCTCCTCCTCCTCCTCCTCCTCCTCCTCCTCCTCCTCCTCTTCTTCTTCTTCTTCTTCTTCTTCTTCTTCTTCTTCTTCTTCTTCTTTTGATGGAAGGGGTTGGGGAGCAAGTTTCTCCAGCGACCTGGATACATGTGGCTATTCAGGTGTACACAGGAGTAAAATCCATCCTGGAGAGAAAAAAACTATCCAAAGGGAGTTTGTGTCGGTCTTTCCAAAGGCCGATTCTACTTGAACATCTGTATAGGGCTGACTCATCACGCAAGAATTATGTTCAAGGTGCTGGGCTTGCTATAGGAAAAGTCACAAGAGTTTGGGTTGGGCCAGGTAGAGAGAAGGGACTTTGCAATGTAAAGCTGGAGTTCATGAAGCAGGAAACTCCCCCTGTTGGAAAAACTCAACAAATACCTACACCAGGCAACGCAAAGCTGAGGGGCTTCCTCCACAGCTGGGAGACTAAGCTAAATGCTTGAATGTGTCCTTTCCTCTGCCCAACATGAGGGCTTCACTCAAGACCAGTGAGCAAAGCTCATGCTCTGCACCCAACCCTCTTAGCAACTCCCCTGTCTGTGTCCTACCTCAGGACAGAGGATGTTTGTTCAGCTCACCCACAAAAACCAGATGGGCCTCCTTTGAGATGTGATTGATTGGCACGTTATCATTTAACTCATTCACACCTGAGTGTTACCACACTCCTGCCCTTCGTTGTGTAAGACTTTCTCTCCTAATTGTGTTACAAAGGAACTCTCACCTTAGTAGAGGCGTTTCAGGTGATGACAGGTGTTGGGCGGAGTTAGTCCAAGTTGCCATGAAACGCTTGCAAGCCTACTCAGTCTGCTGGAGGTCAGGTAGCCTTCTTCATCTAAGGTGGCCCGAGGAGCCCTGTCCTGTTCATCTCCCTCCCCCTTTCTCTAACACCCACTCTCAAGGAGGTGGGGTTTGCTTCTGGAATGAGTTAGGCGGGAACACAGTCATACCTTCTTGCAACAAATAACACCTTCAGTAGACCTTTGCAATCCTGCATACTTCAAACTCTCAGGAGTTTCATCAAAACAGAGAGCATGACTAAGTTGCCTAGAGGTGAGGCTATTGTCCATGCATTTCTAGTGGCTCTCAAGGGATGCTCAGTGGCTGTGGCTCCATGGTCACACTTGGAGTCTAAAGTGGCACATACTCCCTGCTGAGAAAGGCTTCTGAGAGAATGTGAGAGCTGAGGACATTTCTCGCTGAGCTCAGAGAGCCAACCACCTGGAGAAACGCAGGGTGCAAGGCCTCAGGGTCGCCCTGAGAGGAAAGCATAACTCACCTGCTGGGCTGGACAGTGGCAGGAAGTCCAAGCGTCCCGCAGGCTGTTTGTGCCACTCAGGAAAGAGGAACTGACCTCTTTCTCATGGGGAAGTGCATCTTCTCGACTAGAAACCACAGACCCACCAGTGAAGGAGCTGGAGTGAAGTTCCTGTGATGGCCACTGGGTGTGGGCCTACCACTTGCAGCCCCACCCAGAGGGGCTTCCTCTCTGAGAGCTGGCCAGACCCCTGCTTGATCTCAGGAAACCAGCGTCACTGTCTTCACTGCACCAACGCTTTGCCTCTACGCCCAAGCCAGGAAAGCAAGCTGTGTACACTGACACTTAAATTAGATCCCTGCAATTATCTCCCCATCCTGACTTGCCCCGTGCTTCTGTCACTTCTTTTTATAGCTAAAGTTACTCGCCCTCGTTTTAAGTACATTGTGCGTAAGGCATAGGCCAACTTCGGATATATTCCCACAAGCAAAATTAAATACCAGTAACATGTGTTTTAGTGAATTGGGTCCCTCAATTTGCATCTTATAATAAGGATGTTATCATACTGGTTTATGGCTCAGCTCTTTAGTTTTATCTCTCAGGGGCTAGATTCCCCCTCACGAGTTCAATATAAGTCTATGAACTGATGCAATTCTTAAAACACTTTTCTTCTGTGTTCGCATTAACACTTTTGTGAGCAAGAAGATTTTACTCCCGAAGTGCACGGAACGTTTGCCTTTACTGAGGATGTGGTGGGCTATGAGCCTTCCGAGTCCTCCGCGCGTGGTGGTAAGTGAAGGTAGAGTCAGTAATCTGGGCTGCCATGCAACGCAGCCTTTCACCTCTTCACACTAAGACGTAATCTCTAGTGTGCTCATTCCCTTACATTTAGATTAATTATAAAACATTGTCACCAGAATATTAAAGTAATGTTTAATACACAGAAGGGAATAAGGTATTCTGGAAAATGCATAATTTCCTAGGATGATTTTGCCAGTTGCATGCAATATGATCTTTTGATTGCCAGCTATAGAAATATTGTGACTAAGCCTTCACTAGCTTTTTATTTTTGCAACCATCCTGTCATAGCACTTTGAAAACTGTAAGCTTGGCCCACAGGAAAAGAAAAAAAAAAGAGGTGCCCATGCTGGAGCTCTCTCCACTTGGTTCCAAAAGAGGGTGAGAAAAAGAGAGTGAGCAGTGTTGGGGGAGCCCTCTCCACGGCCAGGCCTAATGTAACTGGAATAGCGAAAGGACAGACACTCAGCCCGGGACAGGCCTACTGCATACACATGCACATGTACACACGCACACATACACACTCTGTTCTTTCAACAGGAGGAGGTGTCCGAATTCCTAAAAGGAAATCTTGAGTCGGCTCTCTTGCTTCAGATTTTCCAAACTCTGTATAGCAGATGCCCAAGAGACCCAAGTCAGCACAGAGAGCTCCGAGAGGAAGGTTCCAAGCTAGCAGACTGAAATGGGAACGCCATTCCTCGGGGAACAACAGCTTCTGGGGACTGGTTTCCTCGGCCACCTTCCTCTAGGTACTAGACGCTGTCCTTGGCTGTGCTGGTTAACAACCAAATGTCATCATCCACAGAGCGCTCCGGCCCCATGAGACCTCCTGCCCAGAGGTCTCACTCCAGGTCTCTCCAGGTGAGACTTTCCCACACCATGGATGGCTTCACGGGTGGTAAGAACTGTAGAAGAACCATGCCAGCACTCACCAGGCAGGCCGTGACCCTGCTCTTCTGTTACACCACCAAGAGTGTTGGTAGGATTCTTGGAGCTTTTTAAAGCTCACATTAACTCTGAAATGTTTTCTGTTGATCCACGGCACCTAGTGGCAGTACAGCCGACACCTGTCATCTTGCTTCTATTTTTTTTTCAAGGCTTCCTATGTCTTTGTGACCTCTACCCTCTGCTCTTTAAAACGTACACTGGATATGAAAAACTAAGCCCTCTTCCCTCAAAGGGCTCAGTTCAGTGACTTGATTACCTCTCCATTTGCAACAGGGAGGCCCCTTGGGTCAGAATTCAATGTGATTTCCAGTAGGAGAGAGGATAGGTTTACTCTGCTAGCGCCCATCCACAGCTGTTCTGGAGACACGAAGACTCCGGCTCGGAGAGCGTAAGCTGACCTTCAGCCTGGCTTGCTTGCTGTGACCCTTACCTCATGGAGAAGGGTGGCTGCCTAGGGGGTGTACAGCTTCTAGGAGGAAGACTCTAGAAACAGGAGTACAATAACCACCAAAGACCAAGGCCCCAAGTGTTACTGAGATCATCACTGTCATGACAGGTAAGACATGCCTTTCTGTTCAGAAGCAGGGACACAATATGGATATGTATGTGTTGTAAATAAGGAATGTTTTGTGCAACTATGGAAATATGCACTCTTCCCATACATAAACCATCACTCACACTCACTGGGAGAAAGGAAAAGGCAACATATGCAAACAGGCCCCAGGTATTCACATATGTGCTTGCTAACTCAAAGTATAGTCTTTGAGTGACTATAATGTTACTAAGATGTGGGCTGAGCCCTGCACTGACCCAGAAGAGGGGTGTTTAGTAAAGAAGGGACTCTATCTTCTCACAAGACTTCATCTCAAAGACCCCAATTCCTTTACACTCTATCCCCTATCAAGGTCCATAGAGATACTTAGCATTTGGGGATGCTCTTTACTGTACTTCAGTGAGAGGGGAGATTGAGGCCATCCTGGTAATATCAATGCATGTTTGTATCTCTGGGGATAATTCTTATTCTTTTGACTGACTGTCCATATATCCTTGCTTTTCACCAGCTGAAGGCTGCGGCCGCAGATGAGCCCACAGACATCAGTCCTGTACTCTGAAAGTCTACAATGAAAGAAGGAGTTTGCCACCCAGTGCCAAAAGCAAATTCTTTGGGAGCCCGAACTATCCTGACTTATGACACCGGCCAGTTGCAGAGCAGGCCAGTGTCTAACACAGGCAGTAGGAAGCGGGGGAAGTGAGGGGTGGAAGCATTCCTGATGACAGAACTCATGACTGCAAAGCAAAAATCCAAAGTCTCTATTTTTGAAACTTCACCTCCCAGAGAGCCAAGCCCCAGCCTGTTCTTTGTGCAGAGAGAACCTCTCTGATTGCCTGTACATTTGTTTACTCCTAATCCATGCAATCCTTGTAAGCCTCATTTAATGACATGCCAAGGCAGTAAGACAATATTGTGGAAAATGGCTTATATTGATACATATTGTTAAGAGAAATCAACATAACACAACTTTTACAAACTCTCCAAGTTTGAGAATCTTTTGATTTGATTCTAAATTCTCTTGAATCATTTTTAAATCTTCCCTTTCACAATTCCTGGGATTTGCTGAACTACAAAAATCTTTCAACTTTCTGTTCTTTTTCTGGTTGGGTTTGTCATTTTCATTTCAGGCATAATGCTAAAGGGTTAAATGTGTGATGAGAAATGGTGCTTTCTGTATGCAAGAACAGTCCCTCTAGGAGCTGGAGGGCCTGTCTGGGCCCCAACATTCGAATCTTTATGCTCTTCTTTGTACAGGCTTCTCACAATGGTCAGTCAGTAAGGTAGACTTTTGGATAGTTTTTAAAGACAGCCTGAGATGTATCCAGACAGGCACAAGCAGGAAATGGAGATGGACCATAGAGGGTCCTCACTGGCAGAAACGACTAAGTAGTGTGACCCAAGTGCTGTACCCACTGCAGAGTCAGAGTGCTGGCCCCTGTCAAGGACTGGCCTCCTGTTGGTCACTGTGCTTCCTTAGAGTCCCCTTCAGTCCATTTCACATCCTGTTATGCACTCCCTTCAACTTGCCTGCAGACATGGTTCTGAAAAAACATTTACTGGCCATATACTTTTTTAATGTATTAGCTATGAGACAAAAATACAAGTCCTTTAGCCCACCATTTAAAGACCTCTAACAGATGGTTCCAAGTCAGTTTCCACCATTATGTTGCAATATTTTACCAGATGAACGTCTTCCCGCCACACTGGCCAATCATCACCGTCCAAGCTGCTTCCTTGAACTAGACTGAGCTTCTCATCTCTACTTATTACCAAAACTCTAACCTGTTTTTGAGGACCATTAAAACTCACCATCTCCACATACCCCAGAAAAAGACCTTCCTCTGCATTCCTCCAGCTTTCAACTCTTGTTTATGAAATAATCATATCAGACCCCTCATTATGTGTTTTTATTCCTACAATCTTATCCACCGAAAGGGCTGACTATAACTCTGAGGAGGGACACTGGTCCTGTACCTCTGAATTGTTCTTCTAGTGACTGGTACACCAGCTGGCACACTGGAGGGTGGTGGAGAAGCGTTATGTGTTGGGATTCTAATACTGGACATGGGAGAACTCCAGACTTCTTTGTCATGCTCCACCAGAAAGAATTAGCATCCAGTAATCAGTTACAGTCCAGCCTGGAGGGATCAAACACCCAGACTTCACCCCAGCATAGGTCACTTACCTTTGACTGCCTGACAGAGACTATGTCCCCATTACTACTCTCTGTCTAAATCATGTGCTGTTAGTATTTATAAGCAAGACTGGGCCAAATACATGAGGAGACTTCAAGATATACCCATCTCTGTCCTTTGAAACAGTTTGTAAGTGTGCACACCAATGATACTACATGAAGAATAGCATTCTCATTCACCCCACAGTGCTAAAGTCCCTCCCCTGGAACTGCTGTCTACATTGGCAAAGAGAATTATATATTAGCATTTTAAAGACCCACTGTTCTCACCACATCAGCTTAACTGAGACCAGTTATTTAGTGGGATTCTAATTAATTTAATTCTCCACTGGTGGCAATTTCTGATGGGCAATGGCTGTGCCTTTTACCTCTTTGCATCCCTTCCCCGGCACTTTACCCAGTCGGCTTCCTATAGCAGGGATGCAATAAATATTTGTTGATTGAACAAATAAATGGGCCCTTGCTGCAGATGGAGAAGATGCATGAGTGAATTCATAGAGAAGGTTCACAAAACCAAATCAAAGTGGTCCTCTCAGAGTGACAGGAAGTAAGCAGACTGGCCTTGCCCAGCAGTCGACAGAACCAAACCTTCAAAGCAAGGCCATTTGAATTCTAATTAGCACTGGCAATGTTTTAATATGATACACAAGTCTTGGTGTTACAGATTCGGGCAAAACTCTTGGACGAAATCAATACTGAAAGCCAATAAGCACAGAGAGAGGTGAGAAGTTCAAAAGAGAGGGTTCTTGGGGCTGGAGAGATAGGCACCCACATAGAAGCAGGGTACAGCAGAATGGATTTATAATACAAGCTGTTGTAAATCCCAGTTTACAATCAGAAAAACAGAGAAAGTTTTCTGGACTCACTGCCCAACCAACCTGGCTGAAATGAGCTATCAAACTCCAGGTACAGTGAGAGAGTCTATCTAGGACAATAAGGTCAAGAGCAATTGAGGAAGACACTCAGCATCGACTAATGGCCTCCACACGCATGTGCACACACACAAAGAGAAAAACACGATTGGGGGGCCATACTGTGGTTGCGGTGGAGGTTGTCGGGTCTCTTTCAGCTTCAGTAGAATGGGAGAAATAATGTAGCTAGCACACAAGAAAGCCATGAAGATATAAGAACATAACAAAAATGCTAATCACAGGGATCCCTTCCTTGACCTTAAAATGTAGGAAAATCTCAAAAAATATTAGCTAATATTGTTTCCATTTTAACCTGTATTTTCCTCTCATCTACACAAGGGCAGGCAGCTGGCCAGCTAAGGATGAGAAGGGTTAGGTTCTCAATCAGAGATGGCCTGTGGGACACATCCAATCTCTTGCAGGCAACAGCAGTATGGAGATTTGTCTTCTCTGTTCTTGCAGAGCACAGGCCAGAGAGACCTCTACCCTTAGGGCAGAGACCAAATGACCCAGGGAACTAGACCTCACAGTGATGGCTTAAATTTCCAAGCCAAAATCACCATTGCTTTCTTTGCTGAAACATAAACTTAAAAAGAATGTGGGTTTGCCAGGCCAAAAGCATAGCCCACTCCCCTAGGACACTTCCTCACAGCCATGAATACTAAATTCCAGTACTCTAAATCCATTACAGAGTCTAAGGATATGGATATTCCCTAGAGTTGTGACTGTCACGTGCTGTCTCAGAGTGGGGGCTAAGAAGACGGGGCAGGCCTGGAACGGCATCAGCGGGGAGGGCAGCACCCTGAGCTGCAGGCTCACCGAACAGCTCACCAGTCTGGGGAGAAAAGTCCTGGTGCATCAGCGTCAGAGGGGAAAGAAAGAGCGGCAGGAAAGCAAGAAGTGGCCGTGACTACAGAGCAGTCCACACAGTGGGACGCCTAGTCGGCTCTGAAACAGGGAGGTCAGCCACTGCAACTCCTGGAGCACAAAGGAAGGCCAACGGTCTCCACACCTCTCAGCTGTCTCTCTGAGGAGAGAAGACAGAGGCCAGAGAGGATGGCAGGGGCTGCCTGTTTGCATTACCAGGAGGGAAGTTCATGGAGCCACTTATGTCGGTGGGAGAGAGGTGGGCAGACCCTTCCCCTCAGACTCTCCTCACCCAGGAGAGTCCAGAGATGCTAACTTCCAACCCCACCCTTTTTCAATTTCAAAGTGAGCTTTGCTTTTGCAAATGCTGCAGATCACTGCACTCCCATCAAGCCTTAAGACACTCAGAGTCCACCCGTGTCCTCACTAAGGCAAGAAGGGACAGAAAAGCTGAAAGAAGGGCAAGGCTGACAGAGCCAGGGGCTTGATCCAAAGAGGAGATGAAGGCTTCATCCTACACGGGGAAAGCTTGGACAGCAGAGCTCTGGGGGCAAGAGGAACAATGCTGTGGGCCATCACATCAGCCACCCTGCAGGCCACTTCACCACCTCTGTGCTCCAAATTCAATACCTCCAGTAACAAGATTCAAGGCATACTATTGGCTCTTTGGATTCCTAGCAGGATGTGATGCAGCCTTGAAATTCAAACTAAGTGGGTGTTTCTCTTAAACCCTGTCTGGAGAATGGAACAGATTGTGAACTCTATTTAAGTCATTTGCGATGAATTTGGTTTGATGAGTGGCTCTTTTTTATGCCCTTTTAACGTTAAAAGCCATCTCTCAGCAGTTCTTGGTCCATACGTTTCTTTTTACCATTGGCGGTGTGGATGCAAGAACCCTTCAAGGAAGTGGCCTGAGCGTTCAGTCCAATTCCAGACGCCACATAGTAATCCATCCCACGAGGACTGGCGTCAAGAAACAAGTCTGTTTTCTTCGTTCCTTCTGAGATGCACATTTCCCTCTGCAGTGCAGGCTTCTATATTCAGCAGGTCAACAGGGCAAGATCTGTCATTTGGATCCCCTGGCTCAAGAGCTGGAATACTTGGATTCCAGCTCCAGCTCAGTTGTTAGGGCACCGTGCTTTCCAGTCTGGCAATGACGGTCCTGAGCACCACGTGATCATAGGTTCTTCCTTCATCTTCAGGTCTCTTGTCCAGTCTGCAAAATGAATAACTGTTATGGTTCCCTCCAGCTTTAATCTCTTCTTTTTCTACTGAACTTACACAACCAGGAGGAAACCCATTGTGTGTACATGGAAGTGTTCTGTAGGCCTTCTGTCGAAGGGGCAAACACGTAACAAGGGAAAAGGCAATATGGTTAGAAGGAGGGAGTTTTAGTTCACACTAAAGTGGTATGGGTATAATCTCTGCTTCTCGAATTTGCTGGAAATGAGTTCTCTGGTTTGATGTGAAACCAGAAGAGAGCAAGCTGAACTGTGGTATCTCCACTGTGGACTCAGAGGGAAGAAGTGTGGTGCTGTTTCTCTTGGACAGGATGAATTCCTGAAGAGGGCAGGTGTGTTTTGCAGTGTGTGTTGAACTGGGTTTCCATCAGGCAAAGAATTCCTCAAGTCTGTTGCCCTCACATTAGACCCAAGAAGGAGCCAACCCCATGTGGGGTATGGCAAGAAAAATGGCCACAGCCTACGCAGGACTTGAATTCTAACCTGAACCCTCTCCATCACTATAGTGGACAATCTGTTTTGGAAGGAAATTACTACAGGAATGGATATTAGCACTGAGGTTTAAAAACCTGTAGTAAGTAACTTAATAATCAGCTTCTTCAGATCAATACTATTCTCTAACAATAAATAAAAATAAATAAAACCTGAAAGGTATTCCTGAGCATCCTAAGGACCTGGCTGTAGTCCAGAGGCTTCTAAAAATGCCAAACATAAGTGACCAGACATGTTCTGCCAAGGTCTGGGCACTCGGCGCAGCCTGGGCAGAAGCCAAACTTGCACTCCTTGATCAAGATCTTTGATCAAACCACGGCTGGATTGGGTACCTATTTCTCAGGCACTGCTGATATTTAGCAGGCGGGTACTGTAAGCACCCAAGTGGCTCTCTGCCATCACAGACCCAAGCTGTACAGACTTTTGTGTGATGACTGGACAGATGACAGAACTAACGTGCGTGGACCAGACAAGAAGAGGTTAAGAATGATGCCTCTATCTTTGGTCCCCACCATCCAAGCAGCCAACATCATGTCCTCTAATGTTTGAGAAGTGCATGCTGGGCAGCCAATTAATCTCTCTGTGATTTGAAGTTCCTCTCTCCAGAGAGGGTACAGAGAGGACCCCAGTGAGATTTGTCAGTTTCTTTCCTAGCTTCCACCCTCCTCAAATAACCATGACCTTGACACATCACACAGCAAGATGACTTCCCAAATCATCGATCCCATGTGAGGTTTCAAAACTTCTACCCCCAGGATAATATCCTTTTGCAATGAACCCTAAATATGAATTTTAATTTTCTTGCAATTAAAAAAGGTGTGAGTGAAGATATGGAGGTTTTTGTTTATTTTTAGTGAAGAGTCTCTCTTCTCTAAAGGGGGAAAGGAGAAAAGGATATTCTTTATCCACTTTGGTTCACTCCCTTCCAACAAAACGACTCTTAAAGCTACCTGTTCATTTAGCCACAGAGTCTAAGAGTAAATAAGAGGTGGAGATGAGAACAGACCAGATCTGAAAGTGTGGGGAATGTCCAGCACAGTTCTCAAGGCTGTGTGTGCCAGACCACACAGTTCTTTCTCCCAGGTCTCCTGTCGAGGTGGTACCACTCTCTAGGTATCAGCAAAGAGCTGGTACATCTAGGTGATACTGTTCACCGGCTGCCTTACGGGCTTAGAGCTCAGAGTTGAACAAGTCAGAGTGTGGTACGGGAAGGCGTATCTCTTGGAAATAACTTTTTGTCTGGAAGTCCTATTCTGACCTAGGAACACTCAAAAACCCATGAAGGAAATGTGTGCAATCCAAGTTAGTTATCTGTCGTGAAAGGGCCACAGAGAGAAGACGGCAAGGAGGAGCCCTTGCTCCATCAGTGGACCTCCCCGTTCTCTATATGTGGAAACACACGTGTGTTTGTGAGCCTGGTAGGCCTGTGTGCTGACAGCAGAAGCACTGGGGGAGGGGCATTACCTGTGACTATAACTCAACAGGACTTGGTAGCACCAACTCCTGTTCAGAAACCAATCCACATGGACTTGGCAAGCTTTAAGCGTGCAGAGCCCTGGTCTCCTCCACACTGGAAGCTGTGGGGTGCATCCTAGTGAGGAACAGATGAAACAATGCACATGAAAGTACTGTGCAAATATAAATGGGAGCACTATTACTTATGATGAATAAGCACAAAGAAATCCAGGTGCCAATTATTTGCTGTCTTTTCACTAGGTTAGCTAATCTAGCCAGAGGGTGAATGGGTAAGATTTTCCCCACTCAGGTTCACAGCCAATATGTAAATCTGTAATGCACAGGTGTCTGAGATCTATTATTTATGAGCATATTTTAATATGCCATATTGTTTCTGATTCTCTTCTGGATCTGTACAGTGGAAAATACCGACCTGAGAGAAGTTCTTGGTGAATTTAGCACCTATCTGTAGAGCTGACTAGTGTCACTGATCTTCAAGATGTAAGGCACTCATGTTGCAATGTTCTGTTCGGATGGCTACCTCTTTCCTCCAGCGATGCCTTCCCCTTGCTAACATCTTTACCAAATACTCTGATGTAAATATTAGGCAGTTTCATGTTGATTTGTCTGCATTAAGACCTATTCACTGGAATTTTGGAATCCTAACAGAATATTTCATAAGCAACTACTGACATTTACCACCCAGCTGGCGATGCGATCTTTCTTGAACTAAATTAACAAATTCAGCTCCTACATGTAGTCACCAAAAGCATATATTTGAAAAAGAGGATTCAGTGTGCCATATTTATGCATTATTTAATGGTATGCAAATTATAAGTCAGACAGGAAAACCACACGTCAGCATTAATAAACAGCAATACTACTACATTAATTATGATATTGTATGATTTATTCCCTAGTTTTGCATTTTGATTCGCTTTGAAAATGTATGCCATCTGATAAGTGAAAGCCTATTTCCTTCTCTACATGTCATGCCCATCCCTGGAGTCTGGTCCTCCTGCCCACCCCGTGGCTTCTGCAGGAAACAGGTACACAAAACAAAGCCAAAGCAGCCATGTTGCCTGGCGAGCATTAAAAATTAAAGAACAAGCGCACGCCGCCTAAAGCTCCAACATTTATTATGTCAATGTTAAGCACACTTTTTAAAAGACAACACAGGATGTATAGAAACGAGGGGTTTGGGGCTCATGCTCATTTCCACAATACGGGTAGTAGGTTGGCTGGCTTGAAAAGGGTTGGACGTCGCTCTCATAGCGACAGTCGGAGGGCCCTCTAAGTGGGACGGGTTCACTGTTCCAATGTGGGTCTGTTTTTTTGTTTTCACTTTTTATTAAAAAATATAAATAAAATGGCACTGCAGGCCCGGGCTGGAGGGACTCGGCGGGACTCTTGTCTTCGTACAACGGCTTCTTGGAGGGTTACTGTCAGAGGACATCACAAACTAGCAGGATGACGGGCACGCTGACAGCGGCTGGGCGACACATGTCCACCCCGCCCCTGGGGGTTTCAAAGTTTCTCAGAACTTAAGGGCTCTTGAGCTTCCATCCGAAAACTGCCACACATCTTGAGCTCTCTGGGTACTACGCCGAATGGGGGTGTGTGAAGAACCTGGAAAGAGGTTGGAGACAGAGGAAGGAAAAAGTACAGGTGTGACTTGGCCTGGTGATTTTCTGTTGTCTTGCTAGCTTTTTACAATTATGACTTAAATCAACCACAGGTTGAGCCACTGGCGTGATCTCTGGTGTCATCTCCCTCCCTGGATATGTCCCCTCTGAGGTCTCCCATACCTCCCGCCACGTCACCCAAAGGACCCAGACTCCCTACTCCATCATATGGAAGGCCTACTGAACGTGGGACACACCTGGGAAGAAACACTCCTCCTTATGACTGAGAAAACTTGGCAGCAAACAGTCCTTTGGTCAAGGATGGGGGAGGGGGCAAGGGAAGGGAGACAGCTTCTTAAAATGATAATAAAATTATAAAGAAACAAAAATCAAAACTGATGTAAAAGCAGCTCAACGAAAACATGAAATGTCATCAAGTTCAACGTCAAAGCAGCCAGCGATTTACAAGAGGTGAACAAATCTCTGAAGAGAAAGCCAGAACCCAAAAAGGTTGCCCTCAAATTGCACCCAAACTGCCTGTAGTTTCTTTCAAACATGCAAGGTTTTTTGTTTATTTGAGGTTTTGTTTTTGTTTTTGTTTTGTCCCGGGGAAGGCAACGGTGAAGGGAGGGAATGGTGATGTTCCCCCAGGTTCCCCCCTTTCTGTGGGCATTGCCTTGAAGCAACAGAACTCAGAGTCCAGATGTGCTGGGAGGAAGGCTAGTACTGTGGCATTCCAGGCCTCGTTGCCATGGTGACCTGAAGCAGGGGCCTGGGGCCTCCTCTCCCCTGACTCCATGAGGCAGGAGGCCTGGGGTCTGGAGCTCAGCTGTGTTCCCACATCCCCCCCTGAGCAGTGGAGACCTGGACTGAGGGGCCTGCTGTGGCCAGGTGGACCCTGGGGACCCCGTCCCTGGCCCACGCTAGCACTGCCCTGGAGGCCTTTTAAGCGGACGCCTTGCAAAGCCCTTTGTCTGACCCACGACTTATATGTAAAGCCCTAATAGACAAGTACATCGTAGGCATATACCATATTCCTGGTTTTTTTAAAAGCACACCAGCCCTCTAGGGATCTGGGGGCTCTTGTTTAGGAGAAACTGTATAATTTGACTTTTTTTCATTGTCTCTATGAGAAATCTGGTAGATTCATGTGCCTTCCTTCCATAGTTTTTGCCATGAGACAGAAAAGAAAAACAGTATTTGGATCAATCATTGAGTTGTGTTCAGCCAAGTTTGGTTACTTAAGTACAATGACCCTTGCGAACTGCACTGGCTCCTTTTCCCATTTGGGAGGGAGGGTGGGATCTGCTGCTCCCATGACAGACGACACAGGGAATTAGAAGCAGGCCAGACTCCTTCTCCAAAGACTGACTCCCTGGCCATGTGCTGTAGTCAATGAAACAGTGGGCTAACAGGATAATGAGATGCAGAAAAGCAAATGTGAATGGCCAAGCAGCCATGTCTACAGTCTGTAGGGGTAGCAAGTCCTGGGACACAGCCTATGTTTTCTAGTGTCCATTTCTTTTAAAAACAAAAAAACAAAAAAAGGTCTGGGAAAGCCTCAGGCAATGCTTAGGAAGATTCGCTCAGTAGAGATCATGCTTTTTCAAAGTTAGTGCTCTCTCAAAAACTAATTTCCCAAGTAGGTTGAAAGAACACTGTCAATCGCAGCAAAATTCCCACAACTGTTTAAAAATTCCTGAACACACTAGGCCGGGGACACTGAGTGACCACTCCGTGGTGAAGATGACAGCCATCAGCAACCATGCTTGTGTGAGTGGAAAGGAGTGTAAAACCAGAAAACACAGTGCTTCCTCCCTAACTCTCAGAGTAAAGTAGGAGGTGGGCAAGACCAGCTCAGGGCCTTCTCAATTTCTTTTGGGGATGGTTCCAAATAATCTTGGTGTCTTTCAGCCAACTCCCAGGGTCTGTGAGGAGCCACCTTGTTTCCTGATTTTTCCAGTTGAAGTGTTCTCTAGTTCACCCCTTCTTCTGTCACTTACTCTTGAGTTCTCACTTCAACCATTATGAATATATACAATATGAACTTATCGCATATACAAAAATGAGATTGAAATAAACAGTTCTAGCCACAGAATGCCTTGGGGGGAGGGGAGACAACTACTTCACACTTCCTGCACGGCTGGTACACAAGAAGCAGCATGTTCACCCCACTTCTGAGCGTCCTTTAAAATGTGTTGGATTCAGTCTTTCTGAAGATTGTAAACAAGAGGACAGCAAATGATCCCAGGAAGGATAGTCACACTGGAAGCGATTAGGGGCTAAAATTTGCAATAATAGCATTGGCTGTATTCCTGCTTATTAAGTTTTTCTCAAATGGAGGGCTTTTTTGTCTTGTTTTTATTCCCTTTGGAACACCCTAGGCATCAGGACTTCATGTACATAGAGAACATTCTACTGGTAAGTCAAGACTTACAAACTTAACTCTGAATTCTCGATGATAACGAACAGTCTGGGTACTTCTTCATTTAAAAATCTATCAGAAATTAATGTTCCATGGTGGCAAATTTTGATTTTGAGATTCATTTCTAGTACAATTTAAAATGTTTGGGTTCAGGATAGAAAATGTTACTTAGAAGTTCTATTCTTGGTGTCCAAGTTTTCATGCCCCCATTGCTCACAAAGCTCCAGAAATAATACTTTATTAGAGGGTTGTAATAAGTCACAAGAGGAAGTAACCTGAAGAAGCTGTCTCCCAACAAATTTATTTAACTTTGGGACCATGTAAATCAAACATAATCTGTGATTTATCACCAGATATTTGCACCTCCCCATTCCCAGCTTGATTTAAGATATCTCAACCTATAAGGATACTGTACCCACCATTAATTCTGTCTGTCAGGATGCAAAATCTAATTACACTAAGAGCATCGTATAGTGAGGAATTAAAATAAGCACTGTGTCTAACATCTACACAGCTGGACTAGGAGCTCCCCTTGGAAGCACAATAGGGACACACAGAAGCTGTTCGGGTGCTTCATATGGTGAAGCAAAAGTCACCACTGTTTACAGCTGACAAGGCACAGGGAAATATTTCTATTTGTTCTGGAATCAGTTTGGTACCCAGAAAACATAGATATCTTTCCTTAGTTTACTAACAAACATCAGTTTCCCCAAGGTGCTTGATCCCCATCCCATTTCAGCACCTGTGAGACAATCCTTCAAACTTTTCTCAGGGAAGTCCCCTTTCCCACCCAGACTGGCCTGAAAAAATAAAAACAAAAGCCAAATGCCTTACTTCCTCCCTACTTAAAAAGAGAAAACTCTTCTGGCCTTGTATACAGGCATTACATGAAAGGGCCACTTCACAGTCACCGGGAAGAAGAACTATGCAACAAAATGCTACCACGAGAAGACAACAGAACAGCTTTGGTTCGGGTTTTACAAAACCAAGAACACTGTGGGATCCATTCATCTACACTGGGGACAGGGAGACAGCACCACAGAGGCACGTGCTCTAAGAAAGCAAATCGATGCTGCAACAGGCAGTAGTTGGAAAACCGACAACACAGATTTCTAAGGAGAGGGATTTTAAAGCAGACCTAACCTGCCTTTCAAGCCATTGCAAAACATGAAAGGATAATTAACTGAAGGGTTATCTACCCTTATTTGCCACCAGCAAGGTAGAACCTGTTGTGTATATATATATATGTATGTATGTATATATGCATGTACATGTTTATATATACGTACATATATATAAAACAACCCGTGGCATGTACAGACCATAGGGTTTCAGAATCGCAAGGCAAACCACAATGCGTCTTAGGAGCCCAACAGTGGCTTCCAGAGACTCGGCTTGGTCTGGCCACCTTTGGTTGCCTATTTCTTCTCTTCCTATCTTTTGCCTCCCCTCATCTTATTATTATTTAACAGGTTTAATATATTTGCTGCCTTTGTTTCTGAACTTTTAGGGTTGAGGGGAAGGGTCATTTTATTACGAGAAGTCATGATGTGGAAATAGGGAGCTATCTCTTTAAGGACCCCTTTTGGCATCCCACTCCAAGACAGGGAGATACTGGGAGAACAGAGAGGGCTTTTAGACACAGTGAGCACAGCAGAAAACCCAGTGACTGAGGGCTGCTCCCGGCTCACGTGGACCGGGTAACTCTGCCGAGGACAGAGCAGAGGTTTAACGGTGCACAGAAATCACTTTCCAATGGCTCTAAACTGTAATGCCTAAAACTATTTCCATGGCTTGAGGTATGTCTATTAATATAGTAAGTACTTTATGCTCCTTTAGGGTATAATACACACATCAAAATGCCCATAGAAATAATCCTGAAAAAGACAGGCTGGCCTTCTCTCAAAACCTGTCATTTTGTTGGAAGGAATTTACAGAGTGTGTCAAATGAGGACACAAGAAGCTTACATTGTACTTTAATTTTTTTATTTTTTTCAATAAAGGGACAAAATGGGTGTATGAACAGGTTAATGCAGACAACTGCCGAAAACACAGACAGTGGGTTCTTCCAATAGAACTTAACAAAGACCAGAAACAAATACAGTAAAAAGCCAGGTTGTAATGACCTTTGGTCATCCAAATAAAAAAATAAAAACAGAGAAAAATAAAAGTTCAAATTAAGTGCCTCTGTTTTGAACAGGGCATATAAGCAATAATAAATAGTGACTCCCATAGTAAAAGATAAAATTTCAAGTTACGACAAACAGCTTTCATTACAGGAATAGAAAAGGCCAATAACAAAATATTCTGCATTGCCATTTACAAAAAAGTATTGACTAAAGCGGGCTTTCTCTTTAATATGCTTTGCATATGAAATTCTTTCCAATCTAAATATAAAGCACCATTTAGTTTTTGGCAATGAAAAAAACTGCAAAACATTGTTGTTGTTTTTTTTCCTTTTTTTTTTCTTTCTTTCTTTTGCTGCATATGAAGGTAAAGATGCTGGAATGTAGGGTGATGGGGGCGAGGGACAGAAGCACACTACGGGACAAACCAACGCTATCAGCTTGCAGTACTGTATACAGCATGGCAGCAGGAAAGGGACAGAAAAGGCTATGTACAACCCTAGGACAGCCATCCGTGTGACATTCTAGCAGGCTCCCCAAACTGCCATTATATGGCTTCTCTGTACAATGTCACACTTTTCTCTCTCTCTCTCTCTCTCTCTCTCTCTCTCTCTCTCTCTCTCTCTCTCTCCTTTTTTGAAGCATACAAATAATTTGCACTATATTATCCTGCCAAATTAAAAAAATATACTGTGGCAGCCTGTCTTTTTTTTTCTACTACCAAAAAAGGTACATCGATACCTTTTAAGAGAACAAGCAACAGTTAAAAATACAAGCTTCAATATAAATACTATAGTGCCTAACACTAGATGAACATTTAATTCAAATACCATTCTAGAAATACAGAAAAAAAGACCATAAATGTGTTTTAGCATAGGAATCAACATGAGTGTGCATTTTCCTATATTTAAGTACTATGTCATCTTAAACTTTTCCCATGGATGTTTTTTACAACCTGAAGAGCGGTGTGTGATCCAAGGCAGAGAATTTCCACTACCATTTTTAAATGGATAACAAGTCTTGTAACACCACCAAGACAATGGAACCCTAAAATGCTGTTCCCCCTAAACATAATGAAGTGTCTTTTTAAAAATTTTTTCTTAACATTTATACTTAAAAAAGTTTTGTACAAAAAAATCCTTGCACTGTAGAAGCGAAAGCATCATTCATTTCTATGTTAAGTGTGTTCTTTTCCATTCACAGCGCTTGCAATGTTGCGTCCAAGTAAGTAAGCTCATTAGTCAAGTAAATGGCTGGCAAAGTTTTTTGTTTTTTTGATTTTTTTTTTAGTTTTGTTTTTTTTTTTTTTTAGTTTTTTTTTAAATGCTCATCAATGAGATTGTGTTCAATTTTTTTTTCAGCATTCTTGCAACTTTTCCCTTAATAAAGACCTGTAAACTGGGAAAACTGTACAGTGCACTTAATTGTCCTAACTGAGCAGGCTTATTTTATACTCAGCCTCTGTATCTCTGATTAGAGAAAAGATACAGGCATCACAGGCAGAGTCAAGTGCTATTTGAACACCAACTGGGGCAGATGCTAGCTTAATTAAAACAAAAAGAAAGAAAGGAAAAGGAAAAGGAAAAGAAAGAAACAATAATAAAATAAAAGCAATGAATCCCCTTCCATGTTAACACAAATAGCACACAGTGTATGGGAAGAAACGAAGCACAACTTTAGGGAGCACTGACGTATACATACGCTGTGCTCTTAAACCCTCTTCCTTGCTGAGGAACGTCACATTAAATGTAAGTCCTAACGGTTCATAGTTAGTCATCATTGTATCACTATTAGCTTATACACCTGTTCTAGTTTAAAATGCAAATAGTACCACATTGTGCTAATAAATCACTTTCTTTTGTCTCCCTCTGTCAAACTGTATCAGCCTCATCCTTTAACTATAGTCTAAAAGATCTTAAGTTTATCATCCGATTGTCCATTTGACAACCATGCGGGTCTGGATCTACTTCTGTTGGTGCCAGAGTGTCGTTACATGTATTACTTTAAACAACTCCTTACTAACGTATTTCACCATGTTCCAGGGCCTTCGCACATTTCACCTTCAATTTCATCATCATTTAGAAAGAATAAAATAAAACTTTAGGCAAAACAGCCCATTTCTTTTAAGCTCTCACCAAGAGCAAAGTAGCTTTTATACTGGTATAATCAGTTTTGTTCACAAAGTTAAAGTCCAGGGAAAACGTGATGATTATAACTAGGACACACTGGGCCGTGTTTTAGGTAGCCATTGTTGTGAGAACTACGACAGAGAACTCGAGCTAGGTCCTACGCTCACTGCCTCACCCAATGCTGAATTAAACTACACGTTTATAACAGGCAGAAAGAGCCATCAACATGGTCTTAAGAGATCCAAGGCACTCATATTTTAAAACCAAATGATAGAATGAAACTTGTTTTTCTGTTAATTTGTCAATTCAAGGCCTTTTCCCCCTCTCCAATCAATACATGTGACCCTTTAGAGACAGACATTTAGCACATACTTATTGTTTTCAGTGCTATCTGTTCTGTCTGTAGAGGGTGTGTGAACCCAAACACTGTTTTCCCTCCTGTTATAAAATAAAGCTGTACATGATATGTATTACAGAATTATGCAGCATGGTTTGTTTTTCCCCTCTCTCACTCTCTCAGAACGGAACTGGAAACAGCAACATGTTTGCTCATAATGAATTAGGGACAATTTAAAATAGCCATAACATACCATACATGCTGTCTAAGTTTTTTTAAAAAAACAACATACACAACATGTAAATTATTGCACAAGAGAAAGGCTCAAAGTTTGCGTAAAATGCAATAGTATTGCCCCAGACAGATCATGCATTCAAACGGTGAGAACATAAAGAAATTTAAAACAAAAAAAGAAAAAAGAAAAAGAAAAAAGAAAAAAACAAAAACAAAAAAAAACAAACCAAAACCAGGTGTGCTGGTGACAAGCACTCACTCATAGTGTCAGCTTCCATCACTTCTGTTGTTTGTTTGTCTGTTTGTTTGATCACATGGGACTAGAAAAAAATCCTACAGGGAGCAGGGCTGGAGGACAATGGGAGAGGTGAAAAGGGGCATCGGGTGGGAGTGAGGGAGGGTATTAATATACCTCTATTCAGTTTTTATATCATTATTCAACACTCGATCACTGTGCCATTTTTTCATGTGTTTCTCCAGGGTACTGTACACGCTAAAAGGCATCTTACAAATTTCACATTTGTAAACGTCCTTCCCCACCTGGCCATGCGTTTTCATGTGCCTGGTGAGCTTGCTACTCTGGGCACAGGCATAGTTGCACAGCTCGCATTTATAAGGCCTTTCGCCCGTGTGGCTTCTCCTGTGGACAGTGAGATTGCTACAGTTCTTGAAGACTTTCCCACAGTACTCACAAGTGTCGCTGCGTCTGCCCTCTTTTGAGCTGGGCCTGCCCGGGCCCGGACCACTAATATGGGGCGTGCTCCCTCCACTTCCCGTGCCGCTGCGCCCCGAGATCCCTCCGTCCAGCTCCCCGGGCGGTGTGGAGAAGCGCAAGCTCCCGTTCTCCGAGGAGTGCTCTGACGAGGAGGCAAAAGGCGATTGTCTGGAGTCTCCGAAGCTAAGGAAGGGATCTTTGAGCTGCCTGGAGGCCGCATAGCCAGCGAGCCACTGCGAGTACACGTTCTCAGTGTTGGGCATCGCGGCTGGGGGCAGGTCAAACTCCTTCTCCAGCTTGATGCGCTTGGAGAAGGGGCTCAGCGAGCTGGGGCTACCCAGCAGCAGCTTTTTGGACAGACCCCCCGAAGCCGATTCGCCGGGGGAGCAGCCGCGGCCGTTAACAGTGCCATCGTCTATGCGGTCAGACTCGCCGGCCACCGAGTCTTCATCGCAAGTGTCCCTGTGGCCCTCGGCCTCGGCCAGGTGGCCACGCTTATGCTTCTCTCCCAGGACCTGGTGGAAGGCCTCGCTGAAGTGCTGCATGGAGCTGAGCACCATGCCCTGCATGACGTCGGGCAGGGCGCGACCCTCGTCGCCCACGCCCACCACCGCGCCCCGAGAGCTGTTCTCATGGTGGCGCGCAGCCTCCAGGCTCAGCCCAAAGCCGTAGTCCACCCTCTCGCTCTCCGTCAGCTCCTCCTCCTCCTCTTCCTCCTCTTCCTCCTCTTCCTCCTCGTCCTCCTCTTCCTCCTCATCCCCGTTCTCTGGGATCAGGTTGGGGTCGTTCTCGCTCTTGAACTTGGCCACCACTGACTTGAGCGCACTGCTGGCGCTGCCCACCAGGTCGCTGGTGCCAGGTTCCGGGGAGCTGGCGGTGGAAAGGCCGTCGTCGGACTTGACCGTCATGGGGGACGACTTGTGCATGTGTGTCTTCATGTGGCGCTTGAGCTTGCTGGCCTGTGTGCACGCATGGTCGCACAGGTTGCACTTGTAGGGCTTCTCACCAGTGTGGCTGCGCCGGTGTACCACCAGGTTGCTCTGAAATTTGAACGTCTTGCCGCAGAACTCACATGACTTGGACTTGACCGGGGGCTGGGAGGGAGGAGGGGCGGATTGCAGAGGAGGGAGGGGGGGCGTCGCCAGGAAGGGTGGCTTGCTACCTGGCTGGAATGGTTGCAGTAACCTTTGCATAGGGCTGGGCCGGCCTGGGGACAGCGGTGGGCTAGACGTGTTCCCTGCCAGCTCTCTAAGTCTCCTAGAGAAATCCATGGCGGGAGGCTCCATAGCCATTGGATTCAACCGCAGCACCCTGTCAAAGGCACTCGGGTGATGGGTGGCCAGGGCCATCTCTTCCGCCCCCAGGCGCTCTATGCGGTGGGGGTCCAAGTGATGTCTCGGTGGTGGGCTAAACAGGGGGGGAGTGGGTGGAAAGCGCCCTTCTGTCAGGCCGGAAGCCTCTCTCGATACTGATCCTGGTATTCTTAGCAGGTTAAAGGGGTTATTGTCTGCAATATGAATCCCATGGAGAGGTGGCTGGGAAGGACATTCTGCACCTAGTCCCGAAGGGATACCAACCCGCGGGGTCAGGGGACTTCCATGTTCGCTTTCTAAGTAGATCCTTAATCCATGAGTGTTCTGTGCGTGTTGCAAGAGAAACCATGCACTGGTGAATGGCTGTTTGCAAGTTGTACATGTGTAGCTGCTGGGCTCATCTTTACCTGCAAAATAATACAACACCAACATCAATGTGTAATCACTGAGGCAGGCATCAGCAATTGCTTATTCATGTTCCAACATCCAGCCTCTCCTGGCCCCACCCCTGAAGCCTCAGCCTTCACCCATCCATCCCTACATGAGTCTTCCATGTTGGTGCCCAGCAAATCTTTGTCAAATCGGTCCTCTCAACATTTAACTCCATTCTAAGAATTCCATATTCAAGCCCCACTGCATAGAGTCCCACCCAATTAAGACTCTGATAAAGGAGTGCTACATCGTAGGGGCCTCAGCAAATGTCTTCTCAACACCCCCCCCCCCCATTTCCTGTGGTGTGGGCAGGTCATTTCATCTGTGTGTCAATGTCTCATTGGTTAAATGGAGTACTGGGACAAGGACAAGGCCAGAGCCAGGAGACTTCACAAGGCAACTTTTGCTCTCTAACTCCTGTAGTCCTAGTCCATTCTCCTGTGGGCTGCAGGTGAACTCAACTTTCTCACAGGCAATCACTGCATAGAGATCAAAAAGGGAAGGTCAAATCAATATGGTTCTCTGGTCCTACACCGCTTAGCAGGAAACATGTCCATTGATGGTATTGTTAAAATGACAGGGGACTCCAGAAAAGGCTTTGGAAGAAGAGAGAGTAGCAACATTGTGTTATCCCAGCCTGTATCTAAATTCCACAACATCCTGTAAGGACTCCCATGTCTAAAGTCAAGGGGATGTTGTGATTAAAATCTCAAAAGAAAAATTTAATTCTGATTGAACTGGAAAGCTGTACCGAATCCTGAGGAGTTTGCCCCGGTGCAACAAGAGAGTGCGGAGCAGTCAGGACTGGCTGGTGCCAGCCTCAGCAGACCCAGCACACTGGTTGTGGGGGCACTGAAGGCAGCCAGCGCCGTGGCAGGCGCCAGGCTGAGCAAGGCTACCCTAGCCTCCTCCTCATTATTTTGAGAGGCTAACAACGTGAACCAAATTATACAACATCCTGCGCCCTCGGCTGAGACTCGGCTCCAGTTGAGAAAGAAACAGAAAGACACAGTTCAGCTAGTCAACTCTCTGGCCAGTAGCCAAGCTGTCTGGAGAGGGGCCCTGCTTAAGTCACATTATTTCTCTCTTCCTGAAATGAGCCCAAGAGTGGTAAATGCCACTGTGGCAAAGAGGGGGCCCGCTTGACTTCACAAAAATCGCTCATTTGTTTCTTATAGCTAAACTTAAATACATATTCCCATATATGTTTATATATGTGTACACATATATGGAGAATATGGAGTAACTAACAGAGTTAACAAGACGATTGCAGCCTTACAAAGGACAGGAAAGACAGTGGCCTCGGGACAAGGGTGAGAAGAGCTGATGGCCCGGGGATTAAAATATAACTGAGAAATACACTTTCCCCCTAAATGAGAAGAGGCCCTTAAACCCATGGCCAGCATTTGTCAGTGACTCTGTCAATGGGACAAAATTCACCAGGGAGCTAAGAAGTGGGCATGAGGAATTCATCAATTATATGATTCCTCCATTTAGCAAGTCAGAGAGAAAAGCTGCCAAGGTCTTCTGAGGAGCCCCAAACACTCATATTCCAAAACAAGGCAGCCTCGCTCAAGCACTTGTCTAAATAATGGACTCCTGCCCTGCCCTTGTAATTTACTTTACAATGCATTTATAATCTCACTCAATATAGCCCGCTCCTGGGGAAATCTCTTTAACAAGATTAGATGGTAAGATACCAAAATTAGGTTTCAAACATTTTTCTAATGTAAAAGGAGGAAGAAAGGCAGAGAGATTTTGAAAGAAAATGCTGACATTAGAATCACATTATCTGCCTATTTTTGTTTGCCTCTTTTCTTCAAAGGGAAATAAAAAGCTTCATTGAGAGTATTTTCATAAATTTTTTGTTGTTGTTGAACAATGACTTGGGTCCTAAATAGACAAGGAGGGGGTCTGATTCCAACCACTGTGACCCTCCATGGCTTTCTCCTTCGCCTCCCTGGGACTCGGGGTCATTATTATATATTCAGCCTGACAATCAGAATTGGGTAACTAAGGAGCTTTGTCAGATGAAGCAAATCCTTAACACTTTCGTCACTCCAAATGCCTTAACATCATATTTGACCCTTATAATCTCTTAAAGCCTGGGAATGGACCCATAATTAGCAACGACGGTTTCAATGTGCTATGATAGGCCCCTGATAAAAGCCAAATCCTGTGCACACTAAGCCACACCAAGAGTCTCGTCCACGAGCTCCCGGGAGGCTTGAGGAAGGTCCATTTTCCTTTGCTTCCTAAAACCATTTGGTTTCAGAGGGAGCTCTGTGACGGTGTCACAGAACGTTCCCACCCGGTGCTGTCTCCCCTCACATCAGGTCTGAGGAACCGGGTTTGATCTTATAATGAGTGCACAACACACAGCTTTCACTACTGCATTTTGCATTCCCATCAACTAGATACTCTAGATCATGAGGGGCAGCTAGTGTAATCATAATGTCAATGAGAAGGGCTGTTACGATTGAGACTAAAGATTACATGGAAAGAGCCGCTCTGAAACTGGTAATTATTACCAGTCCACTAATAGCAAACGATGCATTACAATTTCACCATATAATCTGTATTTCACTCGGCTCATGCTGGTGCACCACATTATATTACAGTGCTCACAGAGTCTAAATTCCTAAACTGCAGTCATCAATAAATGTGTTACTCGCCGTAATTTGTGAAATTACTTTGTTCATAACATCTTTGATGGTTTAGAAAGACCAAAATTGATTTCCTGCATAGCAAAATTAGGGCTACATTGATTTATTGATGTGTAAAATATAATAATATTCTTCATTTACTATGATGAAAATCAACTTCTCACTCTGAGAGCCTCATTGGGCATTTACCAGGATTGTTTTGATTTAAAGCAATAAACTGAGCCCTGCCCTTCAACGACACAAGAACTCAAGGCACTGAAAGGGTTAAAGCCAGCTGTTGGCCCATCTACTTACTGACTTTTAATTTTATTTTATTTCATTTTATAAGAATGGTTTCCATTTCTAAATGTGTCACAAACCTGAAAAGTCATGTGACTGTGGCCTCACAATTTGAAAGAGCAAGGAGGTCTGTGATAGGAACCTCGAATGTCATTTCCTAGCTTGTGACTTGGCGTCCAACATGAAATTTCCCTGGGCCCTGGGATTCCTACATGTAAAACGAGCATTAAAAACAGGACCTTTAAAGAATGGTTGAGTCTAAAGTAGCAGAAGTATACACGGCCAGTGTAAGCTATCAGGTCCAGTGTGCAGGTTTTCATTACCACCGTGTGTGTGTGTGTGTGTGTGTGTGTGTGTGTGTGTGTGTGTGTGTGTGTGTAAGTAAAACTAATCACATCACGCTCCCAGCACGGCTTGGAAAGGAAGGTCCATGGCAGCTTCACCCCAGGCTTTGGCAACAGAGGCAGGTGGGGGAGTTCTTAAGACACTGCTAACGATTTCGCAGCCAAGGAGGCCACAGGGCTCTGAGAGCCAAGACGGTTGGTCCGTGCAGCTGAAGAGGAGAGGCACTGGCTTTGTCACAGAGCTTTCTGGAACCCATTGGCACATACCATCTTCTGACTACTCCTGTATTGGTGAGTGTGCACTGTGAGCAGCGGGGAGAGGGTAGGAGGGACTTCCATGTCAGCTTAACCTCCCAGGCCTCAAGAACACCAAGCTCTGGATAGGGGCCCAAACTGCCCTTGGCCAGCAGCCTTTGACCTCTCAACTCCACCCTCCACCACCTGGTTCAGCCTCCCTTCCCACTTCACAGCTAAGTGCAGGCCCCAGGCACCCCTAGCAAAAGAAAGAGTGCTCTCCACCCAGCTGGCATGCAGGGACTGGAATCTGTGAAGCCAACCCCTAAACTCTGCAATATGTGGCCTAACCCAGGCTCGGGCTCAGCTGGGGTCGGGGAGAAGAGAGGTGCTTTTACCCCGTACCACCCAGCCCTCAGGACCCAAGGGCTCGTGAAATCCTACAATAGTTCTCTGTTACCTGGGATTACCTAGGAGTGAATACAGATAAAGAACTGGTTTTGAATCTGCTCTCGGGGCATGTCCTGCCCTGCGGCACCATCCACAAGATGGGTAAGGCTAGTGACCCTCTCATGAAAAGAAGTCTCATCGATAGCCTTGGCTTTTGCATCTTATACTTTGTTACGCTTTCTCCTGTCCTTTTTTCTTCCCACAGCCAAGTTATTTTTTTGTTTGCTTGAAAATAAACATTAGACGCCATACTTCTTTTTTTCTTGAACCTGGGGTAGAATCAATTCTTCTTTCAAATATTTTGGCCATACGTGATTCATACCACATACTTCTACACAGAGAAGAAAACTGAGCTGCTTTCTGAAACATCTTTCAGAAAACATTTTTATAAATGACTAAATCTGACTTTCATAAAGAGGCGCCCACTACAGAAGTCAGCGGCACAGGCGTGAGTGTGGGAAGGCAGCAGCGGCCTTGTACACTTTACCTACATTTCTGGGCATTTTTCTCTAAAATAAGGAGAAAAACAGAAATTATATGTGTTGTGTATCTGCATGCATATATATACATATATAATAACCATGTGTATCTGTCTATAAATACACCATGTTCAGATATACGTGTGAATGCATAAATAACATGCATCACAGTATCTCCAGAGTAACTGTAAACTGCCTGTGGTACTGGCCTTGCTAACGATGTATGCCAAATAATTCAAAGCATCTACAAGGCCAGAGAAGTGAATGTCCAGCAGTAAGACGGACTGTGGACACAGGGGTGTACCAGCTACCGGCTACGGAGCCAGGAAAGGCGAGCTGCTGCCAGCTCCAGGTCTCCCGTGGGAAAAGAAAAGGGGAGGGAAACTCACTCTCGGGACAGGGAGCCGCAGGAGAGCTGGTGCCGAGTGAGTAACGAAACAATATGTGGGTACCTGTCTATGCTGAAAGAAACTCTCTCCCGTACTTAAAAAGCAAGGACAGTTTCCCAGAACTACCATCTCTACACATGTACATTTGTAGAAGAGATAATGTTCAACTTACAAATACCCTGCGGGGCATATTCTGCACTCATCCCTGGCGTGGGGATTAGAGCTCCGTGTGCAGATCGAGGGGAGGACAGGCCCCTCCAGTGCAGAAGTTTATCTGTGAAAGAAACCCAGAATCAAACACTACAGCCATAAACAATGTACATCGTAAACCACAGGATATCACATTTCACTTCCATTAACATAGATTAACATCATTACAACAGCCTTGCAGATAGTCACCAGGCCCAGGCCCGAAACAAACAACAGCAAGAGCCGTCCCCCATAGCTTTTGTTTTGTTTTTAATTTTGGTCTTCCTTGGACAACAAGGAAGGGGTTGGTTTGAAGTCTGGAGCATGGGCTGGTTCTTAGGTTCCTTTGCTTATTTGTTGTTGTTATTTGATTATTACAAGAGATATAGAAATAGCAAGGAGAAAATTGGCAATAACATGGGTGGGCCACAAAAATGGGGTTTATCTGCAAGACTGGTTTACACGAATACATGGACTACAGACAAAGCCATGCAAACAGTAGGCTAATTGCTTTCAGGGAATATCACTGCTCAGCTTCCTCCAACTGTAGGTATTTCAGTCCTGGGTGGGCCACACTCTGGAATCCTGTCAATGGGTAACCCAGGAAAGCATGTCTTCACACAGCACAAAGCAATGGGGGAATGAAGATTAGACTTTCAGCATCTAAACAACTTTGGCCAACTCCCCCATACCCCTTCAGGGTGAAGGATAATGCTACTAATTGACGAGGCAAACAAACAAACAACAACAAAAAATCCCCCACAGTCCCCAAGAGCAGCAGCCGGACTGAGGCCCCATTCCACTGCACACCAGCTGAGCGGCTTCTCACCACCGCTGGAAACCGAGGAGCCATACAAGCACTTTAGCACCGGGACACTTGTAGGAAAGGAAGCTTGGTTTGTACAACCTGGGGATGCTGTGGATTTGGTCCTCAATGCCCAGCTTTTCCAAATACACACCAGCTAACCACCCTTAGAGACGATGACCTTGGAGTGAGAGACAGATGAAGTTCACATGTTCCAGGGTTGGAGTTCAGAAAAACTGAGTTTGATAGTGAGTAAACACGGCATGCTTGATAGTAGCAGTACTTAAAAGTACTGCCAGAGTATTCCAGGGCACAGTTTCCATACACTGCGGGTCACGTAATTAAATGCAGAGGTCACTAAAAATTTTGCAAGTTAAAGGTTTCTGAACACACAATGACCAAAAATTAATTTCAAAAATCAAATGGGTTTCTAGCCAGGCTTGCCCACATGCTGCATGTCGTTACAGCCTTGGTTCCAAAACGTAATGTGTGCACATCACACTGTGCATGCCATTCAGACCAAGCAACCCGAAGAACACTGCCTGCCTGAGACACCTGGCCCAGGCTCTAGACCACTGGACACTGTGAGCTGCAGTATTTTTACTGCACGTGCAGAATTGACTGCTCTCACGGAAACATAAAGGTTTAGCTACAGCAAACAAAGACCTAATCCTTCCCTACTGCCTTTCTTAAGCATGCAAGCAAACTAGACCATCTTTGGATTGGATTGTGGTAGACAGAATGTTTTATTTTAAATATTGTTTCAATTGCTAACTTTTGAATTTTAGAGGGAGGAAAAAAAATCAAACTAATTTGACTTGGAATTAGGACAGAATTTCCAACTGTTTCTGAACTAGCCCTAGACATTCTACCACTTTGAACTACAAATTTATGAGAAGTGAGTTCTCAACATTAGTGATTATAAAATCAAAATATCAATGAACTCTGAAAAACACTGAAGATGTTCTCCATCCAGCAGTATCAATATTAAGCCAAGATTTTATTATTTATGTAAAAATAAATACACTCATCCACCTCATTAGTATGCAAATTTTCCTTAGTCTTTAATAAGTGTTAAGATTATATGCATACCAAATAATTGCTTAAAAATAAATTTCCTTGTAATTTATTTTAAGTAAATGTTTGATCTGTATATGTATTTTATACTTGTGCATACTGAAGGTCACATAAAAACTTAGGTGAAAAGCAGTGAGTGACAAGTGAAAAAAAATTAAGAAATCCCTTCCATCGCTTTATAGACACGCTGCCAAGTGTGGGTCAGGACAGTTAGGACCAGGTTCCCTTTTATGAGAAACCTAATGGGTAACAATGGCGTGCAGGAGTTGGGCGGTGGTGGCGCACGCCTTTAATCTCAGCACTCGAGAGGCAGAGCCAGGTGGATCTCTGTGAGTTCGAGGCCAGCCTGGTCTACAAAGCAAGTTCCAGGAAAGGCACCAAAACTACACAGAGAAACCCTGTCTCGAAAAACTAAAAGAGAAAAAAAAAGAGTAAATTGTGGTCGGAAGGGTAAGACGGCCAGAGGTAAAGGCACTAGCTCCCAAGCCTGACAGTGGAGTTCAATGCCTGGACTCTCCATGGTAGGAGAAGAGAACTGGTGGCTACAGCTGTCCTCTGACCTCCGCACCAGTACATATACCACCCCACCCTACGCAGGTCTACACAAAATAAATTAAAATGTAATAAAAATGTTTTAAAGCCGGGCGGTGATGGCGCACGCCTTTAATCCCAGCACTTGGGAGGCAGAGGCAGGCGGATCTCTGTGAGTTCGAGGCCAGCCTGGTCTACAGAGTGAGTTCCAGGAAAGGCGCAAAGCTACACAGAGAAACCCTGTCTCGAAAAACCAAAAAACAATGGCGTGCAGGAGAAATGTGCTATTACTGGGCTGTCATGGAAGCATACCAAGCCTTAGACCAGTGGTTCTCAACCTGTTGGTCGATACCCTTTGGGGGTCAAAGGACCCTTCCACAGGGGTCACATATCAGATATCCTGCATTTGTCAGATATTCACATTACAATTCATAACAGTAGTGAAATTACAGTTGTGAAGTAGCAACAAACATAACTTTATGGTTAGGGTCCCCACAGCCTGAGAACCGTGTTCGAGAGCTGCACTTTAGGAAGGTTGAGAACCACTGCCTCAGCTCATCCCTAATGACACCGTCTCCTCTCTGATCAAAGCCAAAGTAACACCACAGGAGCCTGCAACTGTGAGGCACTTGGCACGAGAAACCAATGTGTGCACTTTTGTTGGTGGTGCTAAGTTGGGAGCAAGGGTAAAAATCAGCGCTCGGCTTGTTCTTGAAGTTTTCAAGGAGAAACCTGAGAAGCCACTCTCGCACCTGTTCCTGCCTCAGCGAGCTTTTCTGTTGCAGAGCGTGAAATTCTTTTCTCAGAAAACCACACAACGGAGGTATTTCTGTGACCCCAAACACAAAAGCAACAGGGTCCTTCAACCCCTGCACAGGGAGAGTCTAGCTTCAAATTCCTTGCCACTTTGGAAAGAGGCCCTGGTGTACCCCAGCAAGGAACGGGGGAGCTGTCGGTCAAACTGCAGCTGAACCATTCACATGCGTTGCTAGAAGTCTGCCAACCCGTTAGCAGGAAACAAGGTAGGCTCACAACAGCAGGACCACAGGGCACGGTGAGGTCTCTGCAAGCAGCGTGTCTGAGTATCCAGCATCGTAGTTTGTTTGGAGTTTTGTTTTTTGAGTTGTATGAAACCTCAGTGGTCACCATATCTGTATCTTCATTTCAAAGATGAGGATACTGGAGCCCTGAAAGTAAGGGACTTGCCCGTGGCCATATGGGTAATCAGTAACAAAATGAAAATCTGAGTTAGACCCCCGTCTGTGTTCTTGCCTGGAATATGTCTTCCCCCACTCTGCTGGCTCTGCTGTGGTCTTCACTGGCTAGGAAGTACCAATAAAGGAGGCTCTCTCAGGCCAGCGAGATGGCTCAGTGAGTCAATGCACTTGCTACAAAGCCCGCAACCTGAGTCTGTTCAGTCCAAGAACTGACTCCTATAAGTCGTCCTCAGATCTCCATATATGTGCCATGGCATGTGTGCACCACCACCCTACCAAAAAAAATTACACACACACACACACACACACACACACACACACACACACACACACACACACACGCATGCCCCTAGTTTTCAAAAAGAAAAGGAAGTTCTCACTCTACTAACTCACTGGGCAGACTTACCAACCTGGACTGGAGTGGGCCAGCCTAGCCATGTGGCAAGGCTTCCAGAAGACCCAAGGGCACTGACCCGGTGTCCTGAACTGGAACACAGTACCCACTCTGCAGCAAGAGTGTGTGGACCTTAGGACCACTATCACATTCTCTGCTTCCTCTGCAGACAAACCGTCTGAGGAGACAGTGCTGCCCCAGCCAGTCGTTTATTTTAGAAAACAGCACACTGTCATGGTGACAGAGACAGGGGAGGGGGGCAGCTTGAATGTCCTCTCCAGAAAGAGGGTCAAGCAGGGCTGATTATGAACTCAACTGATTCCTGCCGCTTCTTCCACTAAAACCACCCTTTAATGTTCTCCTTAGCAAGGAGAATCGACATTCCCACATGAACTGGAAATGCTAAATTGTTAATAGCCTCCCTAGGGTTTAACTTCTTGCTATGATGCCTTCAATTATTTCATCACAGCTTAGGCAAAGTAAAGCATCACAATTAATGCTTCTGAGCATCAACTGGAGGAGCCGTCCTGCCTTCCTCTGCGGAGAGGGAAGAGCTGCGCAGGCTGAGGACCCCTCTTCCCAGCCTCCTCTTCTCTCCCCAGGGAAAAGCGGGCTCCTTAGCTGGCTGGGAAGTGATGTCTGCTTCACTTCTTTGTGGGCACTCTTAGTGAATGGCTCTAAGTCAGACCCAGCTTGTTGGAAATGCAGATTCTTGGGTCCAACCTCAGAGTTACCAGACCAGAAGTTGCATGGGATGGAGGGATGGCTACATTAAGTAGGCCCTTCAGGTAACTGGTCAAGTCTAACACAATTCAAACCGGAAGCTTTGATGGTCCTTACTTAGCAGGACCTCATGGACCATGAGACTGTCATCCCTTCCATGACCCTCCTCTTCTAGAATAAAGAAAGTCAAAATCAGGGAAATTCCTAAAGGTCCTTCCATATGAGTTTAAGGTTCTAATCCACCCTTCATCTATCCATCACTGACCTAGTTGGTTCAGGCTGGTCATCAAGTAGGAAACCCACATGAGATAACATTCCAACCACACTAAGTCAGGCAGACGGAGTTCTCACTGCTCCCCTACAACTGCAGTAGGGGGCTGTGAGGGGTGGACTGTGAGGGGTGGACTGTGCAGGGGTGGACTGTGAGGAGTGGACTGTGAGGGGTGGGCTGTGCAGGGGTGGACTTTGAGGGGTGGACTGTGAGGGGTGGACTGAGGGGTGGACTGTGAGGGGGGGACTGTGAGGGGGGGACTGTGCAGGGGGGGACTGTGAGGGGTGGACTGTGCAGGGGTGGAGGGGTGGACTGTGAGGGGTGGACTGTGAGGGGTGGGCTGTGAGGGGTGGACTGTGCAGGGGTGGACTGTGAGGGGTGGACTGTGAGGGGTGGGCTGTGAGGGGTGGACTGTGAGGGGTGGACTGTGCAGGGGTGGACTGTGCAGGGGTGAACTGTGCAGGGGTGGACTGTGCAGGGGTGGAGGGGTGGACTGTGAGGGGTGGACTGTGCAGGGGTGGACTGTGAGGGGGTGAGGGGTGGACTGTGCAGGGGTGGAGGGATGGACTATGAGGGGTGGACTGTGAGGGATGGACTATGAGGGGTGGACTGTGCAGGGGTGGCCTGTGAGGGGTGGACTGTGAGGGGTGGACTGTGAGGGGTGGGCTGTGAGGGGTGGGCTGTGCAGGGGTGGCCTGTGAGGGGTGGACTGTGAGGGGTGGACTGTGAGGGGTGGGCTGTGCAGGGGTGGACTGTGAGGGGTGGGCTGTGAGGGGTGGGCTGTGCAGGGGTGGACTGTGAGGGGTGGACTTGCAGTGGGGGACTGTGAGGGGTGGAGGGGTGGATTGTGCAGGGGTGGACTGTGAGGGGTGGACTGTGCAGGGGTGGACTGAGCGGGAAAGGACTGTGCATTGGGGTACTGTGCAGTGGGGTACTGTGTTGGGGTGGCCTGTCACATGGACACAAGGAAGGGCTACACTCTCCTCTTCCCAGACTCCCTAGCGTGGTATAGCCTTTTTTGAAACAGTTTCTAAATGCCTCCTGCTCCTTGCGTAGGCTTTTCAAACTTTCCCTTCAGGAAGTTCCTTTTAGACCTGTTCCATGTGGGGCCTCAGAGATGGTTGATATATTGTAAGGTTGTGAAGTTTCCTTGTGACTGAATAAAAAAAATAATGACTTCATTTTCAGGTCTCACTAAAAAGCAACAAGTTGAGAATGATTCTGATTTAATGTTGTACATTGGTCACTTTGCATTTCTGTATTCACTGGACACTAACTTTTGACAAGGTGCTCCTCAGTGAGATCCGCTCAAACTCAAGATCATTAAATCAAGTTTGGGTTTCCTCAAGAACAGCTCAAAGATCTCTCAACCACAAGCACACTGTTTGCTTCTGCAGCCCATCAGAAGGCACGTAATACAGTCAGCCACATGGCTGTCCGTTCATCATCAAGCAATCATGCACGGAAACAGTAAGCCCTGAGCTTCACGGCCAACACACTTCATCAAAGCTTCAGGAACCCAACTTCTTTCAGGAGTAAAAGGATGAGGGTGTGGTCAGTGGTCGAGCACTTGCCTGGTCTGTATGTATGAGATCCTAGATAGGACGACCCCCAACAAGCCCCTCTTCAAATAATATTAAACAAAACTCCCAGCCCTCTCCACAGAATACAGAGCTGTGCACTCTTCTCTAAAATGGATCTGTGTGTCTTCCTCTTAACCACGCACATCTAGCCGACGGTCCCCAAGGAGAGCCTCGGGAAGCACTCTCTCTCTCCTCGTCTCTTCCACACGAGAACAGACGACAAAGCACTATGAGCCGTAGCAGGGCCTTCAGCTCTACAGCCCTCAGGTCTTGCCTTCTCCTGGAAGGTGATCTAGTCTGGAAGCTTCTTTAACTGAAAAGCAAATACAGTCCTTAAATATCCTCTGTGGCCCACTATTTCTAGCCCTTGATTGCTGTGAGATGTCCTTCTGTACGCTGCGAATATGTGTTGCTCTGACTGGTTGATAAAACACTGATTGGCCAGTAGCCAGGCAGGAAATATAGGCGGGGCAAGCAGAGAGGAGAATTCTGGGAAGTGGAAGGGCTGAGTCAGGAGTCACCAGGCAGACACAGAGGAAGCAAGATGACAAGGCAGAACTGAGAAAAAGTACCAAGCCACGTGACTAAAGATATATAAGAATTATGGGTTAATTTAAGTGCAAGAGCTAGTCAGTAATAAGCCTGAGCTAATGGCCGAGCAGCTATAAATGACATTAAGCTTCTGAGTGATTATTGTGTAAGTGGGCCATGGGACTGCAGGGGCCTGGCAGGACCAGAGAAACACTCGACCTACACTTGACCTTCAGCTTGACACTGGGTACCAACCCCGCTCTGAGAGCCTGATTTGCCAGTGCATGCTAGAACAAACACCAATCAAGCCTGTGTCCTGAGTTGTTGATCTGGATTCAATACATGCCAGTTTCATCACTGCATGCAGAATTCCTAATTAACCTTCTGATAGTGTCAAGGTGTGCCGCCTTTTATTCTGGAGTGAGCCTTTTCGCCTTCACTTCTTCCCCCAACTGGCTAAGGTTTTACTAAATCAAGATGACTTCTGTTTTGTTTGTTTGTTTGTATTTTTTGTTTGTGAGACAGAGTCTCCCTATGTAACTAGCCCTAGCTGGCCTGGAACTTGCTATGTAGACAAAGCTACCCTTGAACTCATAGAAATTGGCCTGCCTCTGCCTCCTGAGAGCTAGGATTAAGCACTTGTACCACCACACCCAGTCCATGATGTTCCCCGTGGTTCTCTCGAAATATATTCTGCAAAAGGAGAAACAAGAAAGAATCCTAAACACCACACTCTAGAATTTTCTTCTTTAAAACTTCATTGGTTTTTATATTATTTGATACCACATCAGTGACTTAATTGCATCACTCATTTAAATACTCTGTTTTTTATTTCTTGGCCAATTCTACTCTCTCAGACCTATGATTATCCAAACAGGTTGCTAACATCACCTTCCAAGAGTTCTCACGCTAGGCCTCCTCTCAATGAGGAAGAAGGAAGAGATGACATCTTTTATGCCCCCTTATCTATAAAAATGCAAGCCACCAATCTGTCAGGCCTAAACAAAATTTTCTGCAATCTGTGTCTTTAACATAAGCAAAGCATATAATTCAAAAAATAAAAAAAAAAGAACTTGCTTTTCTGAAGAATAACTAAGCAAAGAAACATTGTGTGTCGTCTCTGTGTTGAAATGCAGATTTCCCACTAAAAGGCAAATCTTTCATTTCAAAAGGTTGAATAGGATGGTACTTAAAAAAAGAATTCCAGCTGGTTAAATTTAGGGTGTTGAAAAAAGTTCACTCCAATAATATTCTTTGGCTCTGGGCCCAAAGTATTTTCACTTGATCATGAATTAGATAAAATTTTTATTACACTTTAAGCTTTTGCCTAGAATAGTGGGGCTTTTTGAGGGGACTGTGAGGGCAGCTGAATAAAAAGGCAAATTGTCTTACAACAATTTTTTTGTTGTTTATTTAACCATGTACCTCACTATGCAGAACTGTGGGCTCCAGGATACATTCCCTTCATTCATTCTGACATGCATTCATTCAACAAATATTTACCAAATGCCTATAATGCCCCAAGCTATGGTCTGGCTTCTGTGGGAAATACCAAGTATTCAGACTATCCTGCAGAGCCTGCATCCAGCACGGAAGACACAGGCTGAAGAGACACTCCTACTGGACACAAAACTGTCATAAGAAAGGCACAGGACTGCTAATAGAAACCCACAGGAAGAGAAATCTTGGTGGGATGTCAGTATCCATAGACGTTGGGTTCCCAAATCTGCAGTTGCTCAAATCCTTCATATACAATAGCATAATATTTACATATACTGTGCACACCCTTCCATGTTCTTAAATCATCTCTAAAACACTGCAGATGCTTAAGGAAAGACATTACTGTTTGGGAAATAATGACAAGAAAAATCTGTCCATGTTCAGGATAGAGGCAATTTTTAAAAGATTGGAAGAACCTATGAACACAGAAGCCACTGGATGGAGACCCCCAAGTGTCCTTCACTTTGGAAGGGAGAACAGAGACCTTGAGCAAGAGGCTGACTAATGAGACAGACTTGGAAAGTCCAGAGAAAGGCTTTCTAGACAAAAGCAAGAACGGGGTGTTGGTGTTGTGCAGAAGGAAGCTTCATGGCACTTGGAGTAAAAGGACTCACCAGGCTTCACACCCAGACTAAAATACTGCACAGCCGTTCGTCCAGGTGACAGCAGTGGGTGAGGTCATCCAAATGTCAAGTCTTCAGCTCCATCCTTCGAAATGCCACGTTTTCTTAAATAAGGGACAGAGCCGTGTGGACTACTTTCAAACCCCAGAAAGCTCACCTGCCCTGTTCTGCCTCACCTCCAACTCGCCTTACCTCAAGTTCCCCTCAAGCAGTGGGTGGTCTGCAAGCGAGTTGAGTGCTGATAGCCACGTTCTTCTTTGAAACATTGCCTCCCTGACTTAAGTATCTATTTCAATGTATTGCCAGGTTAAGATGGCCTTGGACTTGTTGAAACGTTTTCAGCAAACAGCTGTGGAGAGATGTTGAGATTCCCTTGTACTAGTTGTCTCTTCCATCCTCAACACGACCTTCCCTCCAAATTCCCCTTTCTTCTCTTCAAAGCCATGGGGAAAGGAGGTAAAGTAGGGGGCTTTGTCTGCCTCTGAGCCTCTACCTGAGACTGTGTGTGCCTCTGATGGATGCATTTCCCCGGTTGTTTGGGGCGGACTTGAGAATTACTTTAAAGATACTAAAGGCATGCAGCAAGGCTTGGTGGGACAGTCAACCCCTGTAATCTTAGCACCCAGGAAGCTGATGCAGGAGGATCAGGAATTTGAGGCTAGCCTAGGCTACATAATGAGTTCCAGGCCAGTCTGAGCTATGCGGTCCTATCTCAAAAGTAGAGAGAGAGAGAGAGAGAGAGAGAGAGAGAGAGAGAGAGAGAGAGAGAGAGAAGACTCCTTTAGTCAATGCACCAAGTCTCGTCACCACAGTCTGTCCCCAGATTCTTCTCTCGCTGGAGCAAAGCCAGGGACCTTGGTGCTTCAGTCCTAACTCTGTAACTCCTCCCCATCCACTTCTCACTGGGACTAAATCCCATCCACTTCTCACTTTGAATAAATCCCATCCTCTTTCTGGCACCAAGTCTTCTCAACTTTAAAAAGAGAAGGCTGGATCAACTGAGTGGCAACTCTCTCCTGCTTCCCACGCCTGTCCAAGACTCCTTGTCACCAAGCTGGCGGCTGGCAGGGGGGACCCACAGGACAGTGTGGGCTTGGATAGCAAGCTAATTTTTTTAAGGCAGAGAAAGTGATCCTGGATTTCAACCTCCCAGGGCAGACTTTCGAAGTTCACCCTCTGCATGGCAGAGAGGAACCCCAGGTGTGTCCTGAGCCAATGGGAGGGAAGGTCAGGAAACCAGGAAGAAACTTCCCACACACCCAGGCTAAATGTCAAGGGAAAAGGTCCCTGCAGCCCATGCCAGAAGGCCAGTGGCAGAGCAAGGAGGAGAGCCAGAGCCTGCCCCACCGCTTAGTAAAGCATGCACAGGCCTCAAAACTTGGGTCTCTCCCCAGCTACCTTCACCAGGGGTGGCAAGGCCCAGGTGCCCTAGCGTTCTGGCCCTTCATCATCGTGGAGTGTTTCTGGAAAACTGGTGTGAAATGAAGTTCTGTAAACCAAATCACACTGGCTAACTGATACAACTTGAGAAGTTTCCTCAGTCACACTGGCTAACGGATACAACTTCAGAAGCTCCCTCACTCTCCTGAGTTCACCAAAACCTGGCAGGGCTTCTAACATTCTACCTTTTAAGTGTGCACCCCCACCCACATCCTCTCCATCAAGTAGTTAATGATCTGTAAACAAACACTTTAAATCCAATGGGGGAGCTTACTATTAAAGGAACCCTGCTGTGAAACCTTTTGAAAAGTTAACAATCTTTCTAGAACGTGAAAAATTACCCTGCGCTTTATCAGTTTGCATTCATGAAATGTTGGTTTGTGTGTTGGACCTTCTGAAAGCTGGGCAAAATCTAGTGAGTCCCATGAGTAGAGTGGTCAGTGGTCCCGTGAGTAGAGGTGATGAAGGATCTAAGCAGCAGCCCTGAGCATGGTTCCTGCAGTCAATTGGTCTAGCCTCATACAAATAAGTTCTAGATACCCTACCCCAAAAAAGTGAGTGGAAGAGCAGGAAACTGTCATGGCAGCCACCTGCAAATCTTGGACTACACACCACGGTTAACACACAAAGGGAGAAGGAGGAACAGCCATTTCATCTGAGGTGAGGAAGAAGTATGTAGGCTGTGAGATGGATCCAGGAGAATGGCCATTTGTTTAGCAAACGTTTAATGCTGATAACACCTGCCAGGGCAGAGAAGGGTTTGTCTATCAAAGCCAGCAGAGACACAACTCCCCAATTACTCTGAAGAGGCCACCCCTAGCCTTTTTATCTGTGTCAACTCACAACAAATGTCATTTATACCTCTGTATCACCATTTAATCAGCCTTGGGACAATGCCAGGATAAGCTAAAAGAACAAATTTGCAAGAGGACCCTTGCTCTTCCAAGGATGACAAGGGGAGAGACATGGAGCATATGTATGAGGGGCCCAGTCTATCCTCCAGGACTGATCTGAACAATCCTTTAAAGAATGAGGACCCCACCCTCCCACCCACCCCCACTCCCACCCCCCACCCCCCCACCCCCGCACAAAGATCAGGCAGGCACTAGAGACAGGATCAGAATATCAAGTCTTCAAAGCTGGCCTTTTCAGGAAAGTGTATGTCCTGGCTGCTGTGAGCTTTCCCCGCTCCCCAGAAAAGAGCCCAGAAGTGACTTCTGTGAGTACTGCAGTCCAGGCTGGCTCTCAGAGCCCTGCTCACCTTCTGGGGGACAATGGCTCCTCACTCTTCACCTCAGGATCCTCAAGGCAGGCCACGGCAAACTGCACTGCACTGTCACAGACATTGCAGACAATTGCTTGGCTTTCGGGGACTATTCTGTGGTATGTGCACTTCAGGGAAAGTGGGAGAAGGCCCACTCTGAGGTGAATATTCTGTGACATTCTTGGCCAAGAAATTCCAAGAACCAGAACTGGCCATTCTCCAGAATTAAAACCTATTATGTCCGTGGTTAGCAGAGGACTGCTCAGAAATTACCAGAGCTAATTTAAGGAGTCAGAGCTCCAAAGGCAAAGAAAAGAAAATGGTCTAGCAGGTCAGGTTCTGACATTTCTTCAGGATCAGAACTAGGCCGCCCTCTTGCCTGAGGTGAGGCTCAATCTAGGAGGTTCTGCTGCAAGGCGAGGCCTCCCCCATGACAACGTGTCCCTTCAGAACAGGCCTCTGCCCTGCGCAGGCAGCAGGCACTCTTGCCTTCTCAGTCCTCAGCACTTTGGCACAGCCGAGGCACAGGCCAGCCCTAACTTCTCTGACAGAACAATAGGTCTGTTTTCTTGGTTATTTTCCTGCACTTTTACCCAACTTCAAATCCCTCATTTCTACAACTGACCAATCCAAAAAGAGTTCCCTGAGCAAAACGGAGGTGCACACCAGTACAAGCCAGTCACCCCAGAGATGGGGTACTGCCAGCTCTTCTGAGGTTTACTGGTTGCTGATGCATTGAGAGGGGTATCCTACAATCCCCAACAGCTCCAACACCTCACACCAGGACTGGGCATTCATCAGTTCCCTTTTCCACTCCCTAGAAACATCTATGTGGGTACTCAAGAGTGTGAAAACCTGACCTCCCAGGGAAAGAGGCTGTTTGTCACAGGCACTGAGAGGGGCCTGTGGGACCCCAGGGGGTTATTTTCGTTTTAAATCTCTAAGGCTGCTTGGGGCATGGGTCTACGAAGTTCTCCAGAAACCCTCTGGTTCCACACTGTCCCAACCTTGAGGGTGACCCCAGGCCCCCAGTGTCAAGATCCCTCAGCTTTACTCTGAATGTCAAAGACTCTGCTCTCCCTTAACAAGCCCCTCAGGCTGAAATCCTTCTTTCTCAATGCCTCAACCTTCAACTGCCAAGTAGAAAGCCCCCTCTGTCACCGGCCCACAGATCTCTGCCGCCATGGTACTCAAGCCCTGTCAGGTGGAGTGGTGTGTGGACAGCAGGCTGACGCTGTTTCAAAGAAACCGACCAGGCAAAAAACGTCCTGTACTCCAGCCCCAGCTCTAACGCAATAAAATGTCTTTTATCAATGTAATTCAAGCCAAAGAGTCAAGGGTCTGTCACCATTTTAAAAAGGCTTATTACATGGCCACAAAAATTTGCCTCAGGCTGAAACCTGGCATGTAAGGTACCAGCGTGGGACAGGCTCTTTTGATTTGATTTTATTTTCTTACAAAATCTGAAAATGAAACGCTTCTATCCCCCCTTCCACCAACCGTTTTTTGATTTATGGAGAGGAGGAAAGAAATCTGAAGTTGACAGGTTGGGACAACTCCACTCAGCTTTCCCACTCAAAAGCTGCTTTTGTTAAATCACATTTTGCATTTATGGCCTGCGGCTCTTGGCTGACTTTAATGGCTCCTCCAGTGTGGAGCAAACTGTGGACTTCCCTGGGAAGAGGCCCCACTGAGGTGACGGCCTTCTCTGTACCCAGAGGAGGAATGTCACAAAGGCCGAGGGGCTGAAGGTGCAGGCCCACAGATTAGACAATGCAGGGGCCACAAAGCATCTGCCTTTGCTCTGAGGCCGACTCTCAGGCCGTGTGTCTCCCACGGGTGCCCCACTGATGTCCCACCCCTCTAAGACCAGTTCTGAAGGCCAGACACCATACTGCCTGGGCAAAGCAGAGCCTTCCTTCGTAAGTGCTCACAAGTCCAGCACAGAGAGATCTCTTCCTCCTATTGGGGGCTACTGTAAGTGACCTGAAGGATCCAACCCAGAGCTGTCAGTGGCCACAGGGAAGCCTTCCCTTCCCCAAGGCGCCCAGGTCTCCCTAGTAAATTATTCACTAGCAAAGGAGCCTCCAGGTCAGCCTTGAACCAGGAGGTGACCACAGCCCCTCAAAGGTGCCTGCTGGCCCCCCCGGCAGGCTGTACTGTTTGGGTGATCTGTAATTGTATATTTACTCAGTGGTTGTTAGGGACAATCAGGTTAATAATTCACGTTGTAAATGCTGTGTAATGATGCACTTAGAAGAGCAGCAATGGTTGTCAAAGTTCCTTATCTTCAATAAATTCTTTCCAGTTGCTCGTCTGGGATACTTTTCTCTCCTTTCAAATTTGTAAACGCAGTCCACCAACTCTCCTGTCTACCCTGCACTCCAGTCATGATAGCCCATCTGTCCAAATGCTACTACACGAAACACAAAGTTTTACTTCGCTTTAAAAAGGGCTTGAAATTGAGCTAGCAAGCTGGCGTGGAAGGCGCACTGAGCTGGCTGTGCCCGGGCACAGGTAGAGAGCACCTGCAGCCGCCCACATGTTGTTACCCAGATTGCCCCAGACCACAAACCAGGGGAGAAAGCAAGAGAGGCCTCAGCGTGCCCAGGATGGTTGGGACTTCCCAGTCAAATGACGGGGAAGAGCCACACGGGAAGCCGTATCTGTGGGCCAGACTCAAGGAGACCCTCCCCACCGGGAGGGCACCCTTGCCTCGTGTCATGTCCAGCCACACACCTCTGCTTGGGACAGCCTCCAAAGTGTGAATGGAGAAGCAAGTTTCATAAAATTACAAAATGGGTCAAGGGGCCCAGAAACAGTAAAAACCTTCCTAGGGTGTCTTACCTGCATCTCCCGGGAGCTGAACAGGGCCGTCCACACCTTCTCCATAGCACCTTCCACATACCACACCCCACCCAGCTCGAGCATGGGAACATGCTGTCAAGGCTAAAGAAAGGCCGCACCAGAAAGACAGTGGGACTGGGACCTGGGTCACCCTGAGCTAGACCTGAGGCCACCCTGGCCCCAAGCTGATGCAGGGGGTTTCTCTGAGCATAGCTGGTAACAGAGAGGAGACAAGGGTACACGCTATCGAAGCAGAGGTGAGGTGGAACATCTCCATTTTGATGCCTTGTGACTTTTGACTTTCTCTGGAGTTCCACCCAACTATGAGTTTTCTCATCCACACTCTCCAGTACATAACCCATTTGTTTCAAGTGTTTCCAAAGGCTTCTTTTTGTCCCCCAGATGAAATGAATTCTCTAACAGATATATTCTCCTGTGGCAAGGGGGCTTCTGGACCACCCCAGTGTCTTGGGAAGGTGTCTTAGGTGTCTTCGGAAAGTGAGCTACAAAAAGTCTTAGGGTCAATGGTCGTCCAACCGTCAACGGATGGCATTCAGACACTGCCAGCAAGCCCCGGTGGGTGCACCTCCTGGGGTGCACCTCCGTGCATAAAGGACAGAGGTAGGCTGCTGATCCCCAACTGAAACACGGCCCTCACCTTCAGATTTGACATGCAGCACACTGGGCGAGACCAGGCAGTGGAGGGGGTTTCTATGCACAGTACATTTTAAAGCCACTCTTTCTGGGGAGTTCAGTTTGGTTGTTTGTTCAGGTTTGTGCTTTCTCTTCCTCCATTAAAAAAAATTGGAGCTGTTTTTCAGTTTCCTGTTCATGGAGCGGACAGAAGGAGGGTATGCGGTGGAGGAGGTGTGTGGGGAGGAGGCTGAGAGATGGAGCACTGCCGAGAATATCCGGAACTGGAGAAAAGTGAGAAATGGAGCTTTTTCTTGGCTTCCAAACAGTTGTAAGTTCCACACCACTGCTTGGTTCCTGGGCACCAGGCACAGAGTGGGGAAGGGGCATGTGACGAGTTTGCCACAAATCAGGATTTGGCATTTAAATCCACAGGAAGCAAGAAGAATAGATGCACTGTTTATTTATAGGTTTGCAGATGAATTAAACAAGATAACCAAATCGTACTTCTCGTGTCTCTGAAGGAACAACTCCATTTTGAGATCTGGAAAGTTCCCCATAATTGAGTACCACCCGACCCCAACATGCTGCGTCCCAAGGTTGAGCTCAGCTTCCTGCAAGCAGGGCAGAAGGCGGCTGCTTCTGTAGTAGCTCAAGAATTCTGCTTTGAAGGACAGGTTGGTCCCACACTACATTTAACTGGAATCAGTTCATCTGATTATACAGTGCCTTGCTTTCTGGAATATGTAATCATCTCTTTCTGATGACATTTTAAATATCCAACTAGACAAATAATTGCAGCATTAATTGATAGCAGAGTCAAGCTGGAAGATAGTTGATTGGCAGAGTCCCCACCAAAACAATCTTCTTTCAAACCTTGCAAGAATGATGCTTACATCTAACTTTTGCTGATAAACGCTTCAAGTCTGATTCACCGATAAAGGAACTGCAAGAAAACCTGCACTTCAGCCTGTGGTTGCTTTGTGAGATGTGATTTATATTATTTCCCATGAATAATCTCGAGGATGGAGCAGGGAGAGTGGGAAGAAGTGGTGTAGCAGAAGGGTGCCTGCTCTTTACTGTTCTTCCTCCTGAACAATACCAGTGACACTCAGAGCCAGCCCTTGGCCCTCTATTATCTATCACAGGGTACAGAAATGGTCTCAACAGGAGGAAACCCAGAAAAAGATGCCCAAATAGTCAGCTTCACTCAGGCCTTTGAAAATTACTGATATCAGTGCCTTAAACCAAGACTCCGACCCCCTGCTCTAAACAGAGCCCTGGCCAAGGCCAGGAGTCCTGTCTAGGTTCCAGCAAGACTCCAATAATCTCAGGCACATTTCCACCACAGCGACAGGGTTCCCTCAGCTTCAATCCATTTCTCCAGCTAAGGTGGGACCCAAACTAATCATTGTCTACATCACTCATTTTGATTGTAGTACTCAGGTCAACACACTGAGTTTGACAGTTTAGGCCCCACGGAGTGCTGCAATGGTGGAGTAACTCAGGATACTCCTCTCCAGGAGACATCACAGTGAATGAGGTGGTGTATTATCAGATTATAGATTACAGTAAGGAAAATCTAAAACAGAAGATAGAAGCACCTGAATGCTTCAGCTAGCAACAAAGGAAGAATGTAGGTAGTGTGTGCGTGCGTGCAACATTCACTCCCAAGTGCACAATACAGATTTCTGCCCATCCCTTTTGCCTGTGCATGCTTTCTTTGCTTCATATTCTTTCTTTCCTTCCTCCTTCCCCTTGGTTGCTTTTCCCCTCTTGAAGCTGAGCCTCATGGTAGGCAAGTGGGTCCCACCACTTCGGCTGAAACCAGACGCTTGTTAGATGTAATGATTATCTGCGTCGTGACACTTACTGCTTGTGAGGGGGCTTGTGGAGCGCGTTACTCTCATTTAGAGCTCCTCCGTTAATTAGGAAGCCCTCAGATTTTCTGTGAATGCAGGTCACTATCGACAGCTCATGCTTTTGATGCTCTGCCTCTGACAGTTGTTGGGCTGCCCTTCCAGGAGCTGGCAGGGTTGTCCAGACTCTGACAGTGTCAGAGAATTCGGTCGTCAGAGCCGATTCACAGCAAGTTGCAGGAAGGTCGCACAGTCTGTTTTCCCGTATTCAGCTGCCTATAGCTCCAATTTCAGAACTCTCTGCCTTCTTCTCTTCCCCATCTTTTCCTGCCCTTCCCTCTCATCTTGCCCCTCCCCCCATGGTGGTCCTCACTATGGGAAATGGACACACTTCTGAGAAAGGGAACGTAGACTTATAGGCAGCCCATCTGCTTTTCATCGAAACAGCAGTGACTGTGGAAGAGAGACTGGCCCCCATCCCAGCTCCTTTCTCTCTCTCTCTTTGTGTGTGTGTGTGTGTGTGTGTGCCCGTGTGTGCCCGTGCGTGTGTGTGTGTGTGTGTGTGTGCCCGTGTGTGTGTGCCCGTGTGTGTGTGCCTCCATGCGCACAAGTGGTCAGCAGCTGCACCTGGTGAGGCTGAGGTCAAGTCTATACTTCTACAATGGCTCACATATTTTTCTCTTAAGGGAAGGGGGACTTTGGAGAAGCAGAGAAAAAAGGAAGGAACGGAAGAAAGCTTAACAGCTCAAGGAAAACTACATGTGGGGCTGAGGTCAGAGGAGTCCTCCCCTTGGAAGAGCACTTCCAAGGTGGGGAGTAGACATGCAGGAGGGCACGCCTACAGCCCTGTGAGTGTGGGTTTGTATACTCTGAATTTCATCAAGGTCTTCGTGTGTCTTACTTAGGATGTGACCAAAAGTGAACTGGGTACTTCAACCCAAGTAGGAGGAACGATTTGCATACACACGTCACCAGCAACAAGGTAGCACTGTGGGCAGAACAAAAAGGTCAAGAAACACAGTTCCCAGTCATCTCAGTTCCCCAAAGAGCCTCTTCTCCCTCGAGGCTGCCCCGGCTGCCACATACGGGACTCCGCCTGGCAGGAGCTGTCTTACGCATGCCATGGGCTGGGTATATGTAGGGTACCACAGGCATCATGCACATCCTGGATTTGCACGGCTCAGCATCTGTACTTGCCACAGCGAGGCAGTCGTGGCAAGAGCACTTGGGATGCCACCAGCTTTATCCGAGAGCCAGGCCTCGGTGGACATGCTTGCTGCCTTCGGTTCTGCCATCCACTTTAGACACTAATCCCAGGGAAGCCCTGTGTACCTTTAAGCTCAGAGAAACCCTGCAACTGCATGAATCAGGGCAGAACCCTTGTCTTTTAGATCCTGCCTGTGAGATAAAAAGCAAACCTAGACTCAGAAAATAACACAAAAAGTAGCAAAACCTGATCATTTCATGTAAAGAGAAACCTCCCTCCAACGCCATAAAGCTGCCAGATACTAGACTCTTAGGAAGTTGTCCCAAGTTGCTTTTCTCTGGGGACTGTCATGCAGTGTCTATACATACTAGCAATGTCCCTTGTGGACAATAAGATGAGCTCAACCCAGAGAAGGTTAGTGTTTTCCTAAAATCACACAACAATTACAAGTTCTCCACACACGCCCCTCCACCAAAAGGATGGCTTCTTCTTCTTACAGAAACATAGAGGACCACATCTGACTCCCATTTTCAATGTGAACAGGAGGAATGAGATTGCTCATTTTAGTGTTTCTCTCCCCAGCTTTCTTTCTTCAACCTTCTGCTGCTCTGGTTCCCTTCTCCATCAAAAGGAAAAAGAAAAGCTGACAGGAGAGATTTTCAGTATATCCAGGGACTCACTTCGGCATGTACCCAAAGACCCCTAAGAACTTGCGCTGTAGCAGCAGAGGGAGTGGAGCTGTGACAAGTCCCTCTGCATGGTAAGATGGAGTTGGCAGTGTGCCTGCCAGGGCAAGGTGTTCAGTGGGGGCTGCTACGGGGCCTCGGGATCCTTCCTTGTTCTGTAGGTGGACCACGGCTCACTTCCAGAGAGCAACTTGGTGACTTCTTCTCTCCCACACACATCAAACCACGACACCAATCCCAGCTCTGCTAGCCCACTCTGCCTCACCTCCAAGAAGCAAAGGTTGAGCCACCTTCTCACACACAGAGGGAGAGCAGCAGCTCAGTTCTGGAACTCACTTCATGCACTTCTGTCCAGTTACACGCTGAAGGGAGACACTCAAAAAGCTGGATTCAGGCAAGCGTGGACACACACAGAAGACAACTTCTAAAGACTGACCAACCCCAGCCACTGAAAGAATGGGTGGAACTGGCCTAGACAAGCCCTGACCTTTCCCCTTCCCAAGCACCAGGAGCCCAGAAGTGGGCACGAGCAAGGTCCTTGGGCAATGAGGACATGGAAATACCATCTCAGAATCAGGGTTGATGCAGGAGCTGTTCTTCAGGAAGGCTCTGATCACAACTGACAGCTGCAGCTGATTGACACAGAGACAAGACGAAGAACCGGACCACGGACTTAGAATGAGCTACAGTTTGCATCTGAAAGCCCCTACAGGCTTAGTATGAACACTTAGTTCCAAGCAGGTGGCACTGTTTTGGAAGGTTATAGGACTTAGGGCATTGGTTCTCAACCTGTGGATCATAACCCTTTTGGGGGGGGGGGGCGCCTAAGACCATCGGAAAACACAGATATTTACATTACAATTCACAGCAGTGCAAAATTACAGTTATGAAGTAGCAACGAAAACACTTTTGTGGTCATGAGGAACTGTCTTAAAGGGTCGCAGCATTAGGAAGGGTGAGAACCACTGACTTAGAGTCAACCTGGGTCTTTCAGATTCCTGTGTACAGGAGCCACGCCAGCCCCCATGCCATCATCACTACGATGGGTTGTATCCTCTGGAGCCATGAGCCAACATAAACCTCTCTTCACTTAAATTGTTTCTGTCAGGTACAGCACCAAGAAAGGTAACTAACACTAACTACATCCTTTTCTTGAGTGGCGTCACGAATGCTATCACAGGCAGCCTGTATGTCCACTGCTTTGCCCTTTCCTTGCTAATAGATATGGAATCAGAGTAAATTAGTATTTTAAGATAACTTCTGTCTGAACGGAAAAAGACTTGGGAGATGCAAAGTTAACTCAAGCAGCCTGCCTATGAACCTAAGCTGGCTGGGGAGGCATCCAGTACTCTGAACAGTGAATCTGCTTGTCTTCAATCTGTTACTTGCCATAGGCAGGAGGGGGGGTGGCTAAGTGCACACAATTTTAACCTTTTACCCGTGTAATGATCTACTTACTATAATATTTTGTCTTTAATCAGGAAAGTGTAAGATGATTTGATATTCTGTAAAACTCCCTAACCTACATTTTGCAAGTCAATTAGCCAAGCTCCTCATGCTAATGTCGGCACGGCCACACTGTACCTCCAGCCAGGCTTTCGGGTGTCTGCACCCCACGTCACAACATACTAGGAGTGTTGCACACACAGATGGGATGGAGCAAAGGCATCAGGGGGACAGTGCAGTGGGCAGGTACTTTTTTGCCATCCATACGGAAATTTCAAAGAAAGATGATCTTCCTTCAGGATCTTGGATAAGGCTATAAATAATAGAATATCCTCATCAACACTAGTTACTTAAAAATGGATACAGAATTGGGTAAAAGGAAAAATGAGCAAGGTTCTCTGGAAGTCCAAACTACAGTTCACAAAGCCACAAGTCTTAGTTGGTGCCCTTAAGTTAGCCTTATTTTCCAGTAACCAACCGAGCTCTTAACAAGGGTGGTCCACAGCCACCACTTCCTACTCCCTGTTTGTGAGCAGTGGAATGCAAGAAGCAAGAGACTTGATTTTAATCGGTGATGCTGCCATTGGCCACTCAAACTAAGGAGCACAGGAAGGCTGAGACGAGGAATCTATGAATCCTTTGCGGAAGAGGCTGGCAGAAATACTTGTAGACTGACACAGCCAGGTCACACCAACACAAAATAAAGCTACTCCTAACTCTATCCACCTCACAGTCTGACTCAGTTTCCCAATCTCTAGAATGAGGTCTGGATCTGGAGTATCACTCTGCAGAGACTCGACTAACTAGGTAGGAGCTGGGTCTGCTGCATACATCAATTCTTTCCTCCTTCCCCTGTTACTTTTTGGTTTGGTTTTAAAAACATAACAATACCTGTCATTTATTCCATTACGGAGAAGCATTAAAATATCCTATGGAGCATGCCTTTAATCCCAGCACTTGGGAGGCAGAGGCAGGTGGATCTCGGTGAGTTTGAGAGCTGTCTGCAAAGTGAGTTCCAGGACAGCCAGGACTGTTACACAGAGAAACCCTGTCTCGAAAAACCAAAAAAAAAAAAAAAAAAAAAAAAAAAAAAATTTCCTAAGAGTTTGTCTCAGCTGCTGTTAAAAGAGCATTTCTTTCTTTCTTTCCTCCTAAGAACACAGGGAGCGAATCTGGCTAATTCATCAAAACCTGTGAAGGATGGGGTTCTGATTTTAGCTCAACAATTTCTCCAAGAATTCTGTCTATCAGAGGAGAGAACCCTAATCTCTGCGGAGCGTGGGAACGCCGCTGCATTCTCCCTGAATCCGCCCCTCTGTCCTTGGCAATCAGTTACGATTTGACAGCGTTTAAAGATGACAGTACTTGAGGTAAGAGGACGATGCCATAACAGGATTACAGCAAATGTGAAAGAAAGGACACACGTAGGGACTGTCATTAGGTAATGTCATCTATGATCAGTTTGTGTTTCTTTTTTGCTGACACAGAAGTCAGTATCACTTATACAATTCATTGTAAACCTGTTATGGCTGCAAACAGTTGCCTTTGGATGAACTACGGGAGGATTTGGTGGAACTTTTTAGCTTTGGTTGATGTGAAAATAGTAACAATAAGATCTTACCCTAATAACCAAAGATTACAAACTAGCCCAAAGTTACTACCATCCCAAATGAATTTATTTTTGGACAAAAAAAGAAAAAATGCTGTGGGCCACAAACAGGAGGAGGCCCCAAATCTAGACATCCAGCTGGGTTCACACAGAGCTGCTCACAAGAACCCAACTGCCAATGAGGTTCTTGCTGGCCACGCCTTTTCTCGCCCTGACTCCTTGATGTCACTTAGCACACAGCACACCGAAACCTGTGGCACCAGCCGTTCAGTCCACACCACCCTGCTTCCTAATTCACTTCTGCCACTGGAAGCTTCTGTCATACCTACCACGTCTTCTAGAAGCCATTATTCCCTGGCAGCAGGCACAGGGCAGCCCTGCTGTCCCGAGTGACCAACCGCAAACCAAAGCTCATTTGACCAACACCTGTCTGAACTTGACTAGAAGGGGAAGTACCATGAAAGAAGCTGAAAAGAAGGTTCGACATTTTAAATCCAAGAGGAGCTAAAGTTTTTCTAGAACATTCTGGGACACTAGGTTATCCCCTTTCTTTGTTAGCTAGCTCATCTCCAGAGACCCAGGCCCCTTTCCTTTTCAACTGCCTATCTAGTATCTCCTTCATCAACTCCTCTTTTATTCCACTCCAACAGTTCATTCAGACTTAGGCTAGCCTATTCACCCCCAAATAGAAGGGCGCTACCAGAGAGCATATAAGGATATGGACTTCTGGTACCTGACTTGCTTCATGACACATCACCATGATAAATCCCCACCTTGGGCAACTCTCCAGCACAAGGCACTGGAGGGCAGGGATGCGACCTCTAAGGAGCTGATGGGCTCTCACTACCAAACCTCAGGCCTGTCCCTCTGCATCCATGCGAGTGACATGCACATTCCGAGGTTGGTTGCTCTCTACATTAGTAACAGTCAGATGCTAGTCTCCTATAGCACTCAGCTCCCACTTCACTTAAGAAAGGAAATCCAACTAACTCCATCTTCCAGAATGGACAAGTGAACAGAAGAGAAGTCATGCCCTATAGAACCTTCAGCTTGGTCTTCTGGAAGGCCACTGCAACTCCTGCTCAGAGCGTTTTAACAGCATGCCATGATCTGCAGGATGTAGAGCAACTCCCGCAGCTGCCATTCCAGAGTTCCATAATTCATATCCAAATCGCTATTCTGGTCTTGGCTCCCTGAATCCACCAATGAAAATAGTCTGCTCAAGTGAAAAATCTCTTCTATCCTCATTTCCTTTCTGGCTTTTCTCCTTCCTTTCCAACTTCCTAGAACGTTGTACATGCTCAAAGCCTCACTGAGGGTCAAGCCTAGTCACTTGAGCAGAGATCTCATGAACCGCTCCTTCACTTACAGCTTAGCTTTCCCTTGCTGTTGCCTCTCTGCCTCTGATTAAGCACATGGCTTCTCAGCCTGTTTCCTAAGTGCTGGGATGCTGTCTTCTCCTTGTTTTTATTTTATTCCACAGTAAAAGCACAGCACCTGATATATGACACCCAAGGAATGCAACCAACTACGGTTAAAGACTGCTTTACTGCTCTTCCAAGTATCGTTTCTGTTCAGAATGGTAATTTCCACCTTCTCAGTTCCCACAAACAGTCCCCGTCCGATATCTGCTTCAACTTCCAGATAAAAAGACAAGTGGCAGTAACTTGTTATGCTACACAAAGATTAGCATGGCTACCCACCCTCCTCCAACAGCCACCCCACACCCTGGGGAAGAGCAAACGTAAAGTTCATGGGCCAGACCCATGTACAGGGCGATGAAGTCTGACCCTGACTTGTAGGAGTTACCCCCAAGACGGCATCTTCTTTATGTGAAGCTCAACTCAGGGGCTGCACAGCTCTGCAGCTGTGTCTCAACCATGCACATCTGCATCTACAAAGAAGTTAGGGTCTACATGAGCATGTCCTGGATACAAAACCTCAAAGAATGGGTTTTCTTGTTTGTTGGGTTTTGTTTTGTTTGTCTTTGCTTTGTTGAGACAGGGCCTTGCTGGGCAGCCCCAGCTAGTCTGGAATTATTATGTAGATCAGTGGCCCTGGAATTCAAGGCAATCTTTCTGCCTTGGTGTTGGGGTTCTAAGAAGTAAACCACCAAGTCCAACTCTATAAACGTATTTTTAATATTCTTTTGAATCCAGCAACACTAAGAAAGACTCAACTTCAAAGCCAGTAAGCAGCAAACACAGACATTCCTGTTCCCCGGTAGCTACAGGGTCTGGTAAGAGGAAGTCCTGGTGGAACCGACCACAGTGGACATTTTAACTGTTATTGGAAATGTTATGTGATAGAGTGAATGTCCATAGCAAAGCACACTGGATGTCCTTACTCAACCGTGAGAGCCAAGACCTGGAGCCGGGAGAGCGGCAAGGTAGACCAACACGACCTTCCACAGCAGTTTTTCACATTAATAGACCCAAATCAACAGAACCCTTAACATCTAGCCAGGTTCAGAAAAGGCATTCGGTGCAGCTTTACCAAATCAATGAAGGAAATCCAGATGCCACATGTATGCCCACTGCACTGGAAACTGCAGGAGCAACAGTTTGGGGAAGAAGGTGGATATTGAAAACAACCACCCTCACTTTCAGGAAACAAACAGAGTTTCACTGTCGGCATCTTCTCCCATGGGAAGGTGGTGGCAACCAATGATCATGACTGAGTTGGATGCTCTCTCTTTCTCTTCTGGTGAAGCCCACTGGGATCCTAGGAAATAAATTCCCTCTCTATCTCTTTTACTTTCACACTCCACAAGTGCACACACATTTCTTAGGCGTGCACATGCTCTCACAGATAACCCAGCCCAGCCCACCTCTCTCACGTAGTTACCAGTGTCTGTGGTGCCTCCCCAGAACCCAGGCAGCATTCTCACACTTTAGATCCCTTCAGAGTTGGTCTGAGTTTTAAGAAAACCCCAAACAGTTAATAGACAGACAAGCAGTCTTTCCTGCCGGTCCTACTCTAGTAGCTCTGTTTTACACACAGCAAGTCTTTTGTTTTAGTGTACACTTTGATGGCTTGTACTGTAGAGTCACGTACACACCACCAAAACCCAGACACAGAGCATTTCCATTGCTCTACAATGCTTCCTCGTGACCTTTTGCTGTGGGTCCCCCACAAGCCCCACCTCTTTGTAATTTGTGATCTGCTTCCTAGTGATATAGTTTGAACTCTTCAATAATTTCATATAAATGAAATCATACAGACTGTTACCTTTCATATCTAACCTCTTTTCCACCAAGCAGAATGATTTTAAGATTCATCATGTTGTTAAATATATTACTATTTCATTCTTTTATTGTTAAGGTGCAGTTATCATATGACAATTCACCTACTGCTTGACATTTGAGTTGTTGCCACTTTGAACTATAATGATGATGCTACAATAAATATCTTGCCTATGTATTAAATTTACAAGTACGCATCTTTGTTTCCCTTGAGTAAACATACCTAAGGCATTTTGAGAACATGGCAAAGGTGTTGGGCCTCAGAGTCCAGGGAGCCCCATTGTGCTGTCCTCTGCTCGTTCCCACTTCCACCCCGTTCCCTGAGGAGCTCAACTCCTGAGTCTCTGCTCCAGCCATCTGTTAATCTCAACAACCAAATGTCACCTTCCTTCAAGCAGAAACCTCTCAATACACTAAGGAAATGATGGGTACAGAGCCCAAAGCATCTGCACGCTGGACATTCTTTGGGCCACATGTGGCCATATAAAAATGAGAGCCCCAAGGGCCCCTGTCAGGTCAAAGGAGAGGAGGTTAGCATCCTGATGACAGAAAAATCAAGCTTTTGGGTAATACCCAGGGAACAGCTGCTTGCCATGGATGGTAAGGGACTGGGAGAGGAGCCTGAGACACCCTGCTTCCCCCTTCCTCAGCTATCGCAGGGTGGGGCCCTGAGAGAGCAAGGGCCTCAACAAGAGAGCTGCAATGGCCCCACTGCTGTGGCAGAAGCGGACTAAGGGAAATCTGGGGGCACAAATGGAGTGTGGATAAAAGGGAGGGGAGCCATCTTAAACAGAAAGAACTCAGGAGGAAGCAGCTGAAAAAAACGGAAGAGAGACTGCTACTAGCAATAAACGGGCAGGGGGGGTTTCCAGAAATGAGGCACATCTGCATTAGCTACAACACCTGGGGCAGGAACTAGGCGCTCTGGCTTCATCTGTACATTCCTCTGCACTGGCCAATGATCAAGGCCACATCTCCTTACCCTACTTGCTCTTAGGCACCCACTGTAAACAAGCAGGTTGGAATGAATTGTCTAATACCCCGATGTCTTATAGACTATGTGCCATTTGCAGAGACGGGGAAACGGGGAGAGAAGAGTGTAAGTGGCCAGAGCTAGGGGAGACGAGATAGGGAACAGGAAGAAATGTGTTCGCTCCCTGTGCCTAACCCCCAGCTGGCACGGCCAGACTTGGGGCAATACAGCCCGGTGATGGTGGTCAATAACTCCAGGCTCACTCCAAAAGCTTCACCACAAACTTGGTCCTTCAATGAGAATAGCAAGAATAAAATGAAACAAAACTCATCTGCAAAATAGAAATAATAATCTAACTGCTTCATAGGTTATCAGGAAAACTAAACCAGTCCAGTCTGCATTTATAAAGTATGTACGGGGAGTAAGAAAGCTTTGAGCTTGTGTGATCAAATGCAAAGCTCCCAGTATTTATTACTTACACCTCAGCAGAATCAAGGTTAGCAACCCTTTGCCCAACAGCAAGTTTGGATCCATAGAAAAGGGAGAGAAAAAGAACAATAATTCAAGGCTATGGGGAGGATGTCCAATAGAAATGCAGATTCCAACACAGGAGCTAGAACCTGAGAAGCAGCCACATGACAGAGAGATGGACACATGAAAACTGGATGGGTAGTGATAAGGTGTGGAAGCAGAAACAAGGGATGATCCTCCACTTTCTTTATAGTTCAGGGAGGGATGTTCTACTCAACCAATGGGCATATAAATCATTTTATTCTGATTGAGAAATAAAATTCAGTTCTCCACTGACAAGAGCCTTCGGAAAGAGGCCAGTTGAGCAAACAGCCACAGACCTAGATACCCAGTCATTCATCTTCCATCCTGCCCACAGGGGGCCAAACCCTTCTTTGGGGCCTGTGATAAAGCAACTGTTAGCCTGCAATATGGCCAGCTCCAAAGGCTTATCACCCTAGCGCACTGTGTCCACAAACACAAGTGTCTGCCCTTTCCAGCCAAAACGACTTCTTACCTGCTGAGGCCTTGAATCGGGGACTGGCCCCCTTCTCAGGCACACCTGGGGCAGAGATCAGCCATATGGCTACAGAGAGTTGCCAAATCCTGCCTCACTTCCTTATCACAGAGACAGTATGTGGGCTCCATCACTACCTCAGAGCCCAACATCCTAGACCCAAGTTCAAGTTCAGCTTAGCCAGTGGGCACAGTCATGCTGTTTTCTGAGTGGGGGGTAGACATTATCTGTATGTTGTGGTCATTGTGGTTTGAGTTTGGGGTTTCCCTGAAAGGTAAAATGTTTGAAAAGGGCCCCAAATTTGCATGCATAGATATAAGGTACCAAGTGAATTCCCTCCTGCTCAGAGAGAGGTAACTTAGCACCCTCTCCCAGTACAGAGCCCCTGCCACATGGGAGCCTGAGGCAGAGAGCACACACTTGGGAGCAAAGTTAAGGCCAACTTTCAATAGAACTTTCATGTCTCCAAGACTCCAGACACATGGCTCTTTCCATCTTCTTAGAATATTTTTTTAAAACACCTACAAAACATACTGTAGACCTGGAAACCTAGCAACAAAAGAGAGAATAAGCCAAAGGGTCAGAGGCCTCCCCAGAGTGAACACCGGGTGACTAAGGCTTGGGGGTAGCAAGCAGGTACAAGACGGGACGCCATGAAAGGAAGCTCCACAAAGTAACTGGATGAAGACAACGGGGGTGTGGTTGTGGGATCAGCACTGGGGAGGTTCTGGGGTCAGAAGAATGCAGGACCTTTGCCACGGGGCTCCAATAAGCATTTATAGAATGCCTGGTGAGTGAGGCTGTGCAAAGTGCCAGAGACAAGGGACCAAGGTCTAAAGGGGCAGGGGTTAGTCCTATGAGGCAGGCATATAGAGCTGAGGCGGAGGGCCAGGCTGGTGAGAGTCTCATAGGGTCTACCAGTGCCCTCTGGTCAGCCCTGGACCCAGCAAAAGTGATTCCATAACAGCTGTCTAAGGACAGCAGGAAGAGCCTCCGTTTTCCCCAAGACCCTAAACTGAACCAGTCTCCCGCTGGAAGATGGCCAGGCGGTCATCTTTCACTTTCTGGGTGCCAACATGGGCTCTCTCTGTGCTTCCGAGAGGAATCTGAGGTTAGCTCCTCCTCAGATCTCCATCCCTGTCTGCAATGCCAGTTTCTGTAAAACAGGACCCACTATCCTGCAGACAACCCCGAGACACGAGTGAGGCACTGACCACTCAGTGCCTGTCTCCAGGATTACTCCAGAGGCACTTCCCCATGGAAGGTCCGTGGCCCCGCCCCCACCCAGCACTGAGTACAGAGTACACAAGCGGCACCTGTTGGCCAGCTGGTCCTAACTGAGCAGCATCCTCTAAAAGTCTAGAGACGAGTCTCTCCTTGCAGCCTTCCTACTCTCTACCAATATCCATCCTTTTGTAGAGTAGTTAATGACCTGTAAATGCTCAATGAGCTAGAGAAACAGTCCATGAAAGGGCATACCACTGTGAGGGGAAAAAGAGAAAACTTTATAAAATGCAATCAGTTAAATGTTCTGCCTTATAAATTCAGATTTGCTTTAGACTATAAATAACTAGTGTTGAAGTATATCTAAGAAGCCTGAGTCAATCCCTAGAACTCACTGTCAGTTTAGCAGGCCAGGGACGACGCACCAGAGAGCTTTGAAGGGAAGAACCAAACACCAACACCGAAATTAAATCGGAATGTCACAGGCAGACAAATTCGGAGCTGTAACATCAAGAATGAGCTGGAAACTTGATCGGTGCTCACCAGCCACCACGTCCCCCACTGCCACATCCTATAATGGTAATGACAATGACCATTATGATGACGATCATAATAATAGCTTCCACTGGATGGCACTTGGCAGCTTGCAGAGCAATTTAACAACCTTTATTTCCCTAAAGCCCTCCCACACCAATCTACTTTTCCCTTTCTCCAAGTGACCACCTTACTATCAACATGCATTTCCCCCAAAGGACTCCGGCGTGACAGAGATTGCTATGCACAGAACTGGAGAAGACCATGAAGGTACGGACCTGGAGAGCCACAGGGCAACCCCTAAAGAACTGGGCCTGGTCCTTTGGAAGAGGTCACTCTGAGCAGGGCTGGCATACACCCAAAGTCCTGGGAGGTGGGCAGAGAGACGAGGACTGGGCTTTGGGCAAGACAGGCCTCTGGGAAGATGGGTGTGAAGCTCCTTGAGGGGACCCCATGGCCCCAGGCAGAGAGGTGGTAGGTGTAGATAATGCCCACAGTGATAACCAGAGGGCCCTAGGGGAAGAAGAGGCCTTGGACATCACAGGCTGGGCACAAGGACAGCTCACAGGAGGATCAGCGTGCTTTAAAGACTCCTCCCTACCCACGACACCTATCAGTGCCAAACAGGTACATAAGACACACGTGCAGACTGGGTTGGACAAGAGGGGTCCCTGTGAGGTTGTAGGATGTGCCCTGAAAAGGTAGAGAGGTTCCAGGCTCCAAGCATTGCGTTACCCTGGCACCAGGAAAGCAGCAGACTACTCCAAGCCTACTTCTTTTCCTAGAAGAGGCTTGGCACACTCGTAACCAAGTCACCTCCGGCACTTGGTCCTCTCAGATCTCAACAGCAAGTAGGTTTAGGACACTGGGCCAAGCTGAGCAGAAGGGACTGGTCTCTACACCTACTCACCAGCACTTTAGATCTGGGAGTCGCTGAAGAAGAGAAGAGGCTGAAAGGCAGTGAGGCCATCTTATGAGCCCAAGTGCGTTTGGACTCACCCCACTGTTAGCCAAGATTAACAATTATTTGAGAAGACTAGAGACTCTGCTGCTTGAGAAAGCCTCTTGAATCCGCATCCTAATATTTGTCTCATACGTGCTTTTGAACTGTAGACCTGTCCAGCTCACCCACAGGTACCTCTCCATGCTGAGCAGGAAGCAGATGTGTGAGGAGTAAGACAGTGTCTCTTCCTGTTTTCCCGCCTCGGTCTCTGTCCATACACAGACTCACAAAGGGAAGGACGCTCCAGCTCCAGCTCACCTTCCTTTTTTTGGGGTGCTTGTCCGATGTGCCCTCTGGTACTCAGGTTACTAGGGCTTCCATTATCTTTTCGGTCGTTGGGGCCCAAGCCAATGAACTGGAGAACAGTGTTTGGCCAGGCAAAGCCCACCCTGGTCAGCCCAGCGTAGAGTGAGCAGAAAGTGTTCTTCAGTGGGATGCCAGGGCCCAGGCTTATCTGTATCCTTCCCTGCCATACACTTTTGTCCCAAGTTTGAGACTGAAGTTTAAAAAAACCTGCTGGGAGAGGCTCCATGATCTATTAACACCTCAGAGGGAAGGGCTAGACACACACTTTTTCCTATGAGCAAGATGAGACTTGAGCTCCATTTTACATATAAGAGTCCAAGACCCAACCCAAGGCCACCCAGATAATAGGTGAAAAGTCAAGATACACCATGTGGAGCCCAAGTCCCTCTGAGTTCCACCCTTCTCTCCCTCAGGGTCCTGGCTAAACTGTAACTCTATATGTAAACCAGGCTGGCCTTGAACTCACAGACATCCACCTGCCTCTGCCACTCTAGTGCTGGGACTAAAGGCATGCCCACCATACCAGGTGAGTCTTGCCTTCTTAAGAGAGTACTTAAGGCAGCCTTGGACTTCTTCACCAGCCCCAGGAACACAAGCCCCCAGGTCCAAAGGGGCCACAGAGGGGCCATGGTTCTTGGGGAGGTGACATTCTCTAAAGATGCTCAGCACCCTGCCTTCTCACTTCTCTCTCTTCTTCTAGCCCCTAAGCAACAGACTCCCAGGCCCAGGTGAAGCTCAGCAGCTGGCAGGCGGCAAGCAGGACTAGAGGGAGAGAGCAGGCGCCAATCTGCCTGTTCCCAGGGCAGGCCAGCCTGGGCGAGCCCCTTCAGCCAGGACACCCACCCCAACACGAGCTGTTTACTCCAGCTGGCTTTTGTCTCTGGCCCGCCCTGCTGCAGCAGCTCCCTTCCCCTGCTCTGGGTCCTCTGCCCAGGCCTGCCTGAGGCCGCTTGCCAATGTGATTGTATGTCAGGCTATGCCCTGGGCACTGAGGGCTGCAACTCCCAGTGTCCTGCTGCCCAGGATGCCTGATAATGGTCTGAGGGTAGCACAGGGCTGTGGGTTGAAAAATTGCCCCCAGGAGTGAAAATCCCCAAGAGGAGGCCAGGTGAAGAGAGGACAGGGGGCAGGTGAGGTTCTCTGAGACCAGTTCCCAAGGACTCCTGCCTCCGACTCCTCCACCCCATGAACCACACCTCTGTGGGCTGACAGACATGCCTTCCCAGCAGGGCAGGGAGTGGCTGGTGGCCTGGCCAGCACAGTCACCAGGCAATATGGGCATCAGAGCAAGAATCCTATACAAAAGCGGGAAGAGTGAGGGCCTGGGAGATGGGGGAAGAAGTAACAAGGACACTGCCCAGGAATGGAGACCAGGGGGTCTGCGCCTGTTCCTTACAGGCGAGGCCCCTCTGAGGTGTTAAACTGAAGGCCTGCACAGCACAGCTGGAGGTCGGCACCAGCACACTGCAAGCCTTGGCAGTGCGGTATGCTGAGCACTCCCACGGTGGGCAGACGGGCAGGAATCCTCTGTCACCACACTACCTGGCTGTGAACTCTGAACAGCTCTTTAATCTGAGCCTCAGTTTCTTCATCAATGAAATGTGTGTGCTGGCGGTATGCCAAACCGCCTGGGGTTGCTTTGGGACTGTCTACGAAGCCAAGCCCAGAGCAGGAGCCCCATAGTCCCTGGAACTGAGGAAGAAGGGTGGGTGGGATGCCTGTCCGGGGTTCCTGACCCTCATCCACAATATGGGAAGAACTGAACTGCCTGGTCCACCCTGTGGTCAACTAATTCAGAACTGGTAGTGTTCACCTGCTTCAGGAACCCCTCCCAAATGAGATGCCTTGGCGGCATCGTCCCAAACCAGGTCTGTTTCTGGAGAGTTCTCAGTGAACACTGTTTTTCCTTACTTCCAGCTGTTAACTGGGGTGCTATCTTTATTCTGCTTGTAGTCAGTGGCAGCCAATTCTGTACATGTGAATCAGTGGGGTCTCAGGGAGTCGGGGACGTTTGGGAAATGAAAGAGCCTTCTGTCATTGACCAATGACACATTAATTCCAAATGTTTGTCCTGCCTTATGTGTTCTCCCCAGATGCTTGCGTGAATGGCAAGAAATGCCGGCCTTCCCTGAGTACCACCATGCCTTCTCACAGCCAAGTGTTCACTTCACATAAAAATTTAGAAAGAGGAGCAGGTAGACATTTTCAGAAGTTACACTTGCCTCTGCTTTTCAGAACGGTGACTTGGTCCAGTTAACTTACTAGTAAAGGAGGGAAGAGGTACTAACAGTCTTTTGTACTACTTGTGCTACCCTGAGTGGATTCTCAGACTAGTGGAGCTCCAGGGAAGAAAGACCAGGGCTGGCTCCACAGAAAAGCCGGGCATCAGAGGCACTAGAGACCTGGCAGCTCTGTGGGCCACGAGGGCACATCTCAGGCCTATCAGACTCATGAATATTCGTGCAGACACTCATCACTCCTGCAGCACCCTCACACGGGACGGCAGACTCGGGTTCCACTCTCCCCTCACACGGGACGGCGGACTCGGGTTCTATCTTCCTGATTTTTCCAGAGTAACCAGTAAGATGCACAGAAGATGTGCTGTGTTCCAAAGCCAGAGCTTACAGCAGGCCAACCTTGACTCAACAGACTGAGGGTGAACAGAAAAATAAATCCTTGGGAAAAGCTTCAGCCTGATAAACTTACAGAGTAGCTCCCTGGTGGCACCCTGGAGCAGTGACAGCAGGGATGCAGGCGTGACCACTGCCCTCCATACACAGCTTCCGAATTTCCTCCTGGGTTCTCTCTCTATAGCATCCTCATGACAAAGCACATCCTTCACACTGAACAATGCTTTCTTATTCTACGAGAGGAGTTAAGCGGCCACTTAAAAGGTTTTCTAGCCAGGTGTCAAGTCACACACCTGCCATCTCAGTACTGGGAAGCAGAGACAGGAGGATCCCAAGTTCAAAACTGCTTAGCAAGATCTTGTCTCAGAAAACTTTTCTAGACATGACTTTCTTTTGTGTATGGCACAAAATTCTTGACACATTACTAAAACTTTGTTTTTAAATTGTCGTCATCAGAAAAACAAAAGCCACAAATTCGGCTCCGATAATGGTAACACAAAGGGTCAAAATGCGCTCATCAGGTAATCAACAAACAGAAAGAGACTCTGGTCTGCTCACTAGGAAGCTACATGACCATGAAGACGTACTTAATCTTTAAGGGAGTTGAGTTTCATGAGGATAAAAAGAGACAGGGAAGGGGCAAAAAAGAACACCACAGCTTCCCAACACCGACTGCCTTGCAGGGCCCAAGCCTGTGTGGGATGGATAGCTACTGGCTTGGAACAGAACCAAGGTGTCTGTCATCTTAACACATGGCATGTGTTTTCAAAGTCTCCAGGCCAGTAATGAAGGAGTCTGTGTAGAAAGGGCACACCAGGATCCAGTCACTCCAAACCTGAATGCTCCTGCTCCTTGGAGGGTGACGACACTTCAATCAGATTGTGCCAACCCCACCCTGAAGCCCTGAAGCTCAGCAGTGTCCCCAAACAGCTGGGAGACACCCTCACTCCAGCTGGGAGGACCAGGACAGACTGGAGGGTGAAGGACAGCTGCAAAGGAGCCTCGCTCACCCAGAGAATGTGAAGCATTAAAGACCCCTCAAACCACCACGCCAGCCTCGACAGGCGTTCCAAGAACTGAGCTTCTGCCCAGGCACAGCTGCCTCTCACGTCTTGAGAACTAACAGCTCCCCTTGGACTCTCCTCCACTGACATCCAGGATGGGCACCCACTCCCACCCACAGGTTCACCTGCCTATGGATGGCCCTGGTCTAGCACAGCAGTCACGGAGCTTGGGTCTAAGTGTTAACCGCACTCCTGATGCTATTGGCTCTTTCCAAGCTTACAAAGCCTCAGTGCATCCAACACCTAGCAGCCGCTAGCCCAGGACTGAGAAACCTGGACCACGCACCTAGATGACCCTTGTCCATGGAAAACTACTTTGTGGGGACTAACTGAACCTGTGTAGAAAGTCTGAAAGACAATATGCAAAGTTGGGACCTGTTGGTAGAATATTCCAGACCTTTGTCAGAGTGTAATTATTTTTTGTATAAATTTTTTTCAATTAGACAGCAATTTTTATTCATCTAAGCCTCCTGAATCTGATGATAGTAATTTATTGAGTCTAGAAGGGAAATAAGGAGGAAGAGGGAAGGAGGGAGGGAGGGAGGGAGGGAGGGAGGGAGGAAAAGAAGATAAAACACAGAGTACTCATGCCCAACTGAACCCCACATTTCCCAATGCTTGCTGATAGTCTGAGAACTTGGAAAAGTGTCATTTAGACTAGGCTGCCCTTGTGTCACAGGGCCCTGGTCTCACACTTGCCTGGCAGGACTCCCCACATGAAGCAGAAGTGCTTAGCAGAGAAGAGAAGAGAACCCTGCACTTACCCACACAGCAGGAAGCCCAACACCCCCCACCTCCCAACTGCTGCCCCTGGCCTGGCTAGAAGAATGATCAAGACATAGTCTTCCAGGCCTGACTGAGTTCACCTTCCAAGTCATGGTGGGGCCTCACCCAACCCAACCACCCACTGTAAAGGCCAAGAAAGCCACCTGGTCTCAAAACCAAAATCTTACACACACTTGAACCTGCCAACCCACTCTCCTAAAGAGGAAGCTGTTATAAAAGAAAAGTCAACTTCAGAGCAGCTGGGCTTCCAGACTCACACTAATGCTCTCCTTGAAATAGGGGCTCAGCCTGGAAGCTGGGGAGGTCAAGTTCATAGAAGAGAGTAAAGGGACGAACGAACGGTCTGCTCAACAACCAGAGGCACCCCCTCCACTCAGAGCACCCCCTCAGTACTTCAACAGAAAAGGTGAGGCCCAGAGCGCGAGCGCTCACTGCTCTTCTCCACGCTCGCCAGTTCTTGTGCTGCTGCTCTGGGGCTGTGGTGATAAAAACTTGATGTTCTAATTGGACCTTTCTAGGGTTTGTCCAATGACATCCTCTAACCTGCTACTCCCAGCGGTGAGCATCCCCACCACCTTTACTACTCTGAACCTTTAAAATACATCATCTACCAAAATCCAGCTGAAAGCCCAAGAAAGCGGACACACCAGTGGCCTTCTCTGGACTGGAGATGCCTCTTTCTCCTGCTTCCTCACAAGGCAGTACATGAGGTGATGAGACCCGTAAAAACCACACCATGCTTTTCTCTCTCTCTCTCTCTCTCTCTCTCTCTCTCTCTCTCTCTCTCTCTCTCTCTCTCTCTCCCCTCATTATTAACAGCATGATGGTTTTTAAGTGGGATGGAGCTGATTTTTCATAAACCAAAGCTGTTGGATGGTCGGAGAGAAGGGAAGAAGCAGGCACTGAGAAATTGCTTCAAGGTTGTCCTGTAAGAGTTCCATTCTTCCAGATTTTTCCAAATGCCTGCTGCAGTAATAACAGCCCCAAAGGAACACAGTACTTTGTCAGGACTTGTAGGAGAGATGTGCTGGAGCAGCTGTCAGCCTAAGGAAATCACTCATCGGCTAGTCAGCCGAGTGGGGCTGCCTTCAGCTGGACAAACACTGCATCTGCACTTGGGCACCAGGAGCAGTGGCTTTCCTGCCTTGCCTCGGAGGCCAGACCAATCTTCCCTTTCCTCCCTCCCACACACACCTCTGACCCCTCCTTTCAGCTTCCTAAGCTCTACAGAGGACAGAGTGCCCTCTCAATCACTAAGGCAAGAAGGTAAGAAAATAATGGCCCTTCCCACTGGCCCCCATCTCTCAGCAACAGGAGACAAGATGGCCACTCTGTGATGAGATTGGGTAAATAACCACCCCCCCAACCCCCACACACGAAAGTCCATAATTTTTAGACTACGTCTTTCGTGGTTAGCCCATAGGGAGGACTAATTCTACCTGAGTAAGGGAGCAAGTACCCCTCCAAACAATGATGATCAGAACCAATTGCAAGCAGCACACCCCAAGAGCAACAGCAGCAGCATCTCAGTTATCTGCCAGCCGCTGTGGGGGTGGAGCAGTGGTATTTGGCAAATAACCCGAATAGGTTTTTTGCTGGATATGGGACACCACAGACGACTTCACAGTGCAAGTGACACCAGATGGTCTGGGAAGACAATGAATTACTCATAGGCAACTGATCGCTGTTAACACCCCCAAGGATCCTGCTTTTTCAGCCATCAGTTGACACCCACCACTCTAAATCACACACACACACACACACAGAGAGAGAGAGAGAGAGAGAGAGAGAGAGAGAGAGAGAGAGAGAGAAGAGAAGAGATAAAAACACCTAGACCCAAACCAGCTTGTGGGACTTCAAATGCTAGCTCTCCCTCTGTCTGAGGGCACTGGGGGTTGAGCTGACTAGGGGCTCGGACTCTGGCCTCTTCACAGAGCTCCTTGAGAAGGGGTGTAGTCAATTTGTCCGTCTTACACCACAGGGCTCTGCCAGTGGCTCCTGTCCTGCTCTGCAAAGTCTCCTGACTCATGTGACAACCTCCAGGACACACTGGCTTGAGGTGCCATGGGGTAAACCTAAGGATGGTGGCTCTCAGGTCCTCCACGGTGACAAAGACCTCACTGGACTGTGTCTTGTGTTTTCAGCCTCAGCGGGTCCTCTGCACCCCGAGAAACTACACAGACGCAGCACCCACAACACAGCTCTGTGGAACTCCTCTCGGAGGAGTAAGCAGACAGCAGCCATGCTCAGTGCCCTCCTAAGCTGAGAAGACAGCATTGGTCACCAGTGAGTGAGCGAGCACCTCATGCTTTCTTCTTGGAGCCCGATAGATCCATTTTCCTGTCAGCGACCCCAAACAATGCCTGCAATGCGGAGGTTTACACATGTGTACTCATAAATGTTCTTTCACTGTATCCTCACAAAACTACCTTTCTGCCCAAACATTCAATTAATGGAAGGAAATTGCTAGCTGATGGCATTATCTAATTGAACTTGGGATCCACACTGTTGAAGAGCATGTCCCTCTTAACACCCTGACTGGAAAGGCATGTGATGAACAGAGCTGTAAACATGCTGGCGTAACTGAGCTGTTTAAAAATAAATTAGCAAACTATAAAAATAAACAGTAACATACATATGTACTCAATTATGAACTAACTCTAATTTTTGTTCTGAAATACTGTCTTTGACCTTGGTCATAAACAAGCACTATTAAAAAACAAAACAAAACAAAACATAATATCCCCACAGACAGGAGGCCGAGGATTAAACTGGTCGTCCGGTTCAGTAGAACGCACACAAGACACCAAGAGAAGCAAGGCGGGATCAAAGAAGAGAAAGTGCTCGTCTTCTCGAGAGGATGGGAAATGTATGTGCACCTCTACGGTGCTGGCTCTTGCTAACATGAAGCTGCTTTCTGCACAAGCCAGCAGAGTTAAAAACCTGGCTGAATACTTTTGCACTTCCAAATGGTTTGCAACCCTTCAAGAAAAGACGGGAAGAACTGCTTCCACATGCAGCTGCTGCAACAGCTCACTGTCTACACCATGCACTCAGTCACGCCTGGCCTCCTCCCCACCTGAACTAGCTCACCGTCCTGACTCTACCGCTGCCTCCGAGTCCTGAGCTCTTCAAAGACATATGGCAGAAATGTGGAAACCGTCGTCCAAATAGCACCAGACAGAAAATGGGGAGGGGGCAAAAAATCAAGCTGTTGAAGCTGTACCCCAGACAGGATTAGCTTCCATGCTAATCCAATACTCCCGTGACAAAGGACAGCTTACCATGGGGGCCTGAACTATGGGTTATCATTACAGTTGCTAAAGCAAACACAACAGAATTTCACAGAAGACACGGCACACGCACAGCTTTCTATAAAGCTCTAAAATCACACAGTCTTCAGGACTGGTTGCTAAGCAGTTACTGATGCACCCTAACTTGGCAAGGCAGTGCAATCCCCCCTTCCCGAAAGTCACGGTAAGACTGGCGTTCTCTCCTGTCCTAGTGCTCATCGCCGTCCCTTTCCACAGACACAAGCAGCTGAGCAACGGCTACTAAGTTCTTCGTCTCAAAGAACCAGCCTAAAACACCGATAACCCGAGCGAGGGTTTGTCTGCCTTCCCTTAAATAAGAACAAATTAGACCAAAGAAAATAAAAGAAAACTCAGACTCATTCACACTTGGTTCCAAATGCAAAAGCTGGATGGCAAAGAAAGTCTAGAAAGGACTCCCGAGTGCACAGGCTTCCACCCCAGGCCAGGATCCCTTCAGGAGCAAGAGCAGGCCCAGAAGTGCAATCAGGACCGGGCGGGCTTCACACAGGAGCATGCCAGCTGCTGCTCTGGGACAGGCGTCCTCAACAGGCATTTCCGAAGGCCTGAGACTGTAAGACCAGGGAAGAGCACACTGGGGCAGAGCGCTTCGCTTCCCTCCTATAGGGAGGGCTGACTGGTGAGCAAGGAATGAAAATTTACCTCAGCCACCGCAGAAAACTGGTCTCAAAGCACATTTATGAGAATGAACACGGCAGGAAGCCATGTCAGCATGCACCCAAAGATCCAGGCACTTGCCTAAGCAGGACCCTGGGAAAGACTGAGGCCCACAGAGCTCCTTGCCTGGCTCCTGGCAACAAGGCTGGGCCTGGTGAACCACAGCCTGGACCCTTCTACAGGCCCTCTTTGGGTCACCTCCGAGTCAAAGAATTTGCCCTGCGTTTTGACAACCTAGCACCGAGGAGCGGACAGACAGAAAACCGAGGCTGGAATGAAGGACGCAGAAGCTGAACTGCTGTGTTTCAGGTCTTTCTTGAGACAAAGAAGGAAAGTCCTCCCCGGAAAGGAGCTTCTGAGGCTTTCCCTGCCAGCCTTCAAACATAGAGACTACCTCAGAAGAAAAGGTGGCCTGGACAGAAACAAGGACTCCTCCGTTTCTCATTGAATTTGCCAGATCATGGTCATCTTGTCTGAAGAGCTGAGCTGAGGTCAGAACAAAGAAGCAATTTGTTTGACTCTGGTCCTTGCAAATTACCCCCACATAATTTCCTTGATCTCAGCTTTGGCTGGCTTGGGTGTTGTGAGGATTCCAAGAATTATTTTACTTTTCCATGAGAGGGCTCTCACTCTCCTTCAAGGGAAATCAGTCTGCCAGCCACGTCTTTTTAGGAACCGGGAAGGGAGGAGGATCTGTGAAAGGAGGTCAGGAGGTTTCCTCAAGAAATCTCAGTCCCACGCTGACCATCAGACCTGAGCGCAGTGCAAAGATGTCACCAGGAAGGCTTTGAAGGCAAGGCACAGTGGCAGCCTGCCTTTCCTGAAGAATTGCTGTTAGGATTTGGCTGAAATCACCTGAGCTGCAAGCAGTGGACAAGAGGAGGTCTCCCAACAGCTTCATCTGAAGGTCCCTTGCTGTCTCCCACAGTCCTCCGTGAAAAGAGGCAATAGTGTAGGCCTGCACTGAGGGGGGTGGGTCCTAGACATGTTCACCCACCCTCTGCCTTCTATGGTCTTCCTTGCCCATGCCAAGAAAGTCGAATTCTACTCTTCCAATCACCAAGTCAAACATCTCAAGCTCCACTTGGACTGTTCTTCCTCTCATACCTCTAACCCAACCTCTTAACAAATCCTGTTAGTTTTATCCTCAAGATCTGTCCAGAATCCAACCCCTTCTCACCTTTCCACTTGGTTGGACTAAGCACCCATCATCACCTTGCCTAGACTGTGCTCGACTGCCTCTACAGCCTAAGTAGTCATGTGACGTCACTGTCCTCTAGTGAGTTCCACCTCCCTTCAGTCAAAACCAAAACCCACAAAAAGCTGCTCTCCACCTCCCTGGCCTCAGCTCCCACTAACCTCTGCTGTTCCTTAAACCTCCTCAAAAGAGCCCAGCAACCAGGTTAACTCTACACAGAGGGCTTGTCTACCATTATTCTGTCTGGAAGCTTCTTCCTCAGATCCACATGCTGGTTTCCTCACAGGTTGGGCCTTCCCTAGCCATCCAATCAGCAGTCTATCTACCACACACACCTTCTCTCTTTCTCTTCCTCACCTTATTTTTCTTCAAGGCATTGACATAGTAAACAATGCCCGTGTTTATTTACATAGCATATGTCTTTCCCACCTAGAATAAGAGTGCCCCCAAAGAGCAAGAATTTCTTTTAGGCTTTGACCACTGCTGTATGCCTAACTCCAGGAACAGTTCCCTCTACATGGCAGGTGTTCAAAATATTTGTTGAAAAATGAATGAGGGACCCTTCGCCATTCCAAACTGCCAGGAGGCTGTTCTAGAGAACTGCCAGGCAGCCCAACCTGGGGCATTTGGCTTTGGAGCTTGGTCTGGAGCCAAATTCCATTTCCCCCACAGGCCCTGAGGCCTAGAGGGAAGAGCATTTTGCATTATAATATAAATGAAGGGGTTCATCTGGTTTGAGGAAAGAAAAAATGGGAGGTCGGTGGCAACAACGGTCAAATGTGAATCTGTTTCTTATGGTTTATGAGGAGCCACTAGAAGGAGAAAAGTTGGTTAGAAACTTAGGAAAGGTTTGACTTCAACACCACTTGATGGCCATCCTGTGTCCCACGGCTCCCCTTGTCGCCACCGAATGTCCACTCACACTGAGAGGCCATGCTCAGACCCAATGCCGCACAGAAGACGCCGGCCAGATCAAACCCCTGAGATGCCGCTGCTATCGGTGTCTTCAGACTCCCTGGAAGGGTTGAAGGACTGAGAACAGGACAAGGTGAAGGGACCAGATCGACCTGAGGGCCGAGATGCAGCCAGAGAGACTACAGTGCTCTTCCCCACCTTGGCATACACTGTGACAGGTAAATAATTGCTCCTTTGCAGGCAATAACAAGGAGACATCTGAATTGAAAGAAGTTGCCAGTTTGGAAAGGAATACCGTTTGGTGTGACTTGACTCTATTCCCTTACCAATAAAACACTTAAAGATGCTATTCCTGCAGGCAGAAAGTGCTAATGGCCACTCATTAACATACTTCATACTGCTAATACTTCTCTCATTTCCAGCAGCTCCTTTCCCCCTTCTTTCTTTCTTCTTTTTTTTTTGGGTGGGGGGCTGTTTTAAGTTAACAGAGAACTAATCTGATTCAAAACTGAAGACTTAAAGAACACAACTCTACATAACTCTATTAATAACAACCGTCACTTCTCCTGTTGCAGTTTCATGAAAACAATGGTCATTCAGTCAATGTCTTTTTCCCAAGCTGCAGAAAAGCTGGACTGCGTTGAAATGCAGTAGGCAACATTTATGACATAAGGTGTAAGGGGAAGGCGCACTGCTCCTCCAGGTTCTGCCCGCTTTTCTGTAAAAGCAAGAATGAATGGCAAACACATGGGAGAACAGACTTCTCATCCACAATTAAAAGATCAACGAGCTTGTGGGGTTCATGATCTCCTGCAGTCTAATGTGCAGGCACAGTCACCAAGCGGCCCCAACATCTGGGATCGGGAACTGTTCAAAGACAAAGTAAAGGGGACCTCACAGGGCTGACGCACCAAGCACAGGGAAACTCTTCCCAGTGTCACAGGAACTCCAAAATGGGAATGTGTATAGCCACTGCATTCTACCCAAAAGTGGCAAGAGACCAAAGCTCAAGTCCAGGAAGGAAATGTTGTGCTCACCCACCCCAGATGGCTGTCAAAAAAAGAAGCCTATCTAGTTCTGATGGGACAATTCAGAAATCACCCACATCTCAACCTACAGCCCTGGCCATGCTGAACGTGGTGGTGATGCCCTGGAAACAGCATGGCCTCGAGACTTGGTGCATTTGGATTTGTGGCGGAGTTCTGCTGGGTAAGCCACACAAGCCACTTGGTCTCCCCTGGCCTGCGCATTTTTAGCCTTTCTGGAGCCAAGTCTTGGTCTCAGGCAGAAAGGATTTGCCTTCTTCACACCAGCGTTGTTCCCCCCACAAATCCAGCTCACAAATGAGAAAGCTGGCATCAATAAAGGGAGTCTGCTTTGACCCTTCACCTCCCTTTCCAGCGCCATCACAGTAAGTGCTCAGCAAACACAAACGCAAGGACCTCGCTGACGGGATTAGACGAGGTGGTATCTCCTCTAAGCTCTAAGTTCTCGGTCTAAAGAGAACTCAAGTTCCCAGTAACTACACGCCTCTTATTGAATTTAAGTTGGCTTCGATGACATAATTGTGGGGGCATCCTTATGTTACTTGAAGTTGGTTCAAAGTCTGGCAATATTCACAGTCTGGTGAAGATGTTTTATTCTCATCTATGAGTCACCCTTAACAGGGGCAGGAGAACAAGCAGGTTTTATGTTACAATACACACCTAAAGTGAATTGACAAACACAACCACATCGCCCACCTACGTGGCATCCTCTTGGATAACACAGGGAGAAAGGGGCTTTAGTTCTTAGATGTGGCAGAGACTGATCTCATCCAAACTAGACACCCAGAGCAGCTGCTAACAAATCACATGGGACCATACCTCTTAATCCCAGTCACTACTGTCCCCAACAGTGGGCAGGCAGTTGTCGGGGTTTAAGCTAAGGCATCAGGGAGACTCCAGGCCACAGAAGCCACTGTCCAGAACTTCCCTAAGAGTACCTCTGGCTGACAGAAGTAGTGATCCCCCTACGCCTCTCTAAGAAGGCTTTCACACCGGGCCACCTCCGGCATGCAGGTGGAGACAGACAGACAGGCTACAGTTGCACTCCAAAGGTGTGGGCCACCTGGCCATGCCTGGGCTCCTGGTTTGAAACCATTGTCCCACTTGGTCAACAAGGCAGGGACAGTATCAAGTCTTGGAGAACAAATTGTCTTAAACTGGAAATAAATTTAGTTGGTGTTTCATTAAGAGAAGTATATTTATCGATAAATCTAGTTTGTCTTGCTGACTCTTTATGCAACATGATAGAGAGAGTAAATAAACTTCATTGATGAGAGGGTTTCCCTAAAATAAAAGGAGAGGGCGAGAGGGAGAGGGAGGGAGGGAGGGAGGGGAGAGGGAGGGAGGGAGGGAGGAGAGAGAGAGAGAGAGAGAGAGAGAGAGAGAGAATTAGAACTGAGACCAGAGCCAGTCAGAGCTTCCTGAAGGAGGTTACATTCAGTCCCTTCTGAGTCCTGGCCATTCTCCCTCCCATGAGAGGCAGCCTCAGGGCTGTGGACCAGGATGAGCTCCAGTTCCTACAGCCTCCAACCTCCAACTAGGTGTTCCCTCTCCTCCCCGGAAAGCCCTGCCCCAGACTCTAGGTGACTAAAGGCAGATGGTGCGAGCTACTTAGCCACAGAGTTAAGTCCCCAAGATGTCATCCCCATTCCCAGTCCCTCCACTTGAAGAGACATGGGGACAAAACTGAGAAATGACTGTCCCAGCTCATACCTTTCAGTGACAAGGAATCACAATATTCAAATCAAAGCTAGGCTTCCAGTCCATCAACCTGAGTGAATTACCAACTGAACACCAAATAAGAATCAGAATTACATGGGTTGGCACAAAAATACAAAATTACAACAATAAATACAAGAACATGACCTCTGTCCTCTACAAAAGCTATGCGTAATCTAGAGAGAAGACAATGTTGACACTGTGGAGCCTTGTAAACCCCACTGGGCACCTTTGGTAATCCCAGAGAAGCCCTTCTTCAAAGGGAAAGTTGGTGATAGAGTCAAGCCTTGGCCAAGCCCCAGCCCAAAACTCCTATTACCTAAATGGCCTCTGAAAATACAGCAGGCAATGGACCTGTGGAGCCAGGCCATCTCTCTGGAATGGCCCCGCACTCCCAGGCAAGGGGAAGGCTGCCTGTAACACACAGAAGGACCGATGTAGACTCAGGGGGTTCCTAGTGACTCCTGAACACCCTACAACTCAAGCTTCCCCATTTCTGCTCCTGACTTGATGCTTGAGGCAGAAGGTCTCAAGTCACCCAGCCCACTGTGAGGGCATCCTGTGGGGATCAGACTCATCAGAGGTCTGGGCAAGATGGGAAGAAAGTAAATCAGTCTGAGAAAGAGCCCATCAAGGGATGCTCCCCAGGCTCCCCTTGAAGTCAGAAGGCTGGTGGCCCTGCTCACCATTTCAGTTCATCTGTCTTCACTGAACTGAGCACAAACAAGGGAGGCAGGAGATGAAAAGCCAGCCTTGTGGCTATAAGCCTGCGATTACTCATGCCACGTCTGTGTACTCTGAAATGCTTTCCCATGTCTGTAATGCTTTCCCTACCATCCTACATGCTCACCGTCACCTCTCCTCACCCCGACAGACACACACAAGAGATGTGCTTATTCCATGCATTTAGGCTTTGTTGTCCCATTAAACACAAGGACCAACTCCTGTTGTCTTAACACGGGTTTTGTCGGAAATGGAAAGACTTGGCCTGGCTGGCTCCCGGGGAATCTGGGCCCTGCCTCTCCAAAACCTTTGTTCTCCACATGTCAGCAGAAAGTTATGAACAGTCTCCCCCGAGCTGAGTTACAGCACAGACAAGAAAGGCCACTCTGTATTTCTCCATCTTCGTGAAGCTGTCACCAGCAGAGCGGCCAAGGAAGAGGAGACACCTTTGGGGACAGGATCGTAAGTCTTCTCCATCCGCAGAAGCTGAGAAACAGGGCAAGAAAACCAAGTGCATGTGGACTAGGCCACAGACGGGCTACCAGAGGGAAGCGAGTCCTGCCCAGCCGGGAGTGGCCCACGAACAAGAACCAGGATTGCTGTGGACATCAAGCTGAGCAAAGGTCCCCATCGAACAGCGGGCTGTCAAAAGGCAAGGGGGGTGTGAGAGCACAGAGGGGCACACAGGAAGCACTCGGGGGTGTGAGAGCACAGGGGGCACAGGAAGCACTCGGGGGGGTGTGAGAGCACAGGGGGGCACAGGAAACACTCGGGCGGCTGGTCACTGTAGTCTACAAACATCTGACCAGTGCGTGAAGACCAGCCCTGAGGGAACAGCAAGTTCTAAAGCGGGGCGTAAATAAGAACCAAGCTGGGAGTTCAGTTCAGGAAGCGAGATTATTCAAAAAGATGCAACGGCAGACGACAGAGCCGGGAATTCGGAGATATGATGGGTTTGGCCCCACGCTGATGAAGAGAGACTTTGTCTTCTCTGGAGCGCAGAGGAAATGGGTTCAAATTGAAGCATAAGGGCTTGAAGGTAGACACAAGGAAGGACTTCTGCTATTGAGAGACATCTTTAAAAATAGAACTGTATGGTTAGGAAGAGGTCAGGCTGGCTGAGTCTCAGACCTGTCTGCCTCAGAAGACATAATCCCTTCACCACCACAACTCCATCTTTCCCAGATGCCCAGCAGTCTGAAGAAGAAAGACAAACTGCCCGGAGATATGCTGTGCAGACATCAGGACTGTCGACAAAGGGAGATCCCAAAGTGGAGGGTGGAAATTGCAACAGGACAGAGCACACGGGGAGAAGGAAGAGATGCGGACTACCCAGGACAAACGAGCATCTTTCCAGGTTCAGCATCAGGGCTCCGAACTACATCGCCAGAGCAAAGCTCACGGCCAGAAAAGGGCCACACAAGGCGAAGCACCATTCCTGGTTCCCTCTGGATACAGGGGTGTGAGCTGGTGCAGCCAGAATGAAACCAAAGTGTGGAGATCTAGCTCTGGGCTACATCTTTATCTGCAAGCAAGCAGTCTCTCTGTCCACCACTCCCTTCCACCTCCTTCACTTGCCTAGATCGAAGTGTGTGTGTGTGTGTGTGTGTGTGTGTGTGTGTGTGTGTGTGTGTGTGTGTGTGTGTCTGTGTCTGTGTGTGAGTGAGTGCGTGCGTGCGTGCGTGCATGTGTTGCTGTAGGCAAGAGCTCTATCACTGAGTTATAATCCCCGGCCCTAATGTTAAATAAAGGTTTTCTTGGGCCTTCTATGATGGAAAATACCTGTTCTCAAGTATCTGTTCTTTCTTCTATGATCCCTCAGACACTCTTGACAACTACAGGAACAAAAAGCATTGCCCAAAAAGTCAACTTTATGGGAAGACAGAACTTTTAAAAACTGTTTAAAATAATTACTGAGATTTAGCAATCTTAATCCAAGAATGAGACCCAAGTTTTCTCTCCCCAGATTCCGTCCGACAAGCCTGGGCCTGCAATCAGCCCATCTTGTTCTAGCTGCTGTCCTCTGGGCTCCCATTCTGCACAGAGATCACGGGTAAAGAAAGCATCAAACCAGACTATTGCCCCACAAAGCAGCTTATCTGAAATAGACCCAAAGAAGGTGACTGCTGGGGACCAAGTTTTTCCAAGTGTTTACTTTGCAAGGATCTGTATGTGGAGATTTAACATTATGCCTGTAAGATGAATCCATCTGACCTGGACCACCAGAGCTTAGTGGAGAGGGAGAGTCAGAACTGAGGACCAGGTTGACAGCTGTGCGTGGGATAGCCATGAAAATACCAGGTCCTCACACAACGTGGGAGACAAGGCAAATCTCACTAGATCCCTAGACCTCATCACACACTAGAGTGGGTGAGGGTGACACAGGATCCCTTCAAAGAACGTTTAAGGCAGTTAGAGTTCTGGCAGCCGATTCTTCGCTATGGAGTTCCACTTCAAAGGACATTCAGAGCCAAACGGAGCCGTGAACATCAGTAGCCCCAGCCAGTGCTCCAAGCCCAAGTCTCAGACCAGCCACAGCTACACAAGAAGACACTGTCTCAGAAGCCAAAACAAGCCAACAAACTTTTCGGCTTTAAGACAGGGGTATCATCATGTAGCCTTGGCTGGCCTGGAACTTAATATGTAGACCAGACTGACCTCAAACTTGTAGTGATCTGCCTGCCTCTGCCTCCTAACTCTTTCTCCTAAGCAGGAAAAAAAAAAGTCCATCCAGATTCACCAGATTCAAAATGTGAGACAGGGTGGCACCAGGCATTCTGGGAGGGGCGTTCCCAAGGCCCAGCATTTACTATTGAAGATGATCTGGGCAGACTCCATGCACATGCCCCTGTTTAGAGGGTCAAGATTATGAGGCTGTCACTCAGAGTGAGACTGAACAGCAGAGTAAGCATCATCATGCTATAGTTCAACTCTTCACAGCTGAGAGAGGTGGGATTTTCACCCCCAACACTTGCAGAGTTCAAGGAGTCCCTGATAGTAGTACCAAGCCAAAAAGCTCCTTTTTAACCAAATTCATCAAAGAACACCTTTAAATACAGATACTGAGAGGAGGTTGGGGGTTGGAAATGCAGCAAGAAACATAACCTAAGGAATACGCATCTCCATCTACAGGCATCAACATCTTTAAGGCATTTCATGTTCCTTTTTTTTTTTTAATTTCTTTAACCTCTATACGGAAAAACATAAAGCACAGAACATTACAGCTGCCAGGTGCTGGGCCCAGAGCTACCTCTAGGCAGCCGAAAGTCAGTACATCAGACTTTTAACGACGTGAAAGCTAAAGATTAAAAACATGATGGAACGCTTACTCTCTACAGTGCCAAAAACGTGTCTATGACCTGTAAGGAGAGATGAGTGTGGGCACAGCAGGAGAAAGACAACGTGTTCATGCTGAAGAGGAAACTAGGCCTCCCTGGCTTTCTTCCCTTCCTTCCTCTTCCTTTCTTCTGAAGGAAACTGCTACTGAAATATGACATGCTCTGCCATACCAAGAAATGCAATCACTCAAGACAGTGAGGCTCGAACCACTGGATGCTGTGCAGACTCCCAGTTCTGCTCTGACACATGGGGATGGGAGCAGCTGGCGTAGGCACCTCTATGTGCGTGGGGACACACCTATTCAGACACAGGTTCTAGGTCACATCCTACTTGCTGCTCAGGGAACTGTCAAAACCCACAGAAAACACATAGAGTCTTTTTGCTTGGCCCTGCCATTTGCCAACCCATGACTCAGGAATCAATGGCTACGCCCGACTCTCTCTTATTCCCGCCTTTCTTTCACAAGACATGTTAGTGAAGCATTACTGTACTTAATTCTCCCTAAATTCTCATGTACAGCTATAGCAATCTATGCATGAGTGTATGTTAGAGCCATATGACTCTTTTTTCTTTTCCTTCCTTTCCTTTTCTTTTTTTGTTTTGCTTTTTAGAAACAGGGTTTATCTGTGTAGCTCTGGCTGTCCTGAAACTCATTCTGTAGAACTCAGAGATCCTCCTGCCTCAGCCTAGATTAAAGGTGTGTGCCATCACCACTTGGGTAAATGTATGTTACATAGTGTCCTGGCAGCTTCTTTTCAAAATTGAACAATTCAAAAGCCAACAACACTGTAATATAGTCTACATGGCACATCCTCTGGGTAGAAGTCCCCCAAAACTTACAAAGTTATTAATGCAAGACTGTTCAAGTTTCCCTCAGAAGTTCCCAGGCAAATGGGCGCCTGTTCCATTTTCACCCTCACAATAAACTCGTCTGCAGGTTTTGTTTATTTTGAGGAAACATTTCACTTTTTTTTTTCCAAGACATGAGGTGTGAATGATGCAAAACAGTATTTGGATATGTAAACTGAGTTATTTGCATAACGCATTCCTAATCAGTGAGTATGAATTCTGGAATCTGAATTCATAAAAATCTAGATCATAAAAATAAAGAGCATTGCCCTTTGATGGAGTAATATATACATTTGCATTCTGATTGTAAGAAGGAAAAATTATCCCCAGAGTTTTGTGAAAATCTTTAAATAAGTGGCTTTGATGTACACTGTTATACTCTGGCTCAGCATATGAAGCATAAAGGTCCCAAATTCTCGGGCACAGCCACAGAACACCAAGGAGAGTAAAAAAACATTTGCATCACAGAAAAGCAGATGCTCCCCAGTCCTGTCCGTGTCGGTCTGCCCGCTTACCCTAGGAATCTGCACACCCCACTCATCATACCCCCTTGCTCATCAGTCTCAAGTCAGAAACAGTCTACACTCTTCTCCCATCGGTTTTTAGTGGCATTGGCGTGCGAGATGAAACCCTTCTCTGCAGAAAACACCAACAGTGACACAGTGTGAAACAGTGAGAACAAAAAATTACTCCAGCTTCCTAAACTCCCTGTGTCAATCAAGCACAATGGTAAACTGAGTTTGAGAAACAATGCGTCTGAACCTTTTGGGAAGGAATGGAACAGGACCAGAGGTAAAAGGAGGTGCAGCCTAGTGACCAGCACCATTCCCGTTACCTGAGCCATGTGGTAGGCAGGCCAGGAATGCAAAAGGTTAATCACTTCCCCAGTCTCCCAAGAATAACTTGCGTGCTCAAAACTCCCAGACAGACAGATGAGAGCCTGGACAAGAAACATGTATGTATGCATACATGCACGCGCGCGCACGCGCACACACACACACACACACACACACACACACACACACACACACACAACTGGTCCTCGAGGGTGCCAGGTTACATTTCCACAGCAGCTGCTCCCTATTGTCTATCGCCAGTGAAGCCAAACCAGCCTAAAATTTAATTTAATCTGCTGTAAGCCCAAGTGTCAGGCACTTAGATGGCAGCTAAAAGCGCCACTCTCAGATAACTGAATGACACTTGCTAATAATAGCCTCTGCATGAAGCAAGCAGGAGCAGACATTCTGCATAGCTGGCCTGGGCCTGGGAGGACTCGGAAGACTTGGCCTCAGCTTCCAGGAGGCACACTGCTAGGACCCGGCCCACTGTGGCTTGTGTGTGTGCAAAGCCCATCCCCAGCAGTGACCTTGTTTCCGGGTCTACCTGCTCCCCACACCTGCTTGGGGCTGTACCCCAATTGTACCTGCCACTAGCGACTGCAGAACTCTTGACTGAATTCTCTGTCCCTCCTTTCATGGACTTTGTCCTTCTCCAGTGACATGACTCCAAAGCCTTGTCTTCATCAGCATGCCCAGCTCTGCTTTCCAAGACTCCAAGGAAAGAGGCACTGGCCTGACCCACACCCACTGCCCCCAGGTCTTCCACAGAAATATCACAGAAGGCAAGGGATTCTCTTTTCTTCTTGGAAAGTGGAGCACCGTGATATGCAGACCCCAGGTTCTCCTTTCCCCCTTCACAACGGCCATTCTGGACACCAGACTGAGTTCACAGGTGCTTGTTTCCATGCAGGAACCTTGTCCTTCCTGATCCTGGGCCAAATCCTTCTGGGAGCAAAGCAGATTTCCTCCCTAGTAGTCAGGCACACCTTTATTTACAAGAAAACCTCAGATACATACAAACAGCGAGCACAGCAGAAGTCAGGCTCACGAGGACACTGCCCAGCTTCACCTGTGCGAGTCTATCACGGCCCTATCACCTCCTCTGCCTGCTGAATTATTTAAGTTGATCCCCTACAACATATCATTTCATCAGTAAACACTCCAATATGTATTTTCTTAAGATAAGGACTCTATTTTTTTTCTCTTAAGCACAACCACAAAACCATTACCACACCTAGAAATAATAATACAGTGACAATAATTCCTTATCAAACGGGCAGAACAACTCTAAACTTAAAACCACTTTTCCCCCCTGAGCATACTGTGGAGGACCCCAACCCCCCACACTCATGTCTGAAGCTGCCAAGGAAAGCGTTCCGAGAACCACGGCATCTGAGCACGGCCACCTTGTTTGAAGCCACCTGTCACACTGGTGCCCTCTCCTGCCCTGCAGTCTTGTGCCCACTCAGGGCTGAATGCGCCTGCAGGGTCCGCACTTCCCTAACTCCCCACCATGCCCGCGCATGCGTCAGACAGGCAGGCTCGCTCCCAGTGTTCACAACTGGTATTTATTTTTCTTCTCAGACGGCGTTCTCGCGGACAGTTCTGTACAGAATCATTCACAGAGCATGTCTTAGATCTACAGCTGACTAGATAATGTCAGTTATGTTCCAAATGGGTTTTCACAGGTCAAGGTTCTGCAGGCAAGAGCAAATACTATTTTTAGACAGGATAAGGTCAGAATGCTTTCAGAGACAGTGAGGTCTACAATAAAACCTATTGATCAGCCTTTGGAACTAGTGCTCCAGAGAGACACAGATTGAAACAAAAATTGCTTGGCCGTTTTCTCTGTAGCCATGGTGGTGGGTAAAATCACATTGGACTTAATATCTTTCGGGATGTACAGTAAGTAAGGAGTAACTGTGTACAGATTATGACGTCCATTTAACCAAATGCAGAGGCAGCTCACAGGAAATACACTCAGGGCAGGACTCTCAAGGAGAGGAACTTCAGGGCGAGCCTTCCCAACTTTAGCAGAGGCCAGGAAGACTTCTGCCTGAGACATGCCCTCACACTTCAACTAGGACTCTCAATCGGGGAGCGTGAGTAATAAACTGTCAGAAAAACAGGCTGGTCTAAGCCAGGGTTGAGGAAAAGTGCTATCTTCATGGGGAATGTTTTTAAAACTTTCAATACTGACTTAACAGAATCACAACAAAGTCTACGGGCCTTCCTCCACATCTGACTGATTGAGATTGGTATATACTGTGGCCATACCACCATGAGCCCATCTGCTCTCACCTAATGACAGACAGATGTGTATGCACATACGTGTGTGTGTGTGTGTGTGTGTGTGTGTGTGTGTGTGTGTGTGTGTGTACAGTAAGTCTTTCATGGGTGTGCAACACTAGATTTCAATAAGAAAAACATCATTTATTGCCAGGTGAATGGCACACAAAGAGAAGCCTAAGAAAATGAATCACATACACACACACACACACACACACACACACACACACACACACACGACAACCACCCACTAGAAAGTCTTTCAGCCAAACCCAAAAGTTCATGAGTCTATCAAGTTTAAACAACAGCACTAAACGACTTATTAAAGTCAAAGAGGAGCCTTAAACAAGCTACTGATTTTATGGACTGTCATAGTTTAGATTTCAGAGTTCTACTGCAAGGTCAATGAGTGTCCTCATCAACACCTGTCCTTATCAAAAGTGCTCTATCATTTTGGAAACTTGGGACCACAGGAACTAGTGTGAAAACTGAATGTCTCTTCATTTATCATTTGCTCCCATCTCACAGGCCAGCTCGAAAACAAAACACGCCACGGTAAACATAATCCACGTACCACACTGTGACACAACTGACCCCATCCGTGTCCAGGCCTACCCCAGCGGCGGCTTCCCACCTCCACCGAAACGTCTGCACGGTGAAGAGCAGAGGAGAAGAAGGACCTGAGCGCTGAAGTCCTCGGCTTCAGACAATGGGGCTGTCTTGTTGGAATGAATGCTACTCTACATTTACCTGGCCTGTAATCTTACTTCAGTTTGGGAAGGCTTTAATTTTAATTTTTTTTATTCCAAATCTCAGCTTATTATTGTATCAGAACCCTTACAGAGCACATCTAAGGAAAAAAACCAAAACATTATAAATTAAGAGGTAATAATTTAAAGAAATTACTTTTTATTAAAGTTCTAGATCTCAAGTGTGTCTGTGTCCTACAAGAAACACATATTTCACAATGGGCTCATTTCCCCCTAATTCTGAGCACAGAGGAGGAGCATAAAGGAAAGTTTCAGACGACCACAGATGATGGCAAATGGTCCTGTTCGGCACACTTCTGGGAGCATCATCTTACCTCTGACTTAACGACATATATAAACGGCACTTCCTGGACAGGGTAGAAGCCAGACTCGTCCACGATAAAAGTCAACTGTAAACAGTGTTTAGAAAGACGGACTGCAGGATCGCGTGTCCTGGAACAGGCCATATGCTTTTACCTACATGAAGAATTAAAAAAGAACAGTTCCCCTCAACTTATGCTGTCTTCCCACAATAACAGAGGGTGAGTTCTTCTAAACACGTTGCATCGGATGCCTTTAACAAGCAAGAATGTGAAACTCCAAGAACTCAGCATATGCGGGCTGTGTCCACACAGAGAAGCCAGCTTTTAGGGGAAGGAAGGAGCAAAATACCACTGAATTCAGCCAGTTAATTGAATTTAAAATACCTGCTTGTTTGAATGCAAGTGACTTTTTTTTAAAGTGGATTTCTATTTTGATATAGTTAAGAGTTGCCAAAAAAAAAAAAAAGTAAGCTTGAAAAAAGTACACATTATATCCTTTGGAGTTTATCAAAAACCAGCCTACAACAATTAAAAGACAGAGCTATGTAAGGTGGGAAATTCTGTAGATTATCACCATTCCATTGCTCTACCCTGTGTTTCATTTCTGCTTTCAGCAACTGAAAGGTGCCAGTCAGTACTCTGCTGCCCACCAGAGCTTCAACCTGTGAGGCCAATCAAGAAAATGCACAGCAGCCCTCTTCGTAGGGGAGACACACTCAGCAAGAAAATTCCAGAGAGGAGGCAGGAAAGTGGGGGTGACGATGGGCTGCTAGTTCATGACGGGCCTTAGAGAGCCACCCAGGTCCAAATACCTGATTTCTAGATGAGAAAGAACAAGACGCCG